>NW_027527940.1:546908-667779 GCF_008692635.1 Crocuta crocuta | reverse complement strand
CTTGATATGGTGTTGTCAAGAATATTTGTATTATTTAGGAACTAGAAAGGGCAAAAGGAATAGAGGAAATTTTGATAATTGTATTTGTATTTGGGGGCCACTTTTATCTTAATAAGTCACTGTGTTGCCCCTTAGACCTGTGCTCTCAGGTTATAGAGTCCTGTGTTTGGGGTACTGTTGCTGGCCTGCAAGGAAAAAGAAAAAAATCAAGACACAGCCTCGAATACCCTTGTAGAGTTTATTATACTACATGAAAAAAGGACATCCAGGTTTACAGACACTTAAAGTGTCCACTTGTAAATTAATGTATGCTACATCTCTTGAAGCTTGAACAAAGTGTTTTATAAAAAAATAAGGATTCCTTTTATATACAAGTGGTCGAGTCTTAGAACTTGTTCAGGTATAAATGTATGTTCCAAACAGTTTAGAAAATGGTTCTTAAGGTTTTTGAATCAGGGACTCTTGAGAATCTGCTGAAAGTTAGGAAAATGTATTTACACACTTGCAAATTTTTTTAGTTTCAGGGGCTCCGTAGATGTATTCTCCACCAGAAACTCATTTGCTTATGACGTAACTTAGATAAATATTCAATTGTAAATCTTTAAGTTCCCAGATGGCCCTTCCACATATTAGGTGCTCAATAAATGCTGTTGAGTGAATGAATAGAAAGAAAGAAGGAATATTTGACATATAGCTCTAATATATACTCTCTTTTGTATGGTGTCACCCAGAAGGATGGTCTGGATTTTGCTCTGGAACATCTGAGCACATTTTTTTGTTGTTGTTCATAGCATGAGAATTGGGCCCAGAGGAAGTGAGAAAAGATGAAACACTAAGTGAAAATAAAGCAATGCACTGATTATAACTATCAGAGTTGGCCCTCAGAGTGGTTGTTGAAACATGTTGAAAAGAGAAAGATGTCTTATTTACCTTTGAGCATGTACTAAGCCCTGAGCACTTGTTGAGTGGGTTTTGGGGAAAAAGAAAGTAAAGGGAAATTTCTGATCTTGGGAGGTCCTTAGTTTAATGGATCAAACAAATGGAAACAACAACCCATAATGCACTTTGAGAATAGCCATAATGAAAGCACAAGCACCTTGCTGTGAGAGCTAAGAAAAAGGCTGGCGTTGGATAGTAAAGGGTGTAAAGGGTGTTTCTGGACTCACTACTAACATGTGTTTGTGTGGGGTTGGGGGGTGGGCTTCCCCACACCAACAAGCAGTTCTCATGTACTAGTAAGATGTCTGAGAATTCAATTCAGCTCTGATAATATCTACCAGAAGATAGCATCAGATTCCACAGGTTGGGGACTCAGTCTCACAAGACTGCTTCCTGCCCCACCTCAGAAACTGTTTGAAAGCCCAGGTTATAACCTATATTTCAGACCATCTGACTATAAATCAGAGGTCCTCCATGACCTTCTCCTTTCTTGGGTTTGACTAATTTGCTAAAATGGCTCACAGAACTCAGAGAAACATTTTATTTACTAGATCACCAGCTTATTATAAGAGGATATAACTCAGGAAGAGCCAAATGGAAGAAATGCACAGGGCAAAGTATGGGGAAAAGGCATAGAGATTCCATGCCCTATCTACGTGTGCCACTCTTTCCCAGATCTCGACATGTTCACCAGCCTGGAAGCTCTCCAAACCCTGTTCCTTTGGGTTTTATGGAGGCTTCATTACATGGGCATAAAGTTGATTAAATTAGTGACCATTGGTGATTCAACTCAATCTCCAGCCCTTGTCCCCTCCCTGCAGGTCAGGGGATAGGAATGAAAGTTTCAACCCTCTAATGACATGGTTGTCTCCACTGGTAACCAGCCCCCATCCTTAGATGGGTTCCAAAAGTCACCTCATTAATGTTAAAAAAAAAAAAAAAAGACACATTTATCACTTTCAATGCTTAGGAAATTCCAAGGGTTTTGGAGGCTGTGAGCCAGGAAGTAAAGGAAAAAAAGATTTTTTATGAGTCACAAGTTATTTGCCAGGTTAAAAGGGGAGTCTAATCAAAGGGTGACAGCAAATGCATGGACATTTGTATATGCATGGAATTCTGAGAACTTCAAGATGTCCAGTCCTTTTTTTTTTCCTTAAGTAGGAAGATGATAATGGCCTCTCATACAAGATGGATTACAGTAGTAAGAAAGGAAGCCAGGAGACCTGTTAGGAGGTAATTAAAGTGAGGATATCACCAGGAGCCTAGGATATCCTTCAATGAACCCTGTCCCCCCAGGTTAGTACTTCTTACAAAGCCTAGAATGTAGGAAGTGAATTGGCTGGGTGAATGAATGAGGCAATCTAGATTTAGTTGGTTGGACCGGAGATAAGTTACTGAATGAGAAATGTTTTGGAAGTGGAATGGGCAGGACTTGGTGAGATGTATGCAGGGACAGACCTGGGTCTTGGTAGGGAGAAAGGAGAGAGCAAGAGAGAGAAATGGATGTTGCTCTGTGATATCTAGTTTATAGGATTCTTGGTGATGTCATCCCCATCGTCTCTTTTCACCTGCTGGTCTTTCTTTAAGGGTAGGGTTTAAGGATTGTAATGAGGGACCATAAGCCTCCTTCCATCCTACATATTCTGCCTTCAGTCTTCTAGGTATGGATCTTGAGAGTCAGAAATAGGGAACAGGGAAAGAGGAGAATACTTCTGGAGAATACATCATGCTCACTTGTAATGGGGTAATACACTGAACGCATATTTTAATGACAGTTTCCTTTCAGCCAGGTCATTGGAAAGGCTATACTTTAAGCACACTGTGGAAGTGGCCCAACTCCATTTCCTTTGGCCTTGTGATAATGCATATTTGCTGAATGCTACTTTGTTTTTGTTTTTTTTTAATATTTTTATTTATTTCTAGGATGGAGAGAGACAGCGTGAACAGGGGAGGGTCAGAAAGAGAGGGAGATACAGACTCTGAAACAGGCTCCAGGCTCTGAGCTGGCAGTCAGCACAGAGCCCGACGCGGGGCTCAAACCCACAAACCGTGAGATCATGACCTAAGCGAAAGTCAGAAGCTTAACCGACTAAGCCACCCAGGCGCCCCTGCTGAATGCTACTTTGAATGGGTTCTTGTATTGGACATTATCACACAGGTTTGTTCCTTAACAACAATACTGAGAATTAACCAGAATTCCTGGTGTTCAACCAGCGATAAAACTGAGGCTCAGAGTGATTAAGTTACCCACCTAGAGTCACAGGGAGTATACTGAAACTCAATCCTTTGGGTTGTAAGGGAGTTTAAATTCTAATACAACATTCTGACATGATTGCTCAAGAAAAAAAAAATCATTTTATGAGTCACAGTTATTCCTAAGAGGATTGTTGTTGTTTTTCTCTCTCTACGAAAACATGGAATAAAAGACCTTGGACAAAGATTCGGGTGGCCAGGATTTTAGTCGTAGTCCTGCCACTTCAGCTGCTAACTAGGTACCTCTGTGGCCGTAGAGCAGTCACTGAACAGATCTGGACCTCTTCCTTGTGGCATCTCGCTGAGGTTGTGTTGTCTGTACCCTAAAGTTTTGACTAGATAGGAACTACATTGCTTGTTCTGATATAAATTATGGCAGTGAGACTAAACTGTTTGAAATCAACTCTAGATTGGAAGGCAAATCAAATGTCATATGAAAATAAACATAGGAGACATTATCAGCACTTTCAAAGCAATAAGGGTTTCTGAAGTAATATGATTATATATTATGCTATTCAGCATGAACAGCTCTCTCTCTCTCTCTTTCTCTGGGTCTCTCTCAAATTTCTCATACAGTGAATTGTCAGTCTCACAATTGTTTCCTTTTTAAGGCTGTTTTGAGTCATCTTAATGACCCAAATCTTTAGAAGCACCACATACCATGACATGTTGCTTGAATTTGCTATTAGGTTTTAGTATTCAGAAGATATATTTCTTAAAATAATGGGGTTAGTCATTTAAAAGAAGATTCTGTTAGGCATTCAAATTCATAGCTCACTGTCATTGTAATTCAGGGCACTGTATGACGTTGTAATTTAGGTGGCTTTGCATGTGAGTGGGTGGGGGTGTGTGATAAAGGGGAGCAAATGAGGTCATCCTAAATTGCATCTGGGAGGAGAAAGCATTCTTTGCAAGCTTCCATGATTTTCAGAGAGGCACCATCCTGCTTCAGTGTTTTAGGCAGTGTAGTAAACTAGACTGAGGCGAAGAGAGATTTTTTTTTTTAATTGGGTGTTACAGGTTCAACGTTCCATAGTTGGATGGTGTGTTGGGCAGTTTCACAGTGATCTTTGGATGAGTGTGTAGGAAGCTAGTATCTATGCCCTGATGCCACCTCTAACACTCTGTTTAGTTCAGGTATATTGGCCTCAGTGATTGATAATCTGTTCTGAAAGAACAGTGTTTGAGTTTGTGATTTTTGTCTCCTGGGTTTTGATTAGAAATAGCCTGTCTTTTCCAACCACATAGTCTCCTGACTGCTTAGGTTTTGCAATATTTCATTGAATCTTTCTCCTATTATTCGATGTTTTTTATGTCTTCAGTGCCCAGTAATGACCAGTTCCTCTAGACTTCTAGACTCATTACTCCCAATCTCTCCAATCTTCTTTTCTAACTCATTGGTCTTTTGTTTTCGGTTAGAGGCCCCTTGCCTGATTCACAGCCTGTGGCCAGTTTGCAGCAGCCTGTGGCCAGTTTGTAGCCAGCAAATGGGGCAACATGTGTCCTTTATGAGACATTGCTGCTTTAAACACTTGGCTTACATTTATCTCATTTTATTCATTGCCAAACTCTACAGGATTGGGGTATGCAGGAGGACTTATTATTAACACCAATTTAAATATGGGAGAACTGAAGCTTAGAAAAGTACACACAGCTAGTATGCAGGAGAGCTGGAATTTCACTCCGGATCTCTGATTTCAAAGAGTTTGGGGGATAGAGCAGTGGTTCTTAAGCATGGAGTGCATCAGAATCCCCTGGAGGGCTTGCTAAAATAGACCCTAGCCCTAGTTGTTCAATCAGCAGTGGTTTGGGGAGGGCATCTGGAAATTTGCATTTCTAGCAAGTTCGCTTGTGTTGCTGATGCAGCTGGTGTAAGGACTGCACTGAGAACCACTGGTGTGGTGTGCAGAAATGGATTTCTAGAGTCAGTCTGCCTGGATCCAAATACTGACTCCATTACTAAGGGCTGGGGGAAATCATGCTGTGTCTGAGTTACTTATCTGTCATCTATACCTGCCTCAGACTTGAGATGAGGATTACATGAAATAAAGCATTTCAAATGCTTTAAAAGAGTGTCTGGAATCCAGAAGTCACTGTATACAGTTACCTATTGTTCTCATTCTTACTAAATCACACTGCCAGGGCTCTGCTAGTGAGTCTCATGCTCTGAGACATCATATGTTTTGTTTCTGAATTCCTATTTATTTGCTTATCACATCAGTGGTGTTTTCTATCCAACGCTGAGATATTCTTTCTCTCCTTAAACAAGTACTGCCCCTAGCTCACATCTTTCTCCCTCCAACTAAATGTGTAGTATCTAGAAGCTTCCACATCCACATGGATAGGATAAAGTTTGAAGCCCTCTGGCTTTGCAGTTTTTCTACCCAACTTCACCTCCAGCACTTCTCTGCTTCATCTACCCCCCGGCACAGAAGATGCAATACAATCACTTGATTTCAGAACTCTCCTAGAATCATCACCTTGAAGACAGGGGCTGTGTGCAGCACACTTTTGGTCCTCTGTAATGCCTCCCGCAGTTAGCAGGATCCTAACAAATATGACTAAGTGAAGCAGTTGGAAGGCCTGAGGTTAGAAATAATTTTGTCGCCTGTGGCAGATTCTTTCACTGGTATGGGATTTGCTTTCCTCAATGAAAGACTTGAATTTGAATTTTTAAAAATGTAAATACAGGCCTTTTCTGCTACGTATGAACACTTTTCAGGTCAACTGATCTCCAGTTCAGCAGTTTGATAACAACGCTGATAACCAGCGGTTCTGCGTGTGCTCTTCTTTAGCTTATTTTACAGTTAGGGCCTCCTTTCCATGTATCTGGTGCTGAATTGAACACAGGCCATGCTCGTGTACACTGTGAAGTCTTTTCTTTTTCAAAATCCCCATGACTCCCTTCAAGAAACGGTTATATTTGTGCTGGAACTAGGCTGACAGGCATGGACACATTATTTGTCTTCGGTAAGGGTTGTATTTGTTTTAGTTTGGAGAATGCCTTAGATGTATTCTGACAAGGAGAAGGCTCTAGTGGGTACATGCTCTGATTGCAGTTATAGATGTCAGCAGGTTTCTCACTGAGTTCCATTGTGGGATGATGTTGCATTCCAACTCAGTCTAAGTAGGACATGGCATTGAACTAGGAATAAATGCATCTCACACATGATGATCTAGCACCCCATCCTGGATCAGCATGGCTGTAGAAAACAAGAGTGACTTTTAAAAGTATTTTATAACTCGTTTTCTTCCTGATAACAAAAGTATCATCATATTCATCATAAAATAAACAAAACTTTAATGAAAACGGTAACAAGATTAAGATGTTGGGATATATCCTACTAATCTTTTATTCTCTTCCTCTTTTTTTCTCCCTCTCCCTTTCTCTGCCCCACCCTGTCTCTCACTATTTGCAAACAAATTAAGTAACAGAATATATAGCTTTTTCTCACCTCCCAATTCAAAGTCGTCTCTTACAATCTTTAAATATTCTTTAAGAATCAAACTTTTATTAACTATATGGTATTCAATTGGGTGGGTTTAACATATTATTTAAAACAGTCCCTTTTTTGTTATACTGTTTCTAAAGTATTCTAATAAATGCTATATTGAACTTCTATCCCTACATATAAATTTCATGTGCATTTATGATAATTTCTGTTAAAGAACTGCATAAAAGTGAAATTTTACTGGATCAGGGGGCATAAGCATGCTCTGATGTTACATTAATTTCAAACGACATTTTTTATGCAAACCATTTTAATACTTAAGATTTTATTGACTGATAGAGACATAGAAAACTGCAGTGAGCCAATATCCACTAAAGAAGTAGCCTTGGTAGTTAAAAATATGCTCCATCAATCCTACATTTCTTAAATAGAAGAAATACATCAGGCCAATAAAATTTGAACACAAGTTTCATCAAACCTCAACAAACTGGTAATCCTCATGTTATACATATTTTGTAGAACACACACACACACACACACACACACACACACACGCATGCACACAAGAGCTACCGGGTCACCTGAGTGGCTCAGTCAATTAAACGTCTGACTCTTGATTTTGACTCAGGTCATGGTCTCAGAGTTCTTGGGATTGAGCCTTATGTCGGGCTTTTCACTGGCAGCACAGATACTGCTTGGGATACTCCCTCTCCCTCCCTCTCTCCCTTTCCCCCCCCCCCCTCCATAAACATTAAAAAAAGAAAAAAGCCACCAAACTCATTTTATAGACAAATACTGTTTTGATACTAAAATTAGATATGGACAGCAGTAAAAGAAACTATAGGAGCACCTGACTGGCTCAGTTGGTTGAGCATCCAACTTTAGCTCAGGTCTTGACCTCACAGTTCGTGAGTTCAAGCCCTGCGTCAGGCTCTGTGCTGACAGCTCAGAGCCTGGAGCCTGCTTTGATTCTCTGTCTTCCTGTGTCTCTCTGCCGCTCCTCCACTTGTGCTCTCTCTCAAAAAAAAAAAAAGATAAATAAACATTTAACAAAATTCTATAGACTAATCTCAATTAGCATCATAAATGAATAAATTCCTAAATAAAATACTAGCATACAAAACCCAGTATTTTAAAAGTATATCATAATGAAGAAGAATTATTTTGGAGATAAAGGATGCATCAAATGAATTTATATATCAGTACCTCACCATATTCATATTTGAAGGAGATGAAAAGAAAAAAATGTTGACATTGCTTAATATATGCAGTAAGTTTTAGCCTGAGAAGCAAAGCCTGGGGTACAGATTGCAATGTTTGAGATGCACAAGTTTCAGCAGTGACAGTGAAGAAAATAGTTTAAAAAAAGTAACGTTAGGCAAGGAAAGATGTGAAGCAATTGTGTTGCTATACTGGCCCAATTTCCAAACACCTCACGAAGACATCCAGACATATTCATCTCATGGAAACTTCTTGAAAAGGTTTGCAAGAGGAATGTACACCATGGAGCAGTCAGGGAGAGAGTAAAGGAAGGGAAGTTTATCAGTCTGATTCCCTCTTGACTCTTGTTTCCCATTGGTCAAGTTTCCTCCTAAAGATATCTAATATTCCCATATTCCTGGCAACAAAGCAATTGCCTAAGAAGTGAGATCCTAAGCCCTGTTGTGTGGCATTTCGTCCAAATCCAGATGCAGAGGGGAGATTCAGCAGGGTTGAGTGCCAACCAAGAGAGAAAAGGAGGCAGCTGAGGGAAACATAGGAGGCACAGAAAAAACTAATATGAAATAGTTCAAGAAAAGCATTGCATGTGATACAACATTTGTGATAGAAAATAAAACAAAAAGCCTTTATGAAATAAACGGAAACTACATTATATGGTCAAATATACGTACTCAAAAGCAATAGATATTTCATATTGATAGAAGTTTAGAGTTAGTTCCATTAAGTCAGGAGCAAGACAAGAATGCCCACATTGACTACTATGATTCTACCTTGTGCTGGAAATCCTAGCCCTTACCACTTAAAAAACAGTCCCCGCCCCCCCGCAAACAAAAAACAAAACAAAACAAACCCAGAAAAAGCCTTCACAAAATTCCAGCATTTAACCACTTGATTAACACAGAGAATAGAATATACAATTTCTAGCTGGTGGCCAGACATAATGCCTCCCACAATTAGCAGGACCCTAACAAATATCTGGTGAGTGAATGAATTGGAAGGCCTGAAGTTAGAAAGAATTTTGTCACCTGTGGCAGATTCTTTAATCCTTATTAAACTGGTGTGTGTGTTGGAGAGTAGGTCCTTTACCAAAATGAAATAACGACGGATGGATGCTGGACTATAATTTTTAATTTCTTCTATATCTGTATGCAAGCAATGCAACAGAACCTATATATAATAATTAAAACTAACAAGAGATAGAGTGTTTCCAGATAAAAACATTTCAGTAGTGTGGAAATGTAAATTGGTACAGCCACTATGAAAAACAGGATGGAGGTTCCTCAAAATATAAAGAAAGGCATTGAAATTGGAAAGGAAGAAGTATAATTATCTCTANCCTCTTTGGAGAAGTGTCTGTTCATATCTTCTGCCCATTTCTTCACTGGGTTGTTTGTTTTTTGGGTGTGGAATTTGGTGAGTTCCTTATAGATTTTGGATATTAACCCTTTATCTGATATGTCATTTATAGACAATCTCAAGGAATCCACGAAAAAGTTATAGAGCTAATAAACAAATTCACCAAAGTTGTAGCATATAAGATCAACACACAAAAGTTAGTCGTGTTTTTGTTTATTTAATTTTTAAAATTTTTTTAACTTATTTTTGAGACAGAGACAGAGCATGAGCAGGATAGGGGCAGAGAGAGAGGGAGACACAGAATGTGAAGCAGGCTCCAGGCTCTGAGCTGTCAGCACAGAGCCCGATGTGGGGCTCAAACCACAAACTGCAAAATCATGACCTGAGCCGAACGAAGTTGAACACTTAACCTGAGTCCCCCAGGTGCCCCATTAGTTATGTTTTTATATGTTAACAATGAGCAATCTGAAAAGGAAATTAAGAAAACAATTCCATTCACAATAGCAACCCAAAGGGCAAAATGTCTAGGAATAAATTTAACTACAAATATGAAAGACATAACACTGAAAAACTACTAAACATTGCTGAAAGAAATTAAAGAAAACCTAAATAGAGGGAGATATTGTGTGTTTTTGGATTGGAAGACTTAATAATGCTAAGATGTCAGTACTATCCACAGTGATCTACAGATTGAATTGCAACCCCTATCAAATTGTCAATGGTCATTTTTTTTTTGCAAGAAATGGAAAAGCTGATCCTTAAATTCATATGGCATTGCAAAGTCCTCTGAATAGCCAAAACAATCTTTAAAAACAACTTCTTGATTTCAAAATTTAGTACAAAGCAACAGTAATAAAAACAGTGTGTACTGGCACAAGGACGAATGCATAGACTGGTGGAATTGAGTTGAGAATTTAGACATAAACCCATATACCTATGGCCAATTGATTTTTGGCAAAAGTACCAAGATCTTTCAACAGGGAAATGAATGGTATGAAGGCAAGTAAATTATTTATATGCAAAAGAATGAAGTTGGACTCTTATCTCACACCATATACAAAAATTTACTCAACATGAATCAAAGACCTAATTATAAGAGCCAACACCATAAACTCTTAGACGAAAATATAAGTATAAATCTTCATGACTTTGGCAATGAATTCTTTGATAGGATACCAAAAATATGACCAACTTAAAAAATTAGACTTTATCAAAATTAAAAGCCTTTGATAATCATAAGACATTAACAAGCAAGTGAAAAGAATCTTCAGAATGGGAGAAAATATTTGCCAATTATACATCTGATAAAGGTCACAATATATTAAAAAACATTCTTGGAACTCAACAATAAAGATAAACCACCAAATTTTAAAATGTACATGGGTTTGATTGGACATTTCTCCAAATGTTATATGCAAATGGGCAACAAGTACATGAAAATATGTTCAACATTATTAGTCATTAAGGTAATGTACATCAAGGCCACAATGAAGTACAACTTCATACACACTAGGATCGCTAGAATTTAAAAAATGGAAAAAAACAAGTTTCAGTGAGGATATGGAAAAATTATATTTTTTTAGTTTCAAATTTTTTATTTAAATTCCAGTTAACATATAATGTGATATTAGTTTCAGGAGTAGAATTTAGTGATTCATCACTTACATATACTACCCAGTACTCATCACAAGTAACCTCTTAATATCCATCACTCATTTAACCTATCCACCTACCTACGTCCCCTCCAGCAATCTTCAGTTTGTTCTTTTTTGGTTTTAAATAGTTTATTGTCAAGTTGGTTTCCATATAACACCCAGTACTCATCCCCACAAGTGCCCTTCTCCATGCTCATCACCCCTCTTCCTCTCTCCCTCACCCTCAGTTTTTTCTCAGCATTCAAGAGTCTCTCATGGTTTGCCTCTCTCCCTCTCCCCCACTATTTCCCCTCTTCTTCTCCCCCATGGTCCTCCGTTAAGTTCCTCCTAATCTTCCTATACGTGCAAACATATGGTATCTGTCCTTCTCTGCCTGACTTATTTCCCTCAGCATAACACCCTCAAGTTCCATCCATGTTGCTACACATGGCCAGATTTCGTTCTTTCTCATTGGACCATGTAGTATTCCATTGTAGAGATAAACCACATCTTCTTGATCCATTCATCAGTTGATGGGCACTTAGGCTCTTTCCACGTTTTGGCTATTGTTGAGAGTGCTACTATGAACATTGGGGTACATGTGCTCCTATGCATCAGCATTCCTGTATCCCTTAGGTAAATTCCTAGCAGTGCTATTGCTGGGTCATAGGGGAGTTCTAGTGTTATTTTTTTGAGGAACCTCCACGCTGTTTTCCAGAGGGGCTGCACCAGTTTACATTCCCACCAGCAGTGTAGGAGGGTGCCCGTTTCTCCACATCCTGGCCAGCATCTAGAGTTCTCTGATTTGCTCATTTTAGCCACTCTGACCGGCGTGAGGTGGTATCTCAGTGTGGTTTTGATTTGTATTTCCCTGATGGGGAGGGAAATTTATCCTTTATCCATTTTGGGTTTATTTTTGTGTATGGTGTGAGAAAATTATCTAGTTTCATTCTTCTACATGTTGCTATCCAGTTCTCCCAGCACCATCTGTTAAAGAGGCTGTCTTTTTTCCATTGGATACTCTTTACTGCTTTGTCAAAAATTAGTTGGCTGTACATTTTTGGGTTCAAATCTGAGTTCTCTATTCCATTGGTCTATGTGTCTGTTTTGTGCCAATACCATACTGTCTTGATGATGACAGCTTTGTAGTAGAAGCTAAAGTCTGAGATGGTGATGCCTCCCGTTTTGGTTTTCTTCTTCAATATTACTTTGGCTATTCGGGGTCTTTTGTTCCATACAAATTTTAGGATAGTTTGTTCTAGTTTTGAGAAGATTGCTGGTGCAATTTTGATTGGGATTGCATTAAATGTGTAGATTGCTTTGGGTAGTAATGACATTTTAACTATATTTATTCTTCCAATCCATGAGCATGGAATGTTTTTCCATTTCTTTGTGTCTTCTTCAATTTCCTTCATAAGTTTTCTATAGTTTTCATCATACAGATCTCTTATATCTTTGGTTAGGTTTATTCCTAGGTATTTTATGGTTTTTTGTGCAATTGTGAATGGGATCAGTTTCTTGATTTCTCTTTCTGTTGCTTCATTGTTGGTGTATAAAAATGCAACCGATTTCTGTACGTTGATTTTGTACCCTGCAACTTGGCTGAATTCTTGGATCAGTTCTAGTAGGCTTCTGGTGGAGTCTGTCGGGTTTTCGATGTAGAGTATCATGTCATCTGCGAAGAGTGAAAGTTTGACTTCCTCTTTGCCAATTCTGATGCCTTTGATTTCCTTTTGGTGTCTGATGGCTGATGCTAGGACTTCCAGCACTATGTTAAACAACAGTGGTGAGAGTGGACATCCCTGTCGTGTTCCTGATCTCAGGGGGAAAGCTCTCAGTTTTTCCCCGTTGAGGATGATGTTAGCTGAAGGCTTCTCATAGATGGCTTTGATGATGTTTAAGTAGGTTCCTTCTATCCCAACTTTCTCTAGAGTCTTTATTAAGAAGGGATGCTGTATTTTGTCAAATGCTTTTTCTGCATCTATTGACAGGATCATATGGTTTTTATCTTTTCTTTTATTGATATGATGTATCACATTGATTGATTTGCGAATATTGAACCAGCCCTGTAACCCAGGAATGAATCCCACTTAATCCTGGTGGATAATTCTTTTTTTGTACTGTTGGATTAATTTGCAAGTATCTTGTTGAGGATTTTTGCATCTGTATTCATCAAGGATATTGGCCTGTAGTTCTCTTTTTTTGCTGGGTCTGTCTGGCTTGGGAATCAAAGTGATGCTGGCTTCATAAAATGAGTCGGAAGTTTTCCCTCGATTTCTATTTTTTGGAATAGCTTGAGAAGAATGGGTATTAATTCTGTTTTAAATGTCTTGTAGAATTCCCCAGGGAAGCCATGTGGCCCTAGACTCTTATTTTTTGGGAAATTTTTGATGACTGATTCAATTACTTAACTAATTATGGGTCTGTTCAGGTTTTCTGTCTCTTCCCATGTGAATTTTGGTAGTGCGTGTGTCCATTTTAAGAATTTGTCCATTTCTTCTAAGGTGTCCAATTTGTTGGCATATAATTTTTCATAGTGTTCCCTGATAATTGCTTGTATTTCTGAGGGGTTGGTTGTAATAAGTCCATTTTCATTCATGATTTTGTCTGTTTGCATGCTCTCTCTTTTCTTTTTGAGAAGCCTGGCTAGAGGTTTGTCAATTTTGTTTATTTTTTCAAAAAATCAACTCTTGGTTTCATTGATCTGTTCAACCGTTTCTTTGGTTTCTATATTGTTTATTTCTGCCCTGATATTTTTTGTTTCTCTTCTCCTACTGGGTTTGGGGTGCTCTTGTTGCTCTCCCTCTAGTTCATTTAGGTGTGCTGTTAGATTTTGCACTTGCACTTTTCCTAATTTCTTGATATAGGCCTGGAGTGCAATGTACTTTCCTCTTAGGCCTCCCTTTGCCAGATCCCATAGAGTTTGGATTGTTGTATTTTCGTTTTCATTTGTGTCCATATGTTTTTTAATTTTTTCTCTAATTGCCTGATTGGCCCATTCGTTCTTTAGTAGGGTGTTGTTTAACCTCCATGTTTTTGGAGGTTTACCAGACTTCTTCCTGTGATTGATTTCAAGTGTCATAGCATTGTGATCTGAAAGTGTGCATGGTATGATCTCAATTCTTTTGTATTTATTGAGTGTTGCTTTATATTCCAGTATGTGATCTATCTTGGAGAATGTGCCATGTGTACTTGGGAAGAAAGTGAATTGCATAGCCTTAGGATGTAGAGTTCTAAATAAATCTGTCAAATCCGTCTGGTGGAATGTGTCATTCATGTCCATTGTTTCTTTAGTGATTTTCTGTCTAGTTGATGTAAGTGGAGTATTAAAGTCCCCTGCTATTAGCACAGTCTTATCCATATGATTGTTTCTGTTTGTGATGGTTTTATATATTTAGGTGCTCCCATATTCGGTGCATAGACATTTATAATTGTTAGCTCTTCCTGATGGATAGACCCTGTAATTATATAATGCCCTTTTTTATCCCTTGTTACTGTGTTTACTTTAAAGGNCATTTCATTTATAGCATTTTTTTAATCCATCACAACTATTTTTAAGCTCCATAGTCTTCGTAACAATAGTTTCTCTGATGTCTTCCGAGAGTTCTTCCGTTTCGTCATTTTGGTTAGCTTTCTATCTCTTGCTAGTTTTAAAAGCTTGTTATGCACTCTGCACCTGCGAGTGATGCTGTACCAAAAAAGGCTCTTTGACTGTCTAGGGCCTGTCTGTTTGGAAAGTATTCTTTGAATGGTGTCTCTTGGTCTCTCTTGTTGAGACCTTGGTTATTTTATTTTCCTATTCATAGTGGTATTTGGGACTCTCCACCATGTGTACTTTGGCTTCTTTCTTGAGGTAGCCCTGGGAAAAAAAAAGACAGACAAACACACAGGGAACAAAGGCACACAAACGCACAGACAAATGCAATAAACGTGCAAACCAAAAGGGAAAAAGAAAAAAAAAAGAAAAGGAAGGGACACATACAAAAGAAAAGAGGAAGGAGGGAAGACAAATAATAAAAATAAAAATACATAAAAAAGAAAAAAGAAAAGAAAAGAAAAAAGAAAAACGCCCAATAAACAAAGGACAGTCTAAAGCATAGAACCAGAATTCCCAGCTACAAATAAAATCCCCGGTCTATGCTGTGCTGATGGAAGAGCATATACAAAGAGAGAAATGACAGGGCAGGGAGAAAGCGAAATTGGAAATGAAATGAGCAGGTAGAAGGAGTAAGAGGCTTTTTTCAAAGAAAGAAAGAGTGGAATGTGAATGGAGAGGAGGCGAAAGAAATGACGATGATGCTACTCAGAGAAACTATATAGTCTGATTACTCCAGAGAGAAAGAGATAAAAAGGTAGCGGTGGAGGTGTAGAATTTAATCTAGAGAATGGATTAAATGTGACTGTTTAAGCAAGCTAGAGATCAGAATTAATCAGGGCAGTGCATCCATGTTGGTCTTGCCCCAGATCTGATTTAAAAAAAAAGGCAGCTCTCTAGCGGGGATGGGCGTGGTTTGTTCCAGTGCGTCCTGCGGGGTCCTGCCTTGGTGGTTGTGGGGAGAAGTGGCAGCACCCCAGTCCCTTCTCGAACCAAGTGTTGCAACTCACTCTTTTGGGTGTGATCTCCCTGTGCCGGGGGCATAGCCAAGGTCGGCCGTGCTCTATGTCCCAAGCCCTGCCTCATTTCCAGATCTTAGTCTGCGCACCCCATTGAAATTGCCCAAAATATAAACTCGCAGGTGAGCCCCTCAGAGCAGTTTCAAGCCTCCTGCCTTTCCCCTGGGGATCCAGCCGGAAGCCGCTGCTTGTGACCCCTCCAGGTCGAGCTGGCGAGTGAGGAGCAGTTTCTCCCGGGGTCCCCTGGGACCAGTGTGTCTCCCCTAGGGTCAGCTGGACAGCAGGGAACCGGGTCCTTCTGTGTCCCAAGTGGAGGTTTTTCTCTTCTCCAGTGACAGGGACAGTGTCTTGAGCAGTTTCAGCCACTCTTTCTTCTTTTTTCCCCCCTAGGCTCCCCGCGGCTCCCCGCAAAGGGGGATCCCCCTTCCCTCTGTGTCTCTGGTCCCAACTGGATTTTATCTTCCCCAGTTCGCACTCACACTATAAGGTTTTCTCAGCGAACTCTGTCTCCTTTTCCTCCCAAACTCCTGGATTCCTCCCAAACTCCTGTAAGGGTTCCTATGGTTTCAGGCCTTCTCCTTTTGAGAGATGGGAGTGAGTGAAATATAAGGAGCTCCCTACTTCTCTGCCATCTTGCCTCCAATCCGTCAGTTTGTTCTTTATAATTAAGAGTCTGTTTTATGGTTTGTCTCTCTTTTTTCCCCCTATGAGTGATATTATATGGTGTTTGCCTTTCTCTGACTTATTTTGCTTAGCATAATACACTCTAGCTCTATCCACATCATTGCAAATGGCAAAATTTCATTCTTTATTGTGGCTGAGTAATATTCCATTGTATGCATATACCACAATTTTTGTATCAATGGACGTTTGGGCTCTTTCCGTAATTTGGCTCTTGTTGATAATGTTGCTGTAGACATTGGGGTACATATATTCCTTTGAATCAGTATTTTTGTATTCTTTGGGTAAATACCTATTAGTACAATTGTTGGGTTGGAGGGTAGTTCTATTTTTTAACTTTTTGAGGAATCCCTATACTGTTTTTCAGAGTGGCTGCATCCAAGATATGGAGAAATTAGGCCATTGTACATTGTTGGTAGGAATGTAAAGTGCTATAGCCGCTATAGAAAAATAGTTGGGCAATTTCTCAGAAAGTTAAACATTGAATTACTAGAAAAACCCTGCATTTCCATTCTTAAGTAACACCCAAAAGAAATGAAAACGGTCACTCAAAGAAGTACATGTGCATACATGTCCACAGCTGCACTATTTACAATGACCATGTGGTGGAAACAACCCAAATGTCTATAACAAATAAGTAGATAATCAATTTTGGAATTGAATGGAATATTATTCAGTCATAAAAAGAAATGAGGTATTGATACATGGTACAAAGTAGATAAACCTCCAAAACACTATGCTAAGTACAAGAAGCCAGACACAAAATGACAAATACTGTGTGATTCCATTAATATGACATATTGAGAAGTCCTAAGAGGCAAAATGCAGGGTGGTGATTTCCCGGGACTGGAGCAGTGAAGGATAGGGAGAAAATGTTTAATGGATAAAGGGTTTTACTCATCAGTGATAGAAATGTTTGGAAACTAGATGGAGATAAATAGTGTGAAGATACTAAATAACTGACTCTTTAAAATGGTTAATTTTATAAAATGTGAATTTTGCTCTAATAAATTACTTAAATAATTTTATGACCAACCACCAGAAATTCTAGTAGATCTGAGATAGGTTTTGACTGTGTCCATTTTGAGAAGAAAGCACAAATGGTTCACAGGTTTACCAAGGGCCGTGGACTGTTGGCCTCCATGCCAGCTGTACCTTGGGAACTCGCACAAGCTTTATTTCATTATACCATTCCCGTCCTCATTAAGCCCTCTTTGGGCATGACTCAGTGGGCTGTATTCACTATGTGTGTGTCAGTTTTGGTCCTTCAAAAGGCAAATGTCAAAATGGAATTCCACATGCAAGAGATTTATTTTGAGTAAATAACTGAAAAGAATAAAGAAAGAAGAGAAGAAGTCTGATACCTGTGAAAGGAGAGCAAGAAGACAGAGGATTGGGTAGGAAGAACCTCAGACTTCAGTGTTGTCTCAACCAGGCAATGAAGATCCGCAGAGCAAAGATTATCCATCAGAGACACTCTGCTTTGGGGTGGAATGGCTCATCTCTTATACCTGAATCATCTTCCATCATTGCTGGGAGGAACCCAGGAGAGTGTGACCTCAGTGATAAATGCTGCTGTGGATTCAAAGGCATGGCAGACAGATGTCTACCAACTACTCTTTTGCAGCAGTTTCTCTTTAAGGACAATCTGATCAGTACACCTCCATGGTCGTTACAATGGGATGCTGGACAAGTCCCATAATCTCTCTGAACCCTCATCTGCAAAATGGAGTCAATGTCATCTCCATCACCAGGAGATAAGTACCTGGCATGGTAACTGGAATGAATATAAGTGACTGACCATTTTTCTCTTGCCCATGAACAAACTGGCTCAGAGAGAGAAACCTTCCTGAAGGCCACATAGCTAGTAAGTAACAGGTGTGAGATTAAAACCCAGCCCGACCTCACATCCTATACACATTCTATTCAAGCACATATTTATCTAAGATTTCATTGCCAATATCTGGAACTAGATACTGCATGAATACTCTCTGTATTCTATAAAACTGTCTGTGGGGAAATATCACCAGGCCTGGGGTTGCACATATGTAGCTTTGACTTAATTTCCTCATGTCTTACTTTCCATTGACACATCACAAAGAATTGCCAAACATCTTCTCTTATCGTTAGATGCATGTTGGCATTTGGAATTTTTGGAAGGATGGTAACATTTCCAGCACTTAAATATTCATCTTTGGTAAACACTATCTTAGGAGGAAAGAACATAAGATGTAAATTGGTTTCATTTAAATCTTACCACTTCATCACACAGCCCCACCAAGTTGTCACTGCCACCCTGGAAATGGCTTCCTTTCTCCCATGTCCTCTTTAGAGAGGCAGATGGATAGCAGCTGCTCCTTGTCTGGGGCTTTTGAGTCATGGGAGGTAGCCAGTTGAGGGTGAGTTGAGCTTTGCTTATTTCCCCTGCTGTTATCACATTGTTTAAAGTGAAATATTTACAGTCCTGATAGCCAGGAGCAACGTGTGGTCAGAGAAGACACACAGAGCACCCTGTGGTTTCTCAGTCATTTGTCTTACTTTGTATGCTTTTCTGGATGTTTCAAGAACACGGCAGCCCATCCCTTCCTCCCTCATATTGCCTATATCATGAAGTCATTTGTCAGCTTCCACTGCAGAAGAGATGACACCAAATGGACTCCTTTGGGCTTTCCCTGCTCAGATTATTTTCTGGCCAAAAGAGAGAAATAGGTTCAGCTTTGGTATGTTGAGGAGATAAACATTTGGTGCCTGGTTAACCTTATAACACAGCATTAGTCTGGGGATGCAGTTTTGTAAACATTTTTAATGCTGACCATAGCTAAGTGCTAGAAATTTGGAGTTGAGAAAGATAGTCCCTGTCTTCAAAGAGGGAGACATAGCAAACAAGCTCCGATCGCATGTAATAAATGCAGTGGTAGAATTAAGTTAGAAATCTAGCAGAGCATCAACGGAGAGGCTAATGATTTGGCATGTGTGTCATGGGGTATCCGGATGCATCAGGAAAGGCTGTCAGGAGGAGGTGCTGCCCAAAAGGGACATCAGAAGTAACTGTGGATTCATCAAGTGGCTAACAGAGATTAGCATCATAGGCAGAAGGAAAAGTTTCTGCAAAGACTTGGCGTGTTTGAGGGGATTTAAAGAGGTATTGCTAGAGTGTGAAATACGAGAAGGGATGTCATAAGAGATGAAGCAGAAACCAGAGCAAGAACTGATGTGGTAGTTGATACTAAATGACTTAGACTTAGTGGAGTCAGTGACAGGAAGCCAATGAGGCTAGTAAGGAGGGGAGGTGTGTGGTCACATTAGAAAATCCTGTGCTTCCTGGGGAAGATGAGTACACTAAAAAAGACTGGAGTGTGGGGGATAGAGTCAGTAGTTGAAAGAGGAATCCAGGTGAGAAAAGATGAAGATCAAATTAATGTCAGTGAGTCTGGCAATGAAAAGAAGAGGGCAGACAGGAGAATGAGAGATTTTGAATGAGAGATAATAACAGTAATGGCAATAGTAGGTGGTTGTTGCCGTAGTAACATTTTGAGTCCTTACATCTGTACCAGGGATGTGATACATAAGGTCTCTTTATATTTATGATAACCCTAAGAGATACTAAAGGGCAATAAATCCTTATCCATGATTCTAAAATTTTGTGGGTTTTTTTCATGATTGTAAAATTTTGAAAGTGCACCAAACAAAAAGTTTTTCTAAACTCATTTGCAGTAAAACTTGACTAGACTTTTGAAGTCTAGTCAACTTCGAAAAATCTGACCTGAAACACAAGAGGTTCCTTATAGGTTTTCTGTTACCTCGTGGAAATGGACACACGCTTTCCCGCAGGAATATGCATTATTTGATGACAGAGTGTTACCCAAGACCCTTCTGGGAATAATACCAAATATACAATAGATGTTGAAATGCCCTCTATTTGCGTTACAAATTATACTTTATATCCACTTTATTACCTTTTTAATTCCAAAGCTTCCTGATTTCCATAACACATCTGACACCAAGGGTTTCAGATAATGGATTGTGGACCTAAAGTCACCACTTATAGCCACGGACACAAAGGCACGGAGAGAAGTAATTTGTTCAAAGGTACATAACTAGGTAATGGCAGAATTCAAATGGAGACCCAGCATTTTTGGACTCCAGAGCCTGCACTCTGAACTCTATTTCTGCATTGTCTACTGAGGTTGGCAGAAAGAAATCTTAATGATCATTTTATGGATGCGACAACTGATGTGTTTCTTTTTAGCTAGCTTCTGTGAATGGTAATACCTTGCTTTATAGGCATCAGAGGAGTGGGAGCATTTCCTTACCACATTTACTCAAATTGAATTCTTTGGCCAGAAAAAAAAAAACCCTCTGACGTAATGGAAGAAGTTTCTGGGATTAGAGATAGGTTGCCAGTTTGGAAAGATTCATCAGGTTGAGGTGAAAGTTAATAGTTGCCTAAGGTCATGGAAGTCCAGATTGAAGGAATTGGAATAATATTCTGGTGAATATTATTTAACTCACCAAAATGAAATGATGATTTTTACATGCACACAGACACACACACATACACACACACACAAATTGGGAAGAACCCTGCCAAAATATTGACAGTGGTGAATTTGGGATGGCAAGATTATATTTGATTTTGTTTTTGATTATTAAAGCTTTTCAGATTTTTTACAATTGTCACATTTTACTTTTATAATTAGAAAATATGCTATATATATATATATAAAACAAATGATGTATATTGGGAAAGAGAAAGCAGGAAGTGTCTTGTTAGTAAGTATTACTTTCAGTAAATACTTCTTATGTTCAGTGGGTTGACCACTTTCTTATCCACTTGCTAATCGTCCATGAATACTGGAAAATTCTAAAGTAGAATTTTTGTTAGCTATTTGGGTTATCTCCTGTTTTCTAAGTGTTTTTCAGTTTTTTAAAGGTGTACTTGTCTATTTTATTGAAATAACAAATTTTAAAAGGTATCAAAAGATTTCCAGGTCATAGTGAATTGTTTGGTAAAAAATAAAGCAATACTTAATATAATAAACATTTTAATGACATTAGGAAACTTAGGCAGTCTTTTAAAGCTTATTAAAACCTAATTTTATTTATATTAGGCTTTAGTAAGAAAGTAAAAGACTTTTTGTGTCAAACAAGATATTCTTGTGACACATACATATTAAGAATAGGCAACAACACTTTTGTAAACCACTAGAGGCAAATTTTTTTTTATTGAACATCTGATTTGTGGCCAAGATGATCAAAGGACTCTAAGAATGTGGTAGGCCCAATCTTGGTTTTTAAAGTATATATGTTCTAAATCAGAAGTTTTAACGTTTTTAACTTTTTGTCAAATTATCTCTATAATATTTTCCCTTAAAGGAACAGTAAATAGCATCAGATATGCTGTATGATTTTTTCAAAAATAACCTCTTTTTGGGCCTTGGTTTTCATAGTTGGGGATAATGAAGTCTATTTTATAGAGGTGTGACTAGTGGTGTGCTGGTAAATGGTTAGCAAACAGCCTTCAAAGAAAGAAAAGGCGAAGAAAAGAAAACTCTGATTTGTAGTGTTTCCTAATTTCCGTGGTGTAAATATTTCCACCTTGGCTGATTTCAAAGCTACCATGGTAATATCAAAGCAGGATTATGTAGTATTTCCTCCCTTTCTACATATGTAGTAGATGTAAATAACCTTAAGAGTGCAGATTATAGTAAAATAATTAGGAAATGACGATTTTTGTGTATTCATTACCTTTGCTTTAAATATAATTTAAAGTTTATACCATTTACTTTTTAATAATGGCTGTGTTCAACAATCAGCTTGCAAAATTCCCGAAAATTTAACAGTTGGTTCTGGGAGCCAGTGCAAGCCAGCTCCAGCGTACCACTCACTAGGTGTTGCAAAGATTAAAAGGAAATCATTAATTTTAAAACTGCCTAATTGTGCCTCGAAACATCTTAGGTCCTCCATAAATCTTAATTTTCTCCTCTCTTACTTTATGTTTTATTAAGCTCCTTCCTCCTGCTTGGTGTCTCTGACAACATCTCTAGTTTAACACTCATCTCCAAAGACAAATTAGATTGATGCATTATTCAGAATATTGAGGAAAATTTGGCATGATTCACTTTCTCTCAGTCTTCTGAGAAGCTTAGATATGACGGAGAAAGGCATTGACGTCCTCATATCTCCTTGTAAACATTTGTTCCTGTTCACAAAACCTGGCATGTCTGTAATTCACTAACCCCTTTTCCCTAGATCAATAGTTACTCATTTTTCCTCATCCCAGAGCCATCCAAAAAAAGTGATCTCATTAGAGAATTAACCCTGTGGCTTGATTCAACAATGGATGGGAGTTCTGAGAGATGTTTCCCACTGTATATTGGAAAAATATGCACTTCATTAATTTTGATGTAGTCATTTTTTTGTTTTGTCTTTGACTGTAAGCCACATAATTAGAAGTCTGCGTATTAGAGCCTATATGTTTTCCTTTATAAGTAGATTCTTCATGCTTTTCAAAATATAGAAGATAAATATGCTCAATATAAAGACCATAATACTGAAAAATATAAAGGTGAAAACAAATTACTTATAATTTTGCGACTCAGAGAGTCACTGTTATTTTTTTGGTGAATTTCTTGGTTTTTTCCTGTGTATGTGAGTTACTTAATTGGGATCATAGTATATATGGAGTTTAGTGTTCAGCGTGGATACCTGTTGAGAGCCATGATGAATCTAGAATATGCATACATTATAGAGAAGCACTGTTGAAAACAAAGTTTCATCAAGAACATAAACTTACCTGTTTTCCTTTCTTCTGTAAATCATCATTATACCTTAATTTCATGATGCAATTTTGAGGAATTAAACTTTTCAATTCCAAACAATATTATTACTTATTTATAGTAAGCTTCAGGATGAGGTTTGAACACACACACACACACACACACACACACACACACACAGTTTTGGAGGCAGGCCAAACTGGGTGCCAGCTCCAGCTATGTTATTACCTGGCTGTGTAACTTTGGGCAGGTTACTTCAATTCTTTGTGAGCTCAAGTTTCATCACATGTGTAATGAGAATAGTGTTAAGACCTACTTGGAAGGGCCATTAACCAGATTAGATGATGAGAGGATACATATAAAGTGCTGAGGGTACTGTAAGTGCTCTATGAGAGACTGCTACTGTTATTTTCATTCCTGACCGGCCCAGTCCTGCCAGCATGAAACCAAGATAAGAATGAGGCACTGGCTACAGTAGCAGTGGCACAAGGTGAGCTGTGAGGATTTAATATACAGAAAGTATTTAAAACTGTCCCTGAAACCGCATAAGAGCTACATAAGTGTTTGCAGTCGTTGGCTGCCAGTACAAGTTAATGGTAACCTATAATTTGTCATCTAAATTGAAACAATTTTCAGTGTAAGGAGGCATTGCTAATAATTAAATTGGAACAATGGGTGTAAATCAGGATGGTCTGGGCTGTATCAGGATAATCCTAGACAAACCAAGACATGTAGTCCACTCTGCCTATCCACCCTGCTCTCCCAAGCCCTTCCCCAAATGTACGTACTGTTAATAGTTCCCCAAACATTTTCCAGTTTCTTTATAAATACACAAGTAAACAGACATGCATATATTCTTATTTTGCTCCCTTTTTATATACAGGACAATATTTTCTAGATACTGTTTGTAGCTTTATGTTTTTATTTTATAATATATTCTGGAGATCATTCCTTATCAGCACAAATAGCCATTCTTCTTTTTCTTTTAACAGCTGCATGGTATTCCATTGTTTGGATACACAGTTAACCTACTTAACCAATTCTCTATTGTTGAACTTTAGATTGTATACAATATCTAGCTGTTTCGACTAATGCTGTAATGAATAACTTTGTGAGTATGTGCAGAGAATTGGAGTGGCTGGGTCAAAGGGTACATGCTTTCATAATTTTCAACAGTATTGCTAAATTTCCCACTATAAGCTATGTACCAAATTGCGTTAGTGGTGTGAGAGAGTGCCCATTTCCCCAGGGCATTGACAACAGTATTTTGGCAACCTTTTACTTTTGGTTTTGGCAATTTAATAATATTTTAATAGCAGTATGAATTTCATAATGTGCTGAACAGTAGTCATTATGGTAACTATCCCTGAATATTCCTGACTTTAATGAGATGACCCTTTAGTTTGCCCCTTAAATCTAATTCTGTCTTGGGGCGCCTGGGTGGCTCAGTTGGTTAAGTGTCTGACTTCAGCTCAGGTCATGATCTCATGGTTTGTGGGTTCGAACCTGCGTTGGGCTCTGTGCTGACAGCTAGCTCAGAGCCTGGAGCCTGTCTTTGGATTTTGTATCTCCCTCTCTCTATGACCCTCCCCTGCTCATACTGTCTCTCTTTCTCTCTCTCAAAAATAAATAAAACATTTTTAAAAAATCTAATTCTGTCTTTTGAGCTCAGATATTTTTGTTGTTTTAAGTATCCATATACTCCTATTGTATGGTGCTTTATAAAGTTAAAAAAAACTTTCACAATGTAACCATTTCCTTTTTTTCTTACAGTTTGATCTTTAGAAAAGTATTTTATTCTAATATTTTCTTGATATTTTAGATTTATGTAGCATGCTTAGCCTTCTTTTATTTTTTTCCTCTTTTTTACTGAAGTTTATTTACTTTGAGAGGGAGGGAGGGAGAGAGAGAGAGAGAGAGAGAGAATGCATGTGAATGGGGGAGGGACAGAGAGAGAGGGAGAGAATCCTAAGCAGGCTCTGTACTGTCCTCCCTTCCTCCCTTTCTCTCCCTCCCTCCCCTTCTCTCTCTGATTTCACATATAAGTGATATCATGCAATATTTATCTTTCTCTATCTGGCTTACTTCACTTAGCATAATACCTTCCAGGTTTATCCATATTGTTGCAAGTGGCAGGATTTCTTTCATTTTAAAGGCTGAATAATAATATTTCATATATATGTGTATATATTTACACATATATTTACATAATTTATATGTGTATGTATACATAACATATATATTCCATATATATGTATATAATTAACAATATCTAGTATATGTGCTGCCAAAGCAAGCATGTGAAATATTGATATCTACTGGTATATTACCTTTTCTTTATCCATTCATCCATCACCACACTCTCAGGTTGTTTCCATACCTCTTTGAGATAGTGATTTCATTTCCTTTGGATATATACCCAGAAGTAGGATTACTACTTTTTTTATTTTTAATTTTGAGGAAACTCCATATTTTGCATGATGGCAGGTTATATTCTCACCAACAATGTACAAGGGTTCCCTTTGCTCCACATCCTCAGCAGCATTTGTTATTGCTTCTCTGTTTGATAATAGACATCCTAGCCTTATGTTTCTGATTTGCATTTTCCTGATACTGAGCACCTTTTCACATACCTATTGGGCGTTTGTATGTCTTTGGAAAATTGTCTCTGCAGGTCCTTTGTGCATTTTTAAGTCGATTCTTTTTTTTTGCTATTGAGTTGTATTAGGTCTTTATATATTTTGGATATTGACCCTTTATTGTATTTGTGGCTTGCAAATATTTTCTCCCATTCCTTATGTTGCCTTTTCATTTTGTCGATGGTTTTTCTTGTTGTGGAAAAGCTTTTTACTTTGATGTAGTCCCACTTATTTCTTTTTTCTTTTGTTGCCTTTGCTGTTAGTGTCGATTCCAAAAAAAAATCATTGCTAAGATCAATGTCAAGGAGCTTAACCTATATGTTTTCTTCTAGAAGTATATGGTGTTAGGTTTTAGGTTCAAGTCTTTAATCCATTTTGCATCCATTTTTCTGATAATCATCCGGTTTTATTCTTTAATATGTGAATATCCTATTTTTCCAGCACCATTTATTGAAGAGAATGTCCTTTCCTGATTATGTATTCTTGGCACCTTTGTTGAAAATTAATTGACCACATATGCATGGGTTTATATCTGGGCTCTTTATTCTGTTCCATTGGTTTGTGTGTCTTTCTGCCAATACCATACTTTTTGATTATTATCTAGTTTTGTTATATAGTTTGAAATCATGAAGTGTGTTGCTTCCAGTTTTGCTCTTCATTCTCAAAACTGATTTGACTGTCTAAAGTCATTTCTGGTACCATGCTAATTTTAATATTGTTTTTTCTATTTTTGTGAAATATGTCATTGGAATTTTGATAGGGCTTGCATTGAATCTGTAGGGTACAATTCTTTCATCCCATGAACACTGAATATTTTTCTTTTTATTTATGTGTTCTTCTGTTTCTTTCATTAGTGTCTTATAGTTTTCAGCATACAGGTCTTTTTGCTTCCTTGATTAAATTTATTCCCAAATATTTTACTCTTTTTGATACTTTTATGTAGATGGATTATTTTTATAATTTCTCTTTTTTGACAGTTTGTTCTTAGTATATAGTAACAAAACTAATTTTTGTATATTGATTTTGTATCCTGCAATTTTACTGAATTTGTTTTTTAGTTCTAAGTTTTTTTGCTAGAGACTTTAGGATTTTCTTTATATAAGATCATGTCATCTGCAAACAAAGATAATTTTACATGCTCTTTTCTGATGTGGATGATTTTTATTTTTATTTTTTGACTAATTCCTCTGGCTAGACATTCCAGTACTATGTGGAATAGAAGTGGTAAGAGTGGGCATCCTTATCTTGTTTCTGATTTTAGAGGAATAGCTTTCAGCTTTTCATTCTTTATAATGCTAGCTGTGGACTTCTCATATACAGGTTTTATTATGTTGAAGCATATTCCTTTTGTATTAAATGTGTTGAGAGTTTTTATCATGAAAGGGTGTTGAATTTTGTCAAATGCTCTTTCTGCATCTATTGACATGATCATATGATTTCTTTTTTTTTTTTTTAATGTTTATTTGTTGTGAGGGAGAAAAACAGAGTGTGAGCAGGGGAGGGGCAGAGAGAGAGAGGGAGACACAGAACCTGAAGCAGGCTCCAGGCTCCGACCCGTCAGCACAGAGCCTGACATGGGGCTTGAACCTACGAACCATGAGATCATGACCCAAGCTGAAGTCAGACACTTAACCAGCTGAGCCACCCAGGCACCCCTGATTTCTATCCTTAATTTTGTTAGTGTAGTATATCATATTTTTTTTGATTTGCAGATGTTGAGCTATCCTTGCATCCCAGAAATAAATCTTACTTGATCGTGGTGTATGATCCTTTTAATGTACCTTTTATCACAGTTTACTGATATTTTGTTGAGGATTTTCGTATCAGTGTTTATCAGGGATATTGGGCCAAATTTTTTTTCTTGCAGTGTTCTTGTCTGGCTTTGGTGCTAGTGTAATGTTGGCCATGTAAAACGAATTTGGAAGTGTTCCCTCTTCAGTTTTTTGGAAGAGTCAGAGAAGAGTTTGTTTTAATTCTTCCTTAAGTGTTTGGTAAAATTTAACAGTGAAACCATCTGGTCCTGGATTATTCTTTGTTGGGACTTTGTGATTACTGATATAGTCTCCTTACTAGTAAGTTATATGTTCACATTTTCTATTTTTCATGATTCAGTCTTGGTAAGTTGTATGTTCAGGAATTTATCCATTTTTTCTAGGTTATCTAATAGGTTGGCTTATAATTGTTCACAATAACTTCTTATGATCCTTGGTTATGTCTGTGTTAACAGTCATAATGTCCTCTTTTTCATTTTTAATTATATTTATTTGAGTCTTATCTCTACTTGATTTATATTCACTGTGATCTTTGTTATTTTCTTCTTCCTAGTAACTTTAGGCTTGTTTTGTTCTTCTTTAGTTCCCTGAGGTATACATTTAGGTTGCTTATTTGTGATTTCTTTTTTCCCCCCGAGTGTAGGCATTTATCGCTGTAAACTTCCATTTTAGAACTGCTTTTTGTTGCATCCCATAAGTTTTGATATATTGTGTTTTTGTTTTCATTGTCTCAAGATGTTTTTTGATTTCCCTTTTGATTTCTTTTTTGATCCATTACTTGTTCAGTAGCCTATTGCCTAATTTCCACATATTTGTGATTTTTTCTACTTTTCTTCTTGTAATTGATTTCCAGTTTCATACTATTGTGATCCAAAAACATGCTTGATATGATTTCAGTCATCTTACTTTTGTAAAGCTTCCCTTGTTAGCTAACGTATAATCTATCCTTGACAGTGTTTCATGTATGCATAAGAATATGTTATTCTGCTGTTAGATGGAATGTTCTATAAATGTCTGTTACATCCATCTGGTCTACCATGGAGTTTAAGTCCATTTTTTAATTGTCTTTCTGTCTGAATGATTTATGCACTGTGAAAGTAGGATATTGAAGTCCACCACTACTAGAGTGTTGCTCTTTCTGTTTTCAGATCTGTTAATATTTGCTTTATATATATAATTGCTCTGGTGTTGGGTATATACATATTTAGAATTATTAAATCCTCTTAGTGAATTGTCCTCTTTTTCATTATATAATGACCTTCGTTGTCTCTTATTACAATTTTTGGCTTAAAAGACATTTTGTCTGCTGTAAGTATAGCTGCCCTAGCTTTCTTTTGGTTTGTATTTGTGTGGACTATGGTTTTCTATCCCTTTACTTACAGTCTTTATGTGTTGTTAAAGCTGAAGTGAGTCTCTTGCAGGCAGCATATAGTTTGGTCTGTTTTGTTTTGTTTTAAGTTGAATTCAAGTTAGTTAACATACAGTGTAGTCTTAGCTTTAGGAGTAGAACCCAGTGATTCATTTCTTACATATGATACCCAATGCTCATCCTGAAAAGTGCTCTCCTTAATGCCTGTCATCCATTTAACCACTAACAAATCAACCCTCAGTTTGTTCTCTGTATTTGAGTCTCTTAAGGTTTGCCTCCCTCTCTGTTTTTATCTTATTTTTCCTTTCTTTCTCCTATGTTCATCTGTTAAAGTCTTGTCTGGTGTTGGGTTTTGATATATTCAACCAGTTTATGTCTTTTGACTGGGCAATTTAGTTAATTTACATTTAAAGTAATTATTGGAGTGACTGTGTGACTCAGTTGGTTGAGCATCCAAGTTCAGCTCAGGTCATGATCTCATGGTTCATGAGTTTAAGCCCCACATCAGGCTCTGTGCTGACAGGTTGGAGTCTGGAGCCTGATTTGAATTCTGTGACTCCCTCTCTCTCTGCCCCTCCCCTGCTTGTGCTTTGTCTCTCTCCTAAAAATAAATAAACATTAAAAATTTTAAAAAAATTAATTATTGGTAGGTGTGGACTTAATATTGCCATTTTGTTAGTTGCTTTCTGGGTGTTTTGTAGTTTCCATCTCTTTTCTTTTTTTTCTCCCTTCATTTGATGATTGATGATTTTCTATCATGATATGATTTGATTCCTTTCTCTTTACATTTTGTATATGTACTATAGGTTTTTGTTTTTTAGTTACCTTGAAGCTTACAAAAGCTTACGGTTTACTTTAAACTGATGAGAACTTAACTTCAACCACATACAAAAGCTTTACATTTTTATAATCCCTCCCTTTTATGTTTTTGACATTAAAGTTTATATCTTTTTCTATTATGTAGTCACTGACAAATTATTGTAGTTATAAGTATTTAATAATTTTGCCTTTTAATATTAATACTAATTATAAGTGACTTACCCATCACCATTACCATATTAGAGTATTAGAAAATAAACTATATTTTTACTTTTACCTGTGAGTTTTATGCTTTCATATGTTTTCCTGTTACTAATTAGTATCCTTTCATTTCAGCTTGAAGAACTCCCTTTAATATTTCTTCTTAGGCCAGCCTACGGGTGATTACCTTTTTAAACTTTTGTCTTGGAAACTCATTAACTCTCTTTCAATTCTGAAAGAGCGTTGCTGGTTAGTGTATTATACATTGGTAGTTGGTTTTGTTTTGCTTTTTCCTTGTCAGCACTTTGAATATATCATCCCACTCCTTTTTATAGTGCAAGATTTCTGCTGAAAAAGTCTCCCAATAGTATTACAATGGTTCCTTTGTACACAACAAGTTGCTTTTCTCTTGCTGCTTTTAAGACTCTCTCTTTGTCTTTAACTTTTGACAATCTAATTATGATTTGTTTCCACGTGGTCTTTTTGATTCAACCTATTTGGTATTTTCTTTACACTTCCTGAATCTGGATGTCTGTTTATTTCCCCAAATTAGGGAAGTGTTGAGCCATTATTTACTTGAATAAGCTTTCTGCCCCTTTCTCTCTCTCTCTTCTCCTTCTAGGGCTCCTTTAATGCATATATTGGTCCTTTTGATCATGTCCCACAAGTCCTTTAAACTATCTTCACGCTTTTTCTTTTTTTCTCCTCTGATTGGATGATTTTCACTTCTCTGTCTTTGAGTTCCCTGATTCTTTCTTCTGTTTGATTGTGTCTGATATTGAGCCCCTCTATTGAATTTTCAGTTCAATTATTGTACTCTTATGCATTATGATTTTTGTTCGGTACTTTTAAATTCTTTGTTGAAATCCTCACTTTGTTCATACATTGCTCTCCTGAGCTCAGTGAGCATTTTTATGACTTCATTTTGAATTCTTTATCAAGTAAATAATTTACATCCATTTCACTAAGGCTGACTTCTAGAGATTTATCTTGTTTTCTTTGTTTGGAATATATTCCCTTGTTTCTTCATTTTCCTTGACTTTCTGAGTTGGTTTCTGTTCATTAGATGAAACAGCCACCTCTCACAATCTTGATAAACAGGCCTGTATAGGAGAGGGACCACATTAATCACCCCAGCCTGAGCTCCTGGGTACCTCACAAACCTTTGTGATCATCTAAGCTGCTGTTTAGTTGTTAGTGGTCCCCAGTAGGTGATGGTATGCCAAGACCTGTCAGTGTTCCAAAGGTGTGGGAAATGACAGTATGCCTCCCAGGCTTCTAGAAGACTACTAATTGCCTGACCCTTCAGCTCCATGGTGCACACTCATTGGAAGACTGACCTTAAGGCAGCATCTGGGAAAGCCAAGACATTAGATATGCATTCTAGCCCCTGTTAGGGAGAAACTGAGAGCTGAATATTTTTGACTACTTTTTCTGTGCTGAGCCAGAAGAAATAGTCACTGGTAGTGCTTGTGTGCAGATCCACTTCTTTGTTTGACATGGTGGGGAACTCATGAATTCTGACCCCCATCATCTCCCAGAGCTGGGCAATTTGGGAGTCAGTTCCTCAGTGGCAGCCATAAAAGTTGGGGTGCTGCATGTGTGGACAAGCTACTTCCAGGGAAAAGCTGGCCGCTTGGTTTTATAGTTGGAGTGAATGAAGTGAAATAGCAGGAGGTATGCCCATCAGCTCTTTCAGGCTCCCAGGAGGATCCCAGTTCTGCACCCACATATAAGCTGATTAGAATCCAGAACCTCAGGCAGCAAGTAAGATAGCATGCAGCCAACCTCATCCAGGGTATGACTGGGAGATGGACATTTTTGCCTGTTTGTTCTGCATGGAACCTAGAGGAGATAGCCACAGCAAGTGCTTGTGTCCCTGTTGAATAGCTGCTGCTTTCTTTGCTGTTATCCTGTGGGACTTGTGAATTCAAACCCCATTGGCTCTTAAACCTAGGTGATGTTGGGGGTCTGTCCCTGAGGTGGCAGCCTTATAAGTTGGGGTACTACATGTGTTACAAACCTTTTGTGCCTCATGGAGAAGCTGGGCATTACGAGGCCCCTAGTAAATCTAAGGCATTGTGCTAGGTATAAGGTTTATGGTGAGAATGTGTTTCAGCCTTTCCTACTCATTTCAGTGTGGGTATTTTCTTGTCATTCAACTAGTTTTTGGATTTCTCTCAGAGGGAATCAATCCATATGTAGCTGTATAATTACTGCATTTGTGGGAGGAGGGAGAGTCAGGAGTCTCCTGTGTCAGCATCTTGGTCAGTCCTTTATTTACTTCACCAAAATCAACTAGTGACAAGTAAACACATTGGCTCTTTCCCTTCATTATCATTTTTCTTTTTACCACTTGATTTTAGTCAATAATATCTTTACTGTTGATCAACTTTTTACTACTAAATATGACTATATTTTTTGTTATTTGATTTATCAGCTTTAAATGATACAGTTTTTCTGTTGGATGCTATATATAGGAAATAGCAATCTTCCTTTATGTACAAACTTTCCTCCCTTCTCCCCTATATTTCTGTTATTTGCACATGTTTATATGGTCAAGGTGTTAATATATATGTTCTGTTCTGGCATCTTAATACTCATATTTGTTTTAGTCTTAGTTTGAGAATTAAATATATTCATTGCACGATTTGCCATCATTTCCTCGGTCATCTTGTAATTTGCCTAAGTTTATCTTCTAACATTTTCTCAAAAGATTGTATAAGTACAACATATTCTTAAAACTTATAAGTTCAAAAACAATAGTCAGTGGCCTTTATACCTGAAGGACAGTTTGGCTTTATTTAAAATCCTTGGCTCATAACTTCATTCTTTGAAAACTTGTAAGTGTTGCTGCTTTGTTTTCTGGTACAGAGTTTCTTTTATGGAGAAATCTTACATCATTCTGATTATTATTCCATAGTTTTACATTGTTGCCGAAATAATTATTTAAAATGTGGAAGAGAATAGATAATGCGGAAAGGACAGTTTCTTCAGTAAGTGGTAGGAAAAATGAACAGCCACATGCACAAGAATGAAATTGGACCATACATACATAAAAATTAGCTCAAAATGGATTAAAGATCTGAACATAAGACCTATAATCATAAAGCTCCTAGAAGGAAACATAGGCCGTTATATCCTTGACATAGGTCTTGGTGATAATTTTTTGAATCCAACACTGAAAGCAAAGGCAACAAAAGCAAAAATAAACAAATGAAACTACCTCAAACTAAAAAGTCCTGCACAGCAAAGGAAATCATCAAGAAAGTGAAAAGGCAACCTACAGAATGGGAGAAAATACTTGTAAATTATATATCTGATGAGGGATTAATATCTCAAATACATAAAAAACTCAATAGAATTCAATAGCAAACAATACAAACAATCTAATTAAAAAAATAGGTAGAAGATTTGAAAAGACATTTTTACAAAGAAGACATCCAAGGTGCTCTACATGATTCAGGGAAATGCAAATCAGAACTACAATGATATATCAATTCACATATGTTAGAATGGCTATTATTAAAAACATGAGCAACAACAAGCGTTGGCAAGGATGTGAAAAGGGACCCTCATGCACTCTCGGTAGGAATGTAAATTGGTGCAGCCACTATGGAAAACAGTATGGAGTTTCCTCAAAATATTAAAAATAGAACCACTATATCATCCAGCAATTCTGCTTTTGGGTATTTATCTGGAGAAAATGAAAACACTAACTTGAAAGATACATGCAGCCCATGGTCCTTGCTGCATTATGTGTAATAGCTGAGATATGGAAACAATGTAAGTGTCCAATGATGGATAAATGGATAATTAAATTGTGAAATATACATAGAATAGAATATTATTCAGCCAGAAAATACAATGTAGTCTTGCCATTTGCAACACCGTGGATGAACCTCAAGGGCATAAATGAAATAAGTCAGAGAAAGTTAAACACCATGTGATCTCTCTTATATGTGTAATCTACAAGTAAATGAATAAACAATCAAGCTCATAGGTACAGAGAACAGATTGGAGGTTGCCAGAGGCAGGGGTTAAGGATGGAAGAAATGGATGGACTTTTTATTTTAGCTTAAATAAATTAAATTTTAAAAAATAAAAATAAAATGGGATACTTTTGTATATGTCTCTGCATTGACTATTTTCATATAAATTTTCTGGTGCATGTTGCACTCTCAGTAAATATATTCAAAGCTTTTATTACGGGTACATTTCTTGATTATATTTTAATTAGTTATTCTGTTTTGTTGTATAGTTTTTGTTTAGTTTTAGTTTTGACAAGCTCTGATTATTAGTAGTTGCCTTTTTCATATTTTCCATTGTCCAACCCGAACTCATTTGTGTGCCTGTTTTTTGGTTTATTGTTTTCTCATACCTAGTCTACAGGTCCCTTAAAGTACTATCTTTGATGTTTACTCTTCTCTTGTTTTTTGAAGTTTGATCTTTATGTCTGATTTTTTCTTTTGCTTGTTTCCTAGGTTTTGCTAATTCATTTCTTTTTCTCTTGTTTTCTCTCTCTCTTTTTTTTTTTTTGAGTTCTTATGTTGCTACTCTATGATCTTCCTTAATAGAAGGAATTGTTTCATTAAATTTTAAAAGTCTGTGGTAAAATATATTTTATCACACTTTTCATATGTACACGAAATTTTCTAATACCTATTTTTGTGTCTATATGTAAGTTTTTTCTCCTCTTCTGCACATTTTTCTTGTATTTGTATCAGGTCTTTGCCAATTCACCTTTTGCTCTTTTAGTGGGCAAGTTGGGATTTCCTCAGCTAGTTATATGTAGTAAGTTTCTCTTTGAGGTGCTAAGGGTCTAGGGTAAACTTAAAAGCATCTCAGCCCAAAGATTCTCTTCTTTTTTTATTTTTGGTTTCTTGTTTTTTGATGCTACACAGACAAGACTCATCCTAATGTTTTTTTTTTCTTTTTTATTTTTTTTTACTTGGGTGAGTCTTTAGCCATTTTATTTATTTATTTAATATGGTTTTTTTAAATAAATAGTTTATTGTCAAGTTGGTTTCCATATAACACCCAGTGCTCATCCCAACAAGTGCCCTCCTCCATGCCCATCACCCATTTCCCCGTCTCTCCCACCCCCCATTTTCTTGTGTAATCATCTCTCATCCTTTCTGAACCAGACTTAGTACAGCAGGCTTCTGCTACCAGTTCTGCTCACCCAGCCTACACCTACTGCCAAACCGAAACATACCTTTTGCACTCCAGGTAGAACCCTTACCTGATTAAGTACGCGTTGCTTATCCTTTTTGGAGCCTCTCAATGTTGAGTTCTCTTATCTGTTTATTCACATAGTCCTCTCCACAGCAGCTTCTGCTTCTGCTCTGATGCTTTTGGCAACCCTCTTATGTGTTTCAGGGCTCTGTGGATTAAATATGTACCTTGTTCTCACTAAAAATGGCATTTGAAAGTTTTCTTTATATTTTCTTTATTACTTTTATATGATTTTTGTCTGGAAAAGAGTAAAAGCCCTGGCTTATGCAGCCATTATCATATCAGTTTTGAATATTATTTGTGCAAAAAAAAAAAAAGAAAGAAAAAGAAAAAGAAAAAACCCACACAAAAACCCAAAACAAGCAAACAAAATAAGACAAAGCAAAATAAAGTAGGAGAATCACATTGTTGGACTGTACACTCACTGGCCCAGCCTTTAATTACTCCTGGGTTTTCTTAATGCATAAAGGGAAAGTCATAGCTCTCCACTAATCCATGCATATTCCTCACAAACCTCAAACACTATTTCCTCCCTCCAAAAGCCCACATCCAGTTGGTGTTTCCTGGAATTCTCCAAACAAGGCACTTCTCTAAACCTTTTACTTCTAGTGCAAACATTTCATCCTCCATTTTGCCTAGGTTGACATCTGGTTGAACCCCTAAAATACCACTTTTCCTGTAGCCTTCTCAAGCAAAGTATATTTTTTTAGAGTCACATTATCGAGCCATGCTGTCTTCTTTTTCTTACTCCTCATCATGCTTTCATTCACTGAAGACCTGGCTCAGGCTTCCTTGGCTCCCTACCTTCTGCTATTATCCTAAAAATCTTGACATCCTTGATATGACATACAGTACTTGAATATTCCCCAAAGGACTGAGACCTTCCTATCTTCACTGATCTTTGCTCTCCTCTATACCATTTATCCTGTGTTTTTCATTTTTTACTTTGGTCACCAATACAAAGTGCCCCACCTCCGGTATTGCTAATTCAATCACCCCATCTTTCATTTCACTGAATTATCTCCACTCAGTGATTCTGAGATCTCATTGATATGTCTACTCTACTGATTCCTCCATTTTTTCTATCAGCCTCTTCCTATTTCTCCTATCCAGATTATATTCCATTAGCCTTCATTTTAATCTCTCTCTCTTGTAACATACCTTCAACTTCCTTGCCCTACTCTCCATCACTGTAACTGAACTTGGCCCAACTGCACCAAACCGTGTGCCACATCCAAAGAGCTAGTTGGAGGCCTCTGGAGAACATCATACATTGGGAAAGAATGATCTATCTATCTATCTATCTGGAGAAAAAAGAGAGAGAGAGAGAGAGAGTTTTGGGTTTTGTCTTAATAAGACAAAAATCATACTGTCCTATCAAAACATAATGCTTGATTTCCATCTCTAGTTCCTGTATTTCTTCCTTCCCAGTGTCTCTCCCTTCTCAAAAATTGACATGTACCTCCAAATATGTAGATGGTCATTCCATGCATATAGGCAGGTATCATTTTGTCATCTCCTTCATCTTCTATTCGTATATCCCACTTTGCACAAGACCTGTCAATTTTCTCCCAAGATAACTTCTAAAATCTGCACATCTCTCTTCTTCTCCACTGCATCAGTCCAAGCTTCTGACATTTTCTGACTCCACAGATGTAATGACTACCTAGATGTTCCCTTCAATTCCATTCTTGCTGTTCTCCAGTCCATTCTTCACACTGCTCCAGAGTGATCCTTTATGAAATTATATAGGTCATGTCACTTATCACTATATTTAAAATTCCAAATCTTCAGCGTAGCCTACAAGGCATGTTCTAACCCTTGATTGCCTCTCAGTCTCCTTTTCCTCCTGTTTTCAGTGCTGCAGCCACATTGGCCAAGTATAGACAAGTTTGGAGACTTTGAATATACTGGAGTATTCTTCTATCAACTCTTTCCTCAGCTGATTCTTCCTCATTCATCAGGTTCAGCTTAAATGTTCTTTCCTCGGAAAATCCTCTCACACCATAAAGTACCTCTCTTACAATATCTCATCATACTGTTTTCCCTTTCTTCATGGCCCGTATCCAAGTGTATAGGTATATGTTTATATACTTACTTGTTTAATGTCTGTTTTTTCCATGATGGTGGTGTCTGAGTCAGTCTTAGTCACTTAATCACCAGCACCTTGCACAAAATGGGACACAAAGCAGGAACTCAATTGATAATGTTCATTTAATGATTGGAGGGGATCTAGGCTAGACCTTACTTTAAGATAGAGGTATTTAGTGGCCTAATCTGTCATATTTCAGATGTCTAGGTTTCCTTTCAGGCTTCTATACTGTGACCTTGAAACCAAATCAGCTGATTTTATGGCCTTTTAAATTATCAGCGTGTGTATACTTCTGTTTACACTGTTGACTTTTGGTTCTGAGATCTTCTATCCTCCTGTCCAAACCCATTAACTGACATGTGAGGTCTCTCTAATACTCACGGGTCATCATTCAGGAAGTCTCTTGAACTTTCCTGTCCTCTGACTATTGTGTCCATTTGGCATGTTGCCTTTTAATAATGGCAGCTGCAGCTATATCAGATTGGTGCTTATTTGTATCACAGTATCAAACTACAGGTAGAAAAAGAGGTAGCATTTTGAAAGCCAATGAACTTGAAGATGTAGGAACCAAGGGGATTGTTTCTCTTAGATTAGAAGAAAGTAAATTATAGCTCTAATCTAAGTCTCTGCTGCACAGATAAGAAATTTGAAGGCCAGAGAAGTAATTTCTCTAATGTCACACAGTTTCATCATCCCTTTGTCCTTTTTTTACCAATTATTTTTTTTAATGTTTTTTATTTATTTCTAGGAGAGAGAGAGAGACAGCGTGAGCAGGGGAGGGTCAGAGAGAGAGGGCGTCACAGACTCTGAAACAGGCTCCAGGCTCTGAGCTGGCAGTCAGCACAGAGCCCGACGCCGGGCTCGAACCCACGAACCGCGAGATCATGACCTAAGCGAAAGCCGGACGCTTAACCGACTAAGCCACCCAGGCGCCCCAATTATTTTTATTTTTATTATTTTTTAATAGTTTATTGTCACGTTGGTTTCCATATAACACCCAGTGCTCATCCCCACAAGTGCCCTCCTCCATGCCCATCACCCTCCTTCCCTCCCCCCGACCCCCAACAGCCCTTGGTTTGTTCTTGGCATTCAAGAGTCTTTCATAGTTTGCCTCCCTCCCTCTCCCCCACTTTAACCAAAATATGTGCATGCTGGCTTTAGATTGATTTTCTTGAAATTTTTCCTGAGTTATAAAAAGATTAGAGTAAAATAAAGGTAGGAATGAAAGGGGGATGGAGACATCAACAGTCTCTGTGGTTAAAGGGAAATACTTAATCAGAGTTCCAGGGAACCTCAGAAGTCATATAAACTATAAACACTGAGGCAGGTCCTACAAACACAGTTGAAATACCCATGAGTATGATATGCAACATTGAGGTAATTAGGGATAGAGTTTACTCTCTGAATATAGTTCCCTTTGCAAAAGAAAGCTTTTGGTCAAGATAAGGATACTCTTCTACTTGAGGAGAATTCAGTTCCTCCCTGACCTTTTAATTAAATCGGGTCACCGATTTCTCCTTTACTGAAATCATTTTCATTTCCTTTCCTGAGATATTTTCCACTACTCATATGCTGAGTGTTTTGTTCAGTGATGTGTGGGTTTCAGGAGCATATCGCAAAAGATCCAATCAGTCTGCTTGTAGAGCAAGTTTCATTGGCTGTACTTTCTGTCATGATTGAAACTGCCCTGAAGAAAGAAAAAGAAAAAGAAAAGAAAAGAAAAGAAAGATAGGAAGGAAGGGAGGAAGGAAAGAAGGAAGGGAAGAAAGAAGGGAAGAAAGAAGGAAAGAAAGAGAGAGAGAAAGAAAGAGAGAAACTGCCCTGAAATTTATGAGGAATGAGTAAGTGTAAGTTGCCTTTGCTAAAATATCAGGTAGTGATATTTCCTGTATGAAGTATTGGCCTCTGCGTTGATTGGAAATATTCTAATGAATATACTTTGTTTCCTGTGTGTGAGCTCATTCTTTCTCACCTTGCATCTGTTCATCTGCCTTACCTCACCTTGTGAGAAAGGCAAAGGCATAAGATGGGAAGCAGGAAGTTTGAAAGCCTGTTTCTGAAAATTCTGTGATTACAGGAGTCGGGTTTGAAGGCCCCCTACCATTCAGTAAGTTCTATGATAATTAAAGGAAGGAGGTAAACTGAAGGGTGGCAGCTCTGTTCCTTAGGTTCCCATATGTAAGGATCCAAAGAGATCTGCATATAATTGGCAACATTAAATTTAGTCTGCCCCAATTGAAAGCAACAAAGGAATTCATATTCACTGAACACTTATTACTTGCCAGGCACTGTACTGTGCAGGGCTGCCATATTACTTGATACCAGGGGGGCACCATTCACACTGCAGTCTTTGTAACATGTACCACTAAGTTGTGCAATGAGGTATTTCTTATGTCTGTTATCACAATTGCTACAACTGCTCCATAAATAACCACCCAAATAAATAAATCCTTTTGCTTCCAATTGTTTTGTTGTTGTGGTAGTTGTTGATGTTGTTTTTATTGGGAGCCCCAACAGGAAGTCAGAGAAAAGATGAGGTGATGAGGTCTGGAGGTCAGGGTATACATTCCTTGGCTCCTTCCCACAAGGTCTCTCTGGGCTGGCTGTATCTCTCATTTGAATGTGTATTTGCTTCCTAAAGGGATCCTGACTAATATAGTCTAGATTTCAAGATAAAGTCTATCTGATGAGAAAGTTAAGGTTCTTTTGAATACCTCTTGTTAACACCCATTGAAATACCTTAACATTGAGGGATGAGCACTGGGTGTTGTATGTAAGCGATGAATCACAGGAATATACCCCTAAAACTAAGAGCACACTGTATATACTGTATGTTAGCCAACTTGACAATAAATTATATTAAAAAAAAAAAAGAAATAACTTTGACTATCCATTGAGTCAAGTGAAGTCATTGGCAAGAGCCTCCAGAGTGGTGCATGTTAGGTGCCTACTTGCAAAATCTCCACAGCACATTTACAATAGCACTTGTAGCCATAGAGGACCTGCCCTACCTGTGCATCTTATAGCTGGTACTCAAGTGATTGTTGATTAAGAGACACTAGAATAGTACTTCCCCTGAAAAGGGGTCTTTCTGCTCCCAGAAGCTTGTCAGGCAGCCAGTGCCATTAATGCAGATTCATTCAGTAGCACTAAGGTTTTGCATCTCTAGGAGTGTTTAAAGATTAAAATAAAACAAGACAAAATCCTATCAGTAGTATACATTTTTGACTGACTGGCTAATTAGTTGAAGAACTTTCCAGCAAGATAGCTAGGCAGGAGAGAATGGGATGCAAAAAAGGTCAACTTTGATAAAGGAAGGAGAATTTGCAGAGTAGCATTTGGAGCTTTGCCAAGGAGGCAAGTCTGTGCAGGTGGTATGGTATGAGGAGGAAGTTCTCGGAGGCCAAAAGCACCTAACAGAAGAGATGTGAAGACACGAGGAAGGGATAGAAAAGAGACATGGGAGAAAGCAAAAATCTCTGCCTACCTTAGAGTTTTTCTCTTCCAGGTCTGGATGATGTCATTGTAGATCTCTGGCAAAGCATCTTTCTGACTTGGAGTTTAGTCCTTCCACCTCATCATAAAGAGTCACTCTGATTTCCTATTTCTGATATCTGATATTTCTGATTTCTCCACAAACTGGAGGGGATTTCTATGAAAGAGTTTACAAGAACAGGAGAGATTGGTAAGCTTTTGGAGCAGGTTCACTCATTCTTTAGTTGTTTACCCCTTAAATTAGGCCCATGGTTGTGGTAGGAGCTACCAAAAAGCTACTGGGGACTGTATCAATGCCATCTTTGTCCCACTTCCCACAGCCTTGGTTTTAATAGGAATACCATAGATGGGATGGAAGGAGAGAGGTGGTGTGCAGTGGAGTGGAAAGGGGTATGAAAAGAAGGCCGGTGGTTAAGAACAAGCTCTGGTATCAGACTCTGATACTTCATAATCATGTAACTTTGGTTAAATTGCATTACATGGTTGAGCTTCAGTTGCTTCCTCTATAATTAAGATGATGATGATGATACATACTTCATGTTGCACTGTGAGCATTAAAGTAATTCCAGTAAAGTGCTTAGCACAATTCCTGACACACATTCAGGGCTCACTCTTTGTTACCCATCATGGTTATTGTTACTGTTATGCAGAAAGGGAAGGAAGGAAAATTATTAATGTCAGTGAGAGGTTACCAGAAAAACCTTACCCACTTGAGTTTGGCTGGAGCTGATCCAGATAGTTTGACTCAGAAGCATCTTTTTGGGTCTTCTTTGTCATTCATTATCCCATTCAATTAATATTTCTTGAGTGTCTACAACATGCTAACCGGTGAATGAGGTGTTGGGTTGATAGTAGAGAACAATGATAGTCTCTCACTCAGTTCACCTGAGAGTGGAGGAGACAGGCCAGTGAACAGATAATTACAGTGCAGGAGGGCATGTGCTATATCAGAGATAGAACCTACATGTTCACTGTATATAGAGAAAGAAGAAAGGAGGAGGGTGACAGGAAATTTAAGTTGGTTTGGAATACTGTCAAGGTTGACTTGCTGCTGATGCTGAGCAACCCCTTAATTGAGGCAAATAGATAATGCATTGAACAACAGATTCAAGATCAGTTACTTTACTAATCGAGGTTGGTGCTCTAAAACTCCATGAGAATACTTTATCTCTTTTACTCAGTTCTCAGTCAACACCTGTGGACTTATACAATGCTGATGTAAAGGGACACAGAGATGTAGGTGGTACCAAAAGTCATTCAAATTTTGGTCTGTACTGTGGCTTGCAGGTCCCTTGTGGGCTTGGTGTTTGTGTTAAGGTGATATCTGTGCTTCTTATTGGGTATAAATGAGTGAATAGTGAGTAAATGTAGCCATTATTGGTGTCTTCCAGAACATAGCAAGTCTTTTTTTGTGTTTGTAAGGACAAGGAGCTGGTGATTAGTAAATAAATGAGAAGATGGCAAGATGCTTGACACATAAATCTGGTCAAACTTAAAAATCTTAACCATTCTAGAGGGGGAAGGAGTCTTCTGTCTTCTCAAAGCTCATTTGATGGGCACTAGAAGTCAGAATGACTTTCTTTGTGGCCATCATTTGGGAGACTGTCTAGCTCTGCTTTCTCTCAGCTAATGCCAGGATTGGCTGTCTCCACTGGACTACATCCAGAGCCTTGATACTCACTGTCAATACCAGAAGCCAGACTTGGATGCTGGAGCAGCCAGCTGCTGCTCATTCCCTTCATTTTCCACATCCTGTCATGGGTGTCAGGGAAACAGAAGCTTCTCAAGTGACAGCTTCCTCTGGCTCTTCCATCTGTTTCAAGCTGACATTGGAGTGAGTGTGGACAGTTGAACATTCACCATAGAATGTTTGCCTTAACAAGCACGGCCAAATGCAGGTATGGACAGGACACAGTCTTTGTCTCCTCATGGTGATCACACCTCAGGCACATCTGCTTGGACACAGCTTCAGGTTTTGAGGTGCGCTTTGGAGTGCTTGCTATGGACATTCACTGTTAGGATCCTGTTGCCCTTTAAGACCTCTGTCTGTAACAGATGGGCAACCCTGGTTGCTGAATGGCAAAGGAAAAAGGGCTGTGGGGCTCATTGGCTTGAAAAGCTTGTTCCTTTGAATAGGTTTGGACTGCTTTCATGATGAAATTCCCTTGGGTTTCATAACCAAGTAGATTTAAAGCATGTTTCACTAAGCTTTTGTGTTAAATACAATCCCAAATGTATCTGCAAACAATTTCTTTTAGAAAAGCAGACTAGGTTTTAAATGATATATATTTCAATTCATTGATATGGTATATATAATTAATACATGTTTACTGTAGATTTAAACATAAATATTATACAACTAGAGTTCATGTTGGCAGGATTTGCATAATGCTTTAAAACATAATCCTTATTGTGTTTTGTCACAAAAGTAATATATGCATATTTGTTACCTACAATTTAGAAAATTCCAAAATGCACAGTACTGAAAATTAAAATCACCTGTTAATCCCATTACTCTGAAATATATTAACATCGTAGTGGAAAGCACCCAGTCTGGGGTGGGAACCAGATGAATAATTTACCAATGACAATGAGATGTCTTGAGTTGTGATGGAGCCCCATGAATATGTAGCAAATAAATCATTTGCAGTGGATGGAGGGAAAGGCACAAGTGGAGATACAGTGGGAGAAGGGCTCTGTGTACCATATATGGAGTTTATTCTTAATCCTTAAAGTGCTGGAGTGCACTGAAGGATTATAGAGAGGGAAGTTAAATGATCACTTTTGTATTTTGGCGAGCACAGTTGGAAACAGACAAGATTTGAGATCAGACAGCTCCACGATCATTTGAAAAGCAAATAAAACAACTAAAAAAAAAGTTGCTCGAACAAGCAAATAAACAAACAAGATTCTCTAAGCTTCATTTCCCCTCATCTATAAAATGGGCTTAATAATTACCTGTCAAGTTTACATGGGAAAAAATGATTTAAATGAGAAAGAAAGTAAATTGTGAGGCAAAATTGCTGAAACCTACAAAATGTTCAGTACATAACCCTAACTCTTGTTAGTTGCAAGGCACGCAGGGTCCCTCAGTTCAACCTCCTCTTCGTCCTGCTCTCTCCTTTCCACCACATCCTATGTTCGAATCACATGGATACTCAGTGCTGTACCCCCATCTCCTACTACCCAACCTCAGACCTCCACTTCTTGCCCAATCTGTTCCATTTTCCTGGTGCGCTGTTTCCTCTTGTCCGCTTGCTTTAAGATCCATCCTTTAAGCCCTGACTTAAATAATCACCCTTCTCTAGAGAAGTAAAGGAATATAAGACAATAGGAATGGAAAATTTCTCATTCAAAATTTGGAGACTGAGTTTAAAAGAATGAGATTACTAGTCTCGGGCATTTTGTCTAGTGAGATTTACAGATACAAACTTTAAAATAGTTTATTCTTGAACTGGCTAAACCTACAATCAGAGTGTGCTTCTCCAGGGGAAGGTTCATGGGTACCTGACCCAAGGATATCAGCTCCCTTCTCTTGTTTCTCTTCTTCCTGCTCCCCCCTCAAAAACCCCTTCTTGTTTTATTCATGTATGTGTTTTCTGTTATCCTCCAATAACCCCACTTGTTTCTTCTCATTATAATTCTTTCCTTATTATTGTTCATAACTTTGTTTTTATTTTATTTTTTATTTTAGAGAGAGAGCATGCACATGGGCAAGCAAGGGAAGGGCAGAAGGAGAGAAAGAGAATCATAAGCAGACTCCAACTCAGTGCAGAGCCTGAGGCGGGGGAGAGGAGCTCCATCCCACAACCCTGGGATTATGACCTGAGCTAATTTCAAGAGTTGGACACTCAACCAACTGAGCCACCCAGGCATCCCTCATCTTTGTTTTTAAATGTATTTGTTATAAGTATTGTTATTATTGATCATTTAAAATTCTTGGCACATCTATTCTGGTATTCTGCTTCAAATCAACAAATGTTTATTAGCTATTGTCTTTTTTTTTTTTTCCAGTACTTGTTACATGCTAACTTGGGGGAGAAGCAGACAAAACGCCTAGTAGTTTTCCTCCATCCTGTCCCTGCCCTTGGAGTTTCTCACAGTTTTTTAAATTAATACCTCTAATCCACACCTCCCTCTTGCTTCTGTAGATTCCCCATGGTTGATTATAGTGGAGACAACCCACAATTCAGGCTAGTTAGACATCTTATTATTTGACTTTAAAAAATTGCACTTAAAAATTTTTAATTTGGAAACAGTAAGTTTTAAATATTATGCATGTGTATTTTTAAAAATCCAGTTAGATAGATCATAGAATTTTTTTCTACTATTCCTTAACTGCTGTGATATCTAATTATTTTCCCTCTTTCCTTAAATAGCTTACTTGCTATTGAAACCCACCAGAACTGAGCAAATCCGCTTAGCACTGAGATGTCACTTAGCAATGAAATTTCCCACAATCTGAAGACTATTACTTATAATAGTCTCTTCTTCAGTCCATCTGTAGATGTGAAAGAATCAGTCCTATTTCTGACTTCCTCACTTTCCTGACCAGGCAGGTGGGAAATGCGTCAAATGTCTCTAGATTCCTTGAAATTATCAATAAGTGAAAGATAACATGGTGATTAATCACTGAAAGTCAGAATGCCTTTGCTTATTTTTTAGCTCAAGTGTTCACTTGCTGTGTGAACCTGGGGAAATTACCCAGATAGTCGAAGACTTTACATTCTATATATTGAGAGTGTCTTAGTACATCCTTTGGATGCTTGATGCAAAGGCTTCACTTACATATATATGCACTTTAGCATAGTATGGGGCACATTATAAGAATATATTCTCTCTTCTTTTTCTTCCCATTTTTTTTCTCTTCCATCCCCAATCCCCAAAGATACATTTTGCCAGTCAAGTAGAAGGATAAAAAAATATTTTTCCCCTCAAGCAAAACCTTTTTTGTGTACAAGTAAGTTTCTATTTTATGTTGTGTGCCAGTTGATGGGCATTTACAGGTGGAAAGATGGAACCATGGAGCCTCATGGAACTTAGAGGTTTGTAGAGAAAGCAGAAAAATGAATCAATGACTGTAATGAAATGGGCTCTCTGCTGGTGCAGTGATGAACCCAAGGCATTATGAGAGCCATGAGGATGGGCAACTAATTTAGCCTACGGCTGACTCTGGTTGGCTTTTTGGAGTAGGTGATTTTCTAGTTGAAATTGTCATGTATGTTTCAGAGGAATGGAAGGCATTCCAAGTAAAAGAAATTTGCAGAATTATGAGAGAGAAAGAGAGAGAGAGTGAGAGTTGGGGTGGAAGATGGAGATGGGTGGCCATCCAGGAAGGAGAACAAATGAGGACTTAATAGATGAGATGGAAATAGGACCTGTCACGTGGCTTTGTTCTTAGCTGTTTCTCTGATGAGCTGTTCGGGACCTTTGCTTTTCTGCATCCTTGGGCAGTCCCCAAGGAGCATGTAAGATGTGGAGGACATTGCAAATAAATCCTGTCACCAGGTGGACCATTGACCCACCTCCATATCTAGTCTTCTACTCTGTTGAATTGGGCTGGACCATGTGAGAGTCAGGAGGGTCCCTTTGATTATTTAGACTGAGAGAAGAATAGAAGCAGCCATCTGGCCCCTTGGTGGTTTTGTCCTTTCCCTCTCGGTCTCACTCTTGGTGTAGAGAGGAAAATTAGAAAGATAAACTTGGGGAAAAAGTAAGTCATTTTCTTTAGGGCCTGAGTGTTAGCTCGCACGAGCCACTCATCTACTTACATCTTTTTACTAGACCCCTCACGATTGGGATTTCTGCACTTGCCTTGTCTTCTCACAAGCCAGATGGCTTCTACTTCACTTCAGTGATCAAAAAGCAAAAGTATCAGATTGTTTTAAGGAATGGCAGTGTATAATTTTATGAAGCTGATAGCTGGAGTGAAGCTGGGCTTTGTGACACTGATAAATATATATGTAAGTCTGTTAGAGGATTTTTAAAGAACAACAGTCTGGGAATAAAATCCCACATGTGCAATGAACCAGTCTAAATTATAACTGAACCTGTTTATGCTGAAGTTTTTGAATAAATTTAACCTGTCAATATAATGGAATATTAGTTATTAAAGCCAATGTCTATAAAAAACTTGTGACAGTGGGATATACTCTTTAATGTATCATTAGGTTAAAAAGCAGTACAAAAACTACCAGAAGGGAGAAGGAGGAGAGTGGGTTAAATAGGTGATGGGGATTAAGGACTTAATTGTGATTAAGTGATGCCTGATTATGTATGGAATTATTGAATCACTGTATTTTAAAAAGTTGTGCAAAAAGGCTAACACAGATTCTGATTCTGTTTAAAATTCATAAACATAAAATAGACCATAATAAAATATGCCAAAATAATAATAGTTTTTAAAATCTGGGTGGTAAAATTACAAATGGTTTTTGTTTCCTTGTACTTTTTCATATTTCCTGTTTTTAAACCATAAACTTGAATTTCTTTAATTTCTGAAAAATGTTAAATAAAAGAAAACTGTAAAGCGTATTTTTAAGAAATGGTTGACAATTTGTATAAGGCACATGAGATAAAACCCATGGACAGAAAATTAATTTTTCCTGGAGAAGGCATAAAGAATGGACAGTGTCCCTGCAAAGCCAGAATGACAGGCAGTTAGTGGCTCATTATAGAGAAAACCATGAGTGATCAAAGAGGAATTTGAGGGATGGATTAATGAAAAGTAAGAATTGAACTTTAAGAGGCTCTTCTACCTCCCAGCCATTCTAGGACTAGCCACTGGTAGAACATTCAGATGTCATTATAGACTGTTATTATAGTTGTCATTATAGATGACTTACTCCAGAAGACCCTTAACCGAGTCTAGGAGATAGGTCTAGCAATCAGAGTCCGTAAATCATGTCTACCTTCTTACAGAGTGATTTTCTCTGATGGTGTACACACTGTCACATCCTTTTTCTTTCAGTCTCTCTTATTTATACCCCACCAGGCACGTACATTTTATTTGAGTAAAGAAAAGAAATTGATATGAATATTACATTGATCAGGATAGATGAGGCTATGTTGCAGTAACGAACAAACCTAAATGTCAATGCCTGATACACCAAAGGTTTATTTCTCACTTACATAAAGTCCTTTTTAAGTCCAGATATTTCTGTATAGCTACTGTCTTTTGGTGGTGACTCAGTGACTCTAGATGCTTTGATACTGTTACTCCAGCATCTCAATAGAAGGCTTCTTTGGTTGAGGCACCTGGGTGGCTCAGTTGGCTGGGCATCCTACTTCAGCTCAGGTCACGATCTCGTGGTTGACAGATTTGAGCTCCGCCTCAGGCTCTGTGCTGACAGCTCAGAGCCTGGAGCCTGCTTGGGATTCTGTGTCTCCCTCTCTCTCTCTGCCCCTGCCTTGCTTGTACTGTCTCTCTCTAAAAAATAAGTAAGTAAACATATTTTAAAAAATTATAATTGAACCTATTTGTTCTAAAGTTTTTGACCCAGACCAAAACATATGAATAACCTAACATGAGCTTTTGATTTGGAGTCTTGATTTATAATGATTGATCTTTAAATCATAGCTCTCTCAAATGATCTGACACTTGAGTATGGAGAGTGTTTGGGCATTTGATATATTTGGGGCCATAGGACAGGAGAAATGGAACCAGAAATAACACTTTTGGGGAATCTACTGTATTGGTTATTATGCTTGGTTCTTTTATGTCTATGATTTTTTCTAATCTTCACTCAATAGCCCTGGGACATAGCTATATTTATCTTCTTTTTCAGAATGATAATGCTAAAGCTCAGAGACCTTCTATCATAATTAGGAAATGCCAGGATACAGACTCAAGTCCTTGGGTTCCTAACACTTCCAACTCTGTCATGTACCACACAGATGATGTTCTTACCCATTTAAGCATCTCATTACCACCACATGCTACTTCCGTGTTTTTGCCATTTTTTGATGACTGGACATACAAATTGGCATTTTCCTTCTTTTTAAAAAAAATTTTTTAAATGTTTTTATTGATTTCTGAGAGAGAAAGAGAGAGAGCATGAGCAGGAGAGGGTCAGAGAGAGAGGGAGATACAGAATCCGAAGCAAGCTCCAGGCTCTGAGCTGGCAGTCCGCACAGAGCCCAACACGGGGCTCGAACCCACAAACCGTGAGATCATGACCTGAGCTGAAGTCGGACACCCAACTGACTGAGCCACCCAAGGCACCCCACCCTTCTTCTTTTCTTAGCTTCTCCAAATTCAGACCAGGCTCTTGGGGTTAGCTTTAGACTGTCTCTTCCATTTTACAGATGATGTAGTGATGGTTCAGTGCATCTGATACCAGTTTTGTCATAAAGAAGGCTATTTGATAAATACTGCTTTTCGTCTTTCTTCACTACACTTTGGACCAAAATATCTCTATCTTCTCTGGGTTTTATCATCACTTGTCTTGTCCTTGCTAATTATATTAGCAGTTTATCATTTTGGTACTTGCAAAAATAATTTTTGACATTAACACTGGTACTATAACAATTACTTAGCACTTAATCTGTGCTCTGGCTGTACATTGTTACTCCCAGAATCCTCACAACAATGCTAAGGTAGATCCTCCTATTAAGTTCTATTTTGCAGATGAGGAAACCAAAGTACTTCTTGACTACAGTTATAGACTTAGGAAATTATAGATCCAGGATTCAAGCCGGGCTGTCTGGCTAAAAATTGTACATATTTCAATATCATGGTATAGTGACTTCCATGAATAAAATTTTTCATCTACTCAGTCACACTGACAATTCTTCAAAGGTAGTAAGCACACCTTAGTATTTCAGGGCCCCTCATAGCATTTAATAGAGTATTAGGCACAGTAAGTATTTGTTAGATTGAATTTTAGGGATCGTAGGGGTGAGTGGAGAGTATTCCTGATTATGAGCATCTCTTCCCAGTGGCCTAGGATTATAAGAATTTGCTTTGCTTGCTTCCTAGGCTTTTTTCTCCAGTGAAATAGACAAACACAAAGACTAAAGCCTGAGGGATCTGAGGGTTCAGGAATGTACTCAGTTGTTATAGTCCAGTTAGTGGTGGAAATAGGAATGAATTGGGTAGGAATAAATTGAATTCTACCCAGAAGTAGCATCATTTCTCCTTAGAGAATTGGGTTTCTGAGATGCAGAGGCAAAAGTGTCACTAGTCATCAGGCATAGCCANTTCTTGATCCATTCATCTGTTGATGGACACTTAGGCTCTTTCCATGTTTTAGCTAAGAAGGCTTTGTTTTGATTGCTCAGTTACTTGTGGTTAACCAATCTGCCTGAACCTATGAATTGCAGACCCTCCATGGTTTTCTTTTGCTTCAGCCATGTACTGTGTATATCTGTGTTTGAGGTAGTTTTAGTGAGAAGCTTAATGCAGGGAGAGGGGGAGGGAGGGCTAAAGGAAGCAAAGTACCCTCTTGGATAGGATGCTTTGGAGTCTCACACTGAGGTGATATTTGGTTCTAAGATGATGCAATAGGTCATACTTGTTCCATTTCTAGGTCACGTGGCATTTTGAGGAAACTGGCTGGCTACCTGAGTCTATATTTCTGGTTCTAGAGATCTCTTTATCAGCAGCTGGCATTACTGATATTAAAATATCAAACACTCAAGAACTTCTGCCCATATCAGCCAGGGTAGACTTCACTCCCAGTCTATCCTGCTTCCAAGTTTTGTTAAACAGTCCTTGGTCCCTATCCACCAGGACCATGACAGTTTATAGTTGTACCTGTGTGTGATAACTGATGTGAGGCATCTGGCATAAGTGAGCAGGACTTTTTAAAAAGTAATAAAATTATTTTTATTTTAAAAATAATAGAATTCCGTGGGCATTTCCATAGAGGGACAAAAAAGACTTGAAGGTGTGATAAAGGGTAATGAGAATAGAGCAGTTTAAAGTAACTGGAGAGTAAATAGTATGCCTGGTGGACAAAGGTAGGAAAAGTCAGTTAGCAATTCTGCATGAGGAATGTGGATTTTAGCCTGCAGAATCTATGTCCACAGAAAACGCTGGGCAGGGGAGTGACCAAACTTGAGTTTAACAATTTGGCAAATACCCCTGAAAACCTTGCAGCTGCTGATTGCAATGAGGGATAACTTTTAATGAATCCAGGTTGTCTCACTTAAGGTTTGTTTCCTTAGGTTTGTTATCATCTTACTTTACTATTTCTCCCTCCTACTTTCTTTTCATTGGAGTTCGTCTCCTTTTCTTTATCCATATATTCCATTCACTTGCTTATCTATTCATTTACTTACTATAATTTGTTTTATAAGTATCACCTTGTTAGATTTTAAAGATAATATAAGGTTCTCAGTTCTTTGATAAGGGAAGTTTAACTTTTTTATGATTACTAACATATGAAATATGTTGGCCTTATGTATACCATCTGTTAGTTATTTTTAAGTAAAATTTTATGCAAGTGCAACAAACATACGGAAGAGTTCACATCATAAGCATATAGCTCCATGAAGTTGTACAGAGCAGACACTCCCAAATCAAGATAGAGAATATTTCTGTACTTCAGAAGCCTCTTTTGTATCCCTCTCATCATTGCCTCTAGAAAAGGTAGCTGTTATTCTGATTTCTATCATTATAATGAATTTGGGCCTGTTTTTGAACTCAGTATAATTGGGACCATACAGCATGTACTCTTTAGTGTCTGGCATATTTTTTTCGACATTGTGTCTAGGAGATTCATCCATGCTGGTGTATATCAAAAGAGGTCCTTCATTTTTGTTACTATGTGGTGTCAGGGAACAAGAATTTCCTGTTCCCTTCAAAGGTCTTTCTAGCTGGACTAAGAATCAAATAGACACGAGACAGACTAATGCAGAAAATCAAAGTTAATTTCATATATACAGGGAATCCATACAGACATGGACATTCCGAAGATGGGTAAAGTGAGGTATACATTTATGTCATTCTGAACCAAAGAGGAAAGTGTAGGGGTGTGGGACTGCAGAGGGAGGCATTGCGATTCACAGGGCAATAAGAAGAGCAGATGTTTGCCTCGCCATACAGATAGGTCATTCAGATAAAATTCATCTCTGCTAATAATCCTCATTCTGGAAAAGACCCCCAATTTACATCCTTCTTTGTAGTTAAGGAACAAAAGTTTCTTTTCAGCCTGCAGAGTGTCAGTTGCCTTCAGCTCAAAATAGGGGCAGCCTGCCCTTGATCTCTGCAGTGGCATTCTGTCATATGAATGTACTACGATGTAGTTATCTCCAGCCTTTTCTTAGGTCACAAGTTATTGCTGTTGTTATTTTCTTTTTCTTTTTTTTAATGTTTATTTATTTATTTTGAGAGAGAGTGTGTGTGTGCAAACAGTGGAGGGGCAGAGAGAGAGGGAAAGAGAGAATCCCAAGCAGGCTCAGCATGGAGCCCAACTCAGGGCTTCCTCTCACGACTGTGAGATCATGACCTGAGCTGAAATCAAGTGTCAGATGCTTAACCAACTGAGCTATCCAGGCGCCCTGAATGTTGTCATTTTTTATTTAGTCAGCTTTGGGATAAAATCCTGTGTAGCCTGGCATTTACCAGTCGACAGGCTAAGTGAAGTGTCATTAATTCTCCTCAATATCCACTCAGTGCTAGCTTCTACCTTTCATTTGAATGGCTGATGGTCACCTTGATATCTAGCACCTATCAAGAGTTGGTGAACGCAGTTGATATTTACTTGGAATAGGTTGGCCAGACTGTGGCTGGAGCTCTTTGACTCAGCCAGAAGCTCAGACTCCATTCTGCCATGAAGTGTGGTATATGAAAAATAACACTTCCCACATTGCACTGCTTCCTGCGATATTCTTGTCTCAGCCCCAAATTACAGTACTTTCCATGGGAAACAAAATATCCCTAAAGGCAATATGCCTCTGCTTATTGCCCTTGCCCTTTAACCTCATTTTCCCCATTTTTTAAAAATGTTTATTTATTTTTGAGAGAGAGAGAGACAGCAGGAACAGGGCAGAGATAGAGGAAGATACAGAATCCAAAGTAGGCTCCAGGCTCTGAGCTGTCAGGACAGAGTCCAATGCAGGACTTGAACTCACAAACTGTAAGATCATGACCTGAGCCAAAGTCAGACACTTAACTGACTGAGCCACCCAGAGGCCTATCCCAAGGTTTATTTTTGTTTTCCTTTTCTGTTAATCATTCATCTTTGAAAATGTTCCATGAAAAATGTTCTGTGACTAAGTAAGTTTGGAAAGCATTTTACATCATATCTACCTCCTTTTTGTAGATTCACAGAACACATTCACATACTAATGACTAAAACTTCCTACTCTAAAGAAACCTGTTTTATGTTTTAAAATCTTCCATTTGCTTCTTTTGTGAATATCTATTAGTACCTCATACAATAAAACAATAGTTCTGTAGCATAGTGCTATGTAGAAAGCAGCCAAAAGAAATTCCACCTGGATGTTTTTCCCTTTCTAGTGCTATTGCAAGTTTCTGAGTCTTTCCATGACTATTTTAATGGAAATAGGGCAAAAGGCTTAACAGGCAAATTAATCCATTATAAATATTTACTTATCTATATCCCCATTTGCCTGTGGGCTCCTTGAATGTAGTTACCCCATCTTTTCATCTTTGTATCTCCCATTTCCCAGCATGGTTTCCAGCACCTACTTGAAGTGTTTAATAAATATTTTATGAATGAATGAATGAGATATAACACCTGGGACTGCCAGCATTGAGGGATTCAAATAGAACTGGGAAATAGCCCTAGATCTTATGGTATACTGGAGGCAGAACACCATTACAGAAGAAGTCCTGAACTTTAGAGTTGGGATTTTTTTAAAAAAATCTAGTTGAATCCCACCTCTTCCACTTTTTAGTAATGTGATCTAGCAATTTACTGAGATTTTCTGAATCTCAGTTTTTTTCATCTGTAAAATTAAAATAATATCAAGTTCCCTTTTATAACCATCAAAAGGATTAAATGTGCTAGCGTAACCGGAAGCACTAAGCACCGTGCTGCACACATAAGTGTTCAAGAACAGTTGCTATAATTGGTATCGCTGTGGCTGTTATTACTTTATGTGTGGCACTTGTTTCTCTGGTCTGTCTCTGCCCACATTGGAGCCTGCAGATTTTCCTGTGCTCAAATTCTTCTCACATTTGTGGAGGATTGGAAATCCACAGAACTCTTCAGCCACCACACCATGCCATCTGTCATATTTCTTCCTCATCTAACAATGTCTCCCCTAAAGCCTTGCCCAGGTACATAGACTTGATCAACTTGGCCTTCCCTCCCTTCCTGCTGCTGGAGGACCCCTAAAGTTTCTCCGTGCCAGCAGAGAGGGTCTTTTCCTTTTCAGATAATTCCAGTGGATATACATTCCTCACATTGTTACACACAAGCTACCCCACCTTGCAGGCTGGTCCTCTGGAAGTTTGAGACAGAGAGAACATGTGTATAGTATATGTGGGTGTCCATGTGGATGTCATTCCTTCCACATGTGCTGTGGCTTTCCTCTTCCCTACAGCATCACCCATGTGTCCATGAGGGCTGGTCATATAACCTATCTCTGAGACAGACATGATGCTACTTTCCGTAACATCCTCCCTTTTCAGCAGTTCTTCTCCACTCTGCAAAACCATGCTGAGTTCACATGCTATTTCTACCTAAATTCTTGTCTCTCCTTTGTTTTTATCCAGAGCTGCTCTAGCCAGGCCATTTGCCACAAAGCTTATATTCTGCCCTTTGGAAAAATTTAGTAGAAACGTTACCCATCAGACTTAAAGGTAATGCCACATTATTCCTCAAAAAAAAAAAAAAAAAAAAAATAGAACTACCCTATGACCCAGCAACTGTACTACTAGGTATTTATCAAAAGGATACAGGTGTGCTGTTTCGAAGGGGCACATGGAACCCCAATGTTTATAGCAGCACTATCGACAATAGCCAAAGTGTGGAAAGAGTCCAAATGTCCATCGACAGATGAATGGATAAAGAAGATGTGAGATATATATATACATATATATATATGTATATATATATATCACATACATGTATATACATACACAATGGAGTGTATGTATACACACACACACACAATGGAGTATTACTCAGCAATCAAAAAGAATGAAATCTAGCTATTCGCAACTAGAAGGGTATTATGGAACTAGAGGGTATTATGCTAAGTGAAATTAGTCAATCAGAGAAAGACAAATATCATATGACTTCACTCACATGTGGAATTTAAGATACAAAACAGATAAGCATACAGGAAAGAAGAAAAACAGTGTAAAAACAGGAAGAGGGATAAAACACAAGAGACTCTTAAATATAGAAAACAAACTGAGGGTTACTGGAGGGGTCATAGGTAGGGGGATGGGCTAAATGGCCAAAGGACATGAAGAAGGACACTCATTGGGATAAGCACTGGGTGTTATATGTAGGGGATGAATCATTGTTTTCTACTCCTGAAATCCTTACTGCACTATATGCTAACTAACTTAGATGTAAATTAAGAAGTAAATTTAAAAAAATAAAGGTAATGCCACATTAGAAAGGAGTTCTAAGGAGATACTCACCCCAGTATTTTCCTTAAGGTGTGTCCTAGTACCAGCAGAGGACCCACGAGCTGCCACTTCGCCCTCCCGTGCACACTGGGCTGCAGCCATCGTTAACGGTATGCTCTTCCCCTGCAATCTGTCTCCAGCCAGTACCACAGGCAGTCACCACCCAATAGCTGGAGCGGCAGATGAGGCGAACCTATGAGCCAAGCTTGGACCCATTAAGTCCTTTTAGTGCTTCTGCACCCAGTCTCCACCACATAGTGGGCAGCTAGATTCCTCTTGTAAAAGAGTCCTGTTTTAATTGAATGCTTTGAGCTGAGGTCCTAGACATTGTCTTTCTATTTGGAAGTGTTTTTGAGCAACACCACTTTGCTTTAGACTTCAGGAGAAACAGAATTAAAAGAAAAGAAAAGAAAGCCATGAATAGTAGTCTAAGATGGTATGTCCAGTACATGTTAATTATGGTAGCCACTAGTCACAGGTGGCTATCTAAATTTAAGTTTAGATGAAAAAGTATTAAAAACTCACTTCCTCAGCTGCACTAGCCAGAGTTGAAAGTCTCATCAGGTATGCTGTCTTGGATAGCATAGATATGGAACATTCTATAATCACACATATTGCTTTTAAGCAGAGCTGAACTATAAGTCATGTTCGGTATCCTGAGAGGTATTTCTTTTTTGCACTTTGTCATCTACTCAACTCCTTCTTTCCCAAAACACATTATGTTGTCCTCTGCCACCTAAGCAAAACCATGTAAAAGCTAGGGTGTCATCAAAAGCAGAAGCAAGTCTTAAATGAGAAGGTGTAGGAGCAGATAAGAGATCATAAGTAGATCACTTATCATGCTTTCTCAAGGAAATTGGCTTCTGGCTTCACAGGCTGTCTTAGTTTGTCCTATTGAATGTAAAAATAATCCTGCTCCTTTTTTCTTTTAAATTTAGCTACATGTATGAGACCAGCAGCCCCAAATCCATTTTGTGAGCCCCCAGCTTCCTGTTAATGTGATATTAATGGAAGAATCCAACCTATGATTATATTAAAAAAGGCAAATAACTGAACAAAATAAGGCTGGGATTTGATCTTTCTACTAGCTAAATTTAGTTGCCTGAGAAACAGAAGAAAATTATTTCAGTGCCAAAATAATAAAGAACATCACTGAATTTGCTCTTTGTCTCTCCTTTAGGAACTGTAGATGGTATGATAGGAAAAAGAAGGGCCTGATATGGAAGAGATAGTCATTCATACGATTTCCTTTGATATTTTGTTGAAGTTTTACTTCTAAAAGCTTATATCAGCCTTTATAAGTATCCAGTTAAATTTATACATCCAGTTCTTCTCCTAAAAATGGGTGACATTTGAATGCTATAAAATTAATATGAATGTGATGCGATGGACATAATTGCTTTCTAGAAAAATCTCATCTTTATGACTCACTGTTAGAGACAAAAATGTGAGCCTGGAAGTTCCTAGAACATCAATATATCTGATTCCTTATGCACATTTCCCCAAGAAAGCTGTTTTTCAGGAAATAGCATCTCTGCTGAATTTTTTCATTTAGTCTCTCTGTTTTCTCAAATTAGAAAGCTCAGGAAATGACTGAAATAATAATTTTTTGCATTTGAGTGATTCTGTGTAGTATATTCTAGAAAAACATTCATGTACACATATTGTCAATTTTGAATCTTATTCACTCGAACCATGGCCCTTTGTGGTTCACATGGTTTTATCTCTGGGTTTGCAGGGCATGGTAGCTCCACCATCTGTAACCCAGCAAATGCTTAGGGCTTCAAAGCCTCAGAGTAGGGACACTGGGTTCCCAGACCTCTCAAGTTGTTGATGAGGCTACTGTAACACAGTTGCAAAAATGATTTGAGCTGCCTGCAAGTAAGGGAACAAAGAAAAATGAATTTTTAAAGACTGCTAGAGCACAAGCTCATTAATGCACACATCATGCCCTAGAGATTTGTTAAGATTGGAATAGGGTTGAAGTTTGCTTTTGCACCATCTAGAAAGTAATTGTTAAGCAAATTAAGAATGTAAATCATTTTATAAGAAATGGTCAAATATGCAGGTTTGAGAGTCCATTAGACCCAGCCTTAATTCCTGGCTCTGTCACTTACCAGCTATGACTTTGGAGCAGGTTACTAACCACCAAGAGGAAACTCATTTTTTACAACTGTGGCATGGGGCTGACTATTCTTATCTCAAGAGATTGTCTCAAGGATTAAATGCAACAGTATATGTGTAGTTGGTTATTAGCATAGTTAGCATTCTGGCTAGGAAAGCGAGTTCTTTTTAAAAGAGATTTATAGAGAATCATATGCTTGATGAGGACAGAAAGTATAAATATTCACAGCTTTTCTCCCTTTCCCACCCTCTTGGGAAGATTCAGTGTTTGCACTGCCGAAGGGGGAGCTGACAGGGTAAGTAATGATTAAAGTTGTGAGAGAAGAGAAACCTAGAGGACAGATTAATTTACAAAATAAAGGACTCACTATGAAAGAAATTTTTTTAAAAAAGGATCTAAAAGCTTGGGAGATTGAGAGAGAAGGGTGCTGCAGGAGGGAGGGGAAGCTGTAGTCAGACTTCAGGGGAACCAGGGGGGGGTCAAGAAAATGTTGGGAAGTGTTGTATGCTTTTCTTTTTTTGGAGAGCCTACTTAAGTAATTGTCCCATAGGGAGGCGAGCATAACAGAGTAGGTAAGAGCCCAAATTCTGGCCATGGAGTTCTAGGTTCAAATCCTTGTCCTTCTACTCTGTGTCTGGATAGCCAGGTGAAATTGTTGCACTTTTGTGAGCTGTGAGTGGTCCTTGTCCTGAGAAATGGGCATCCTAAGAGTACCTACCATGGGGTTCTTCTGGGGATCTTATGACTTAATGTCACGTGCTTGGCAGGTATAGAAGAGCTTGATAAATGTTACCTGAACTTCCTGGTATAATTTCTAAAGAGGACAATTTGCGTTTATTGAATGCTCAGTGTAGACTAGGCACTCTTCTGGGGAATTTATGTGTATTCTTTCCTTTTNATTCAAGAGTCTCTCATGGTTTGCCTCTCTCCCTTTCCCCCACCATTTCCCCCCTTCTTCTCCCCCATGGTCCTCATTTAAGTTCCCGCTAATCTTCCTATACATGGAAACATATGATATGTGTCCTTCTCTGCCTGACTTATTTTGCTAAGCATAACACCCTCAATGGAATACTACATGGCAAAGTGGATTCTTTCCTTTAAAGCTCAAGACAACGCTACAAGGTAGGGACTCTGATTATCCCATTTTTCACATTACAAAACTGAGGCAGACAGGATTCCAGTAATTTGCCCAGAGCTGTATAAGTGAGTGGTACTTGTGTTAGCCTCAAGTACTCTCTCTAATGCTTCATCCACACTCCATGTCTTTCTGCAGCTCTTTTGTGGGTGTCTGATCTTAAGATAAACAACTCCTGGAATGATTTGTCTCATTTTACAAATGCTGAGTTTATATGCAACAACCTTGCTACTCAAAGTGTGGTCCAAAGGCCGGTAAGATCAGTGACACCCAGGAGCCGAATCTGAGGCCCCACTCCAGACTCTTGAAACAGGAACTACATTTTAACAAGTTCCCCATGATTTATGATCATGTTAAAGTCTGAAAAGTGCTGCTCCAGAATGTGAACCCTTGGGCAGATGGACTGGCTTATTTATGTCTGCATCCTTTACAGTGTGAGCCACCTAAGAGCAGATTTATTTTTTTTTTAAAGATTTTATTTTTAAGTAATCTTTACACCCAATGTGGGGCTTGAACTTACAACCCTGAGATCAAGAGTTGCATGCTCCACTGACTGAGACAGCCAGGTGCTCTGGGTATATTTATTCTTGATCTAAAAGTATATCAAGGAATGTTGAATAGGAAATAAGTTGATGACTCCTCGTGGAATAGCATCTGGTGTCTCTTCAGCTGAGTGAATAATGCATGCCTGGTACCTCCAGCGTCCAGCACAGTGCCAGGCACGTGGCAGATACCTCATACATATTTCTTGAATCAAGATGGAAATGCTGTGCAATAGAGATATCCAGCACACCAGCTTCCCTGGATGTGCTGTGACATTTAAAAAGGCCAAATAATGCCAAAGCAAGCAGAACAGTGATTATGCACTTATTCTTAACACAGTTTTAAGACAAGCTCTGCTCAATTGGTTCCCCTGTGAACTCTAGCTGATTCTCTTCCCTCTTGAGCTCTCTATTGTCTTGGCATTATTTGCAACTCATTCAGAACCTAATTAAGTTTCAGGATCAGTTTGTCCTATTAGAGAGTGTGGATATGCTGAAGTGGTGGGTTTTTGTTTTTTTTATATATATAACTTAAATTATCTGAGCGAAAGGACAATTATAATTTGCTTCTAAAATTGGCCAAAAGTCAGCTTTCATCAAAATAATTCTTAGCAGACATTAGTCTCTGTAAAACCAGGGTATTGTATGAAAGGCAACAAAGAGGATTTAAACAGGCCTTGGAAAATGTATTGATAATCTGGTCATATTAATCCTGCTCTCTAACAGAGTGTGAAATTAGTTGTTTACTTCACTTATCTGGGTCTGGAGGTAGCTGATCACTCGTTGACAGAGCCACATTTTGTGATCACCTTTCAGCAGTGAGCTTCAGCTGGGCCAAAGCCAAACAATTCAACTTCACTGCCTATGTAGCACCTCCAAAGTCAAGGTCAGGACTGCTGTTCTCTGGGCAGCCAGAGGAACTCATGAACTCCAGTATATCTGCTCAGGGCTTTCATTTGTGCATGGAGATGAAGGTAAGCCAGGGTGTTACGTATAATTGTGAAAGGTTAGGAGTTTTATCTTCAGTATCTCTACATTTCTTTCCTATATGCTATCTTCTACTCCCCATCTGAATGGAAGGTTTATATTGGTTTTGTCATCAGTCTAGAAATATTATCAAGATGAACATTATCGGGGATACAGTAAACTATAGGAATAGTGTCTGACCTAAAGGAGTTTATATATACACCAGAGATTAATCAGTGAGGTGAAATAGACCCTGTTGACACTCTGCCCAGATCCCTTTATGAATTTAGTGGGTCCATCTCCCAATGGTGGTGAGTGTTGGATGTTAATGGCTCACAGCTGCCCCTTTTCTGGAACATTGATTACTCTTAGCCAATGGTGATAGGGACCAAAACTAAGGGGTTATGTTTTCTTTACCCCAGCATGACTGATTTATATGGGATTATATAAGAGGCCAGACCTCTTTCCTTGAGGTGGACAAACCCATGATATAATCCATGCTGGAGAGCCCCCCATTGGAAACATGCTTCAGCGGTTGGACCCTCCTTGCTTCCTTCACTTCCATTCTATGCTCTGCTCAGTTAATCAAGTACATCTGAATCCCTGTTTCAGTCTCTGCCTCTACAATGCCCAACTTAAGACTTGTAGGAAATTAATACTACCCATAAAACTGATGGAGCAAAATGCAGTGAGAGCTTTAACCTTGGAGATATAATTGTGTGACAGGACCAGGGTCATTCAGGGACTTGCCACTGCTAAAGAACAGGGTAGGAGTTAGGAAGAAATATACTCTTTTCTCTCCCCCTCTTTTCCCTGGGTCTATATTCCTTTGGTCAAACCTAACAGGGGTCTTAAGTCTATCTGAGCTGCTATAACAAAGCACCATAGACTTGGTGGCTTATAAACAACAGAAAATTTATTTCTCACAGTTTTGGAGTCTGCAAGTTCAAGATCAGGGTTATCTTCAAGATCAGCATGGTCAGATAAGGGTTCTTTTCTGCATCACACACCTTTCATTGTATCCTCACATGGTGGAAGGGCCTAAGCCACTCTATGGGATCTCTTTTGTAAGAGGCACTAATCTCATTCATAAGGGCTCCACACTCATGACCTAATCATCCCAAAGTCCCCACCTATTAATATTATCACTTTTGGGGCTTAGGATTTCAGTGTATAAACTTGGGGAAGGGGGTTGGGGAACACAAACAGTCAGACCAAAACAACAGGAAAGTAGCTAGCAGTGAGCTGGCAGTCAATACAAGTCAGTGTCTGAGATCCTAAAGTAAGAGAACAAGGGAGAAGAATCAATGAGGAAGGAAGGAATAGGTAATGACCAGTATAGCAGCCTTGGACAATCACAAATTTTTTTCTGTCCTTCATTCCAACCATCAAATTGGCACCAGATTGATCTTTATCAAATGCTTATTTCATCATGTCCATTTTCTGAGCTTTAAATTCTCCAAGTGTTCCCCGTTGCCTAAAGGAATGATCCATAAAATTTCTGGATCATATACCCTATTGATTAAAAAATATCTCTAAACATATGCCCCAGTTTGTTTATTCCTTTATAAACTATTTAAATTTCCTATCAACTAATAGTTCTGAGTACTATGCCCTTATAGGATATATCACTAACGCTTACATGCGTAAATTATATATATATATTTCAAGAAGATTTCTTAATAATTAAAATTATGGACCATTTTTGGCACATGCAACTGGATTGTTTTTTTGATTTTGTTATTTTAGAGAGAGAGCACAAATAAGGGAGAAGGGCAGAGTGAGAAAGAATCTCAGCATAGAAACTTACTGAGGCTGACACAGGGCTCAATCCCATAGCCCTGGGATCATGATCTGAGCTGAAATCAAGAGTTAGATACTCAACCAACCCACTGAGCCACCTGGGTCTCCCATATATTGTTACCCTAGTTTTACTATCTGCCTTGTGAATGTATGAGAGTTATTAGTTAATGTATATGAATCTTCAGACAAAGTACTGATTTGGGAGCTAGCTATATGCATTGGTGGAGAGAGCTATGCCCAGAAGGTGTGGGTTGGAAAGACAGAATGCATTTAAGGGGGCTAGCAGAACTTTGATCTTAAAGTTACAGTGGAAATTCTAAAAGAGTTTCAGTTGGCAGTGGGAAAATGAATCATTTAATACTGAAAGCAGACAGATTACAATAATAATAGCTCTACTTTTGGAGCACCTAGTGTATACCTGGCATTATGCTAATCACTTTACATATATTATTTCAGTTGTTTATCATAGCAACTCTTCAGGGTAGGTATTAAGTACCCTGCTCACAGTGATACACTTAGTTAGCAGAGAAGCTCCTTCTGAGCCTTTTTTTCCATTATACCTTATGATTAAGACTAGACATTAAAGAAGATGTCTCATTCTGTACAAAAAGCATGTGTTCTATAGAAAGGAGTCAGTGGGTCAAGCAAGTGGATGGATGAAAGGGGCCAATCTGAAAAGGCTATATACTCTATGATTCTAACTATATGGCATTCTGAGAAAAGCCAAAACTATGGAGACGGTAGAAGATCAGTGGTTGCTAAGGCTTAGGGGAGAGGGAGGAATGAATAGTGAGAGCACAGAGGATTTTTAGGGCAATGAAACTATTCTGTATGATACCGTAATGGTAGGTACGTGCCATTCTATATTTGTGTAAACCCATAGAATATGCAACACGAAGAAAATAAATTCTAATGTAAACTATCAACTCTGGATGATAATGATGAGGCAATGTAGATTCCTCATTTGTAACAGATATATTCTGGTGGGGCACTTTGATGAGGAGAAGGATATGCAGATGGGGGAAAGGAGGTATATAGGAAATCTTTGTACCTTTCCTCTCAATCAATCAAAAAAATAAGTTGCTCTAAAAATGAATTATTTAAGAAAAACAAAATACAACAAGAAAAAAAAGAGATGGACACAGGCATGAGTCTACAAGGATAGGGTCAGTTAGAAGAGGCAATGCCTCTAGAGATAGGAGAGACCACTTAGAACAGCACAAGAGAAATGTGGATTCCAGGGATCCAGTTAATGCATTGGGAAAAGCAGAATTCAGGAAGACATTGATTGAAGAATAAGCTTTCTTTATCAAAAAGTTGATAAAATGCTCACAACATACTTCCAACACTGCCTGAACACAAATCCATGTGTTCCACTAGTCTATTGCTTTTTTTTCACTATTTTTTAAAAAATTACATCTCATATATGCTCTGTCTTCTTTCTATGTTGCTCTAAAAATTGTTCTATTCACAACCTATAAAATTATAGGGACTATTTATTAAGCTGTGCATTTATGATTTGTAAATTTCCTATACATGAGTAAAGTTTACTTACAAATAGAAGGAAAATATGATTCTGTATGGAGATTGAAATAAATCAGGAATATTGTATCCACTGTTCCTTAATAGATGCAAACAATCCTTCACCCAAAGGTATTATGAGTGGTGAAAGTAAAACTGGACTAGGGGATAGAAAACTGGCATTCTGGCCCCAGCTCTATGACTAGAATAACTGTGTGACATGGGTAAGGTGCCAGTTCTTTCTGAGCCTGAATTACCTCATATGTAAAAAAGAATGTCCCCAAATCCCTGTTAATATTCAGTATGGTTGAACATAGAGCAACTCTTGTCCTCAAACTGATCCCGTAACAGATACTAAAACAGAATTGTAACTCTTCCCCAACTGTCAATTCCCCTTACCTGATATTTAAGAGTGGAGCTTGGAAAACATTTTCTAAAGAGGGCCAGATGGTAAATATTTTAGGCTTTGCAGGCCATGTAGTCTCTGTTACAACTACTCAACTCTGTTTTTGCAGTGAAAGCAACCACACACTATATGTAAATGAATGAGCTTGCCCATGTTCCAATAAAACTTTATTTACCCAAAGAAATAGTGAGCCACATTTGACACAGAAGACATAGCCTGTCCATTCCTGTTCGAGGACATAACTTTGTGGCAATCAATACAATTTCCCTTCAGTATACATAGAGAAAAACCTGTGTTCATAATAATTAGATAAATAGGGCACTGGAGAGTTAGACGTGAAAGAAAGAAGGAAGGAAGGAAGAGGAAGGAAGGAGGGAGGGAGGGAGAAGAGAGAGAAAATGAAAAAGGAAATAAGGCGGTGCTTGAGTGGCTCAGTCGGTTAAGCGTCCGCCTTCAGTTCAGGTCATGATCTCGTGGTTTGTGAGTTCGAACCCCATATCGGGCTCTGTGCTGACAGCTTAGAGCTTGGAGCCTGTTTCGGATTCTGTGTCTCCTTCTCTCTCTGCCCCTCCCCTGCTCATGCTCAGTCTTTCTCTCAACAATAAATAAATGTTAAAAAGAATTAAAAAACAAAAAAGAAAAGGAAGGAAGGAAAATAGATGGAGAGCAAGAGTGGAGAACTTTGTAAAAGCATTGGGAGAGAAGATTGGGTGATAACTGCCATGAGGATGGGGCTTTGTCAGATTGGAAAAGGCTTGGCTTTGGCATGGAGCTAGCAGCTAATTTTGGAGAGACCAGCTAGGGTGTGCACAGGTGTGTGTGTGTGTGTGTGTGTGTGTGTGTGTCTGTGTCTGTGTGTCTGTGTGTGTCTGTGTGTCTGTGTGTGGTGTGTAATACTAAGGCACACTCATCCCCTTGTGAAAGAGGTGGCATAGTGTCCTTAAACCTAGTATGGTGCCAGATACCAAGGGGAAACTCACTGAATATTTGTGGAAAAGGGAAGGAAAAGAGGGATTGCCCTCATTTTATAGATGAAGAAATTCCAAACCAAGGCCCTGATACTGTGTGAAGTTGAGGAAGTCACTGCGGTTTCCTAGGAAATCTGCAAGGAAACAGTATTCCAAGAGAAGGACATTGAATTTCACTGATGCGGGAATCTTCCAAAATCTTCACAGGTCCAAGCCTCTCAGAGAAGGTGGAGAGTGTTGGTGGCCTCTGGGGGATTCCCAGTAGCCCAGGCCTCCATGATGCCAAGTGTTACCATAAAGGTTATCCCGTGGAGATGGCAGTGCTTATTTTGGCTACTTTTGCCATGAGTTCAGAATCAGAGCCTGTGCTTTTCCTCTTGCACAGTCTCCCTCCTACTTTCTTCCTTTTGATTCTGAATTCTGATGTGGCAGGTAAGAGAGATGAAAGCTGAGGATGGACTTCTGCACTTGGGGCAGAAAATCAGATTCTGAGCCTCTCTCCTGGAGCTGGCTGACTGTTGACATCTTGAGAAGGTGGGCCAGGGTTCAGGAAAGGGAAATTTGGACTGTGTCTTCAGGGAGGACAATATTGTTCTGTGTGCCATCACGTAGAAGGAGAGAAGGAGAAGGAGACCTGGATTTTTAGGGAGTCTTAGACACTTGGAATGTGATTAAATTGATTAGCCAACAAATCTGTAAAATTTCACAGAAGCCACGGACTTAATATAGAGCTGGATTACAGTTTGTGCTGATTCATTAATTTTATTTCACAAGCTAAAAATTTTACTATGCACATGCATGCAAATCATATAGAAAAATAGCGTTGTTAGCCAAGTGCACCAGCACCTGTCGGGGTTCTTTTTTTTTTTTTTGTCATTTCTTTGGTTTTGTTTGTTTGTTTGCTTGTTTCATTGGAACGGTGCCACTGGGGGAAAAAGTGAGATAATAAATACATTCAGTATTAGAACTTGTGTAGTGAACAAGATTCTGAAAGGTGATTGGAAGCCTTTCTCCTTTGACAAATACTGTGGTGATTGGCATGTCTTTTTTCCTCTTTTTCTTGCCTAAAACAGAATGAAGAAGATGAGCAACATTTATGAGTCGGCCGCCAACACACTGGGAATCTTTAACAGCCCCTGCCTGACCAAAGTTGAGCTGCGTGTGGCGTGCAAAGGCATTTCTGACAGAGACGCTCTTTCCAAACCTGACCCCTGCGTCATCCTCAAGATGCAGTCCCATGGGCAGTGGTTTGAGGTAGGCATGTCCAAGGCAATGGACAGAAGCATGGTGGGGATTGATTCAGAAATGTTTTTGCATTTCCTGTCTTCAGGTGGTTTATTTGGATAAGATGGAAAATTCTTGAAATGAACATGATCTCATTTCTGCTTGCATTGTGATACTTTGACATGGCTGTTTTCATGCTGTGGGTATTTTGAGATTTAACCTTAATCTTTGTGTTCTTGGTAGACTTAGTGACCCTTGGGGATGAGCAGGGAGGGCTGTCTGACAGAGGCCACATGACACATCATTTATTTTTTGGAGTGAAAACTTAATGTTGGCTGCATTTTACTGGGTACTCATCAAGAGTCAGGCATTGTTTGTGCTTTATGTAAAATAGCTAATCTGGTCCTCACAACAACCCTGTGAGGAAATAGACAGATGAGGAAACACAGAAAGGTTAAGGATTTGCCCACGACCATTCAGCTAGTAATTTATTTTAATTAATTTAAGAATAAATGTAAATAATGTGGTTCCAGAGTCTCTTTGGTGTACTAGAGTATTTGGCTGTGTGGGGGAGAAGACGAAATAGAATTTGGAAAAATGTTACAGTGGGCTCTTAATTTTACAACATCAGGGCTTTTGGAGGAGATGTAACTAGAGTTTTGACATTTCGTTTTTATTGTGATTGCTGGCCTGTGCTTTTCATAACGGAACTGCAGCAGGGAAGGGGCTCTGCTTTGCCCTGGTTCACAGCTCAGGTTACTACTGCGGTAGTTAGAACTGCTTTCAGAGGGCCTTCCCATATGGAAGTGAAGTATTTACTCTTTTAATACATTGTAGCCTGTTAGCCCTGGAAAAGAACATTGGCCTCTAAAGTGATCATGAAACTGTAAACCTGATTTTTAGACTCAAAAAAACCTACAGCCTGACCTTCTATGCTGTTAATGGTAGTAAGGGTCAATGAGGATAAATCTATGTCTTTGAAATATTGGAAATCAATTGTTCTGAAATTCAGCACACAAGACGGTTGCTCTTTGCAGATCTGCAGAGTTTGGGATGAATGTCTGAGGACTGAGAAGAGAGAGAGGATGCTTTTGTTTCCTCCCAGAATACGGAGATGGGGTGCTTTTCTTGTTGAGTGAAACTTTCAGCAAATCTTTAATGGCCATGATTGTAAGTGTTAGAAAGGAAGGGAAAAAAATACTTGTTAGTTGGAAATACATTCCAAACTGAGAGTTTCAGACTTACCATTTAATTTTCCTAATTTAGAATCATACTTATTTAAAAAAAAAAAAAAAAAAACCTCCCTGCACTCACACCTGGCCATATAGGGGCAACAGTATATGGTGCAGTTCAGTGTAATGATATTTAGACCACATTCCATTATCCAATGAAGAGTGGAAATAATTTCCTTCTGCTTTCTGGTGAGTACTGATGTGTTCACTCACTTTTGGAACCAAACATCATATCCAAGTAGGAAAAATTAACACTTCTCAGGGATTCAAAAGACAAGGGCCCTTGTAAGGCCTTGTATTCAGTTTCCTGGAGCATATGCTCTATCCCTTGGGTACACTGGATGTTCTGCATGAAGCAGAGCTAAGCCCACAATGCCATGGCCCTTGGCAGAAAGCCTATAAATGGCATGTTCTTGTCCTCATTGGAAAAAGCCAAATTATTCCCACATTGCCAGGATGTTGCTCTAATCACCTTTAATTCTATTTTAACATTTAATTTTAATACACAGCTTTTTAGTTTCTCTATAGGAAGCTCTAATTCTGAAAACTATCCTTGGATCAATTCCATATGAAAACATGTTATGATGAATTATGTGCTTTGGTGGATTGTTGATAATAATAATTGTTAGTAGCAAGTAGTGTGGTTATATCTAATAATTATTGGTGGGTGTATCCTGATGCAAGATTATTATTGTTTATAATAATATTTCCATATAGCACTTTATATTCACAAAGGCCATCTACTTACATTATTTCATTTGCTTCTTATAATAGCCTCACATAAAGGTGTTACAGGCATTGAAATTAACTCCAGCATGTACTAGGTATTATGATAGAATCTGGGTGGTATCCTCAAAGACCTCAGAGTCTAGAAGAACTCACTCTGTCTTAGAGAGGGAGGGCTAGAGGCTCAGAGGGTCATATGACTTTGAGGAAGAAGGCTCAAAACAAGGTCCAGACTTAAATTAAGTCTTCCTCCCCCTGAATGTGTGGTGGGTAGATGTTTCATGGCATCTCAGCCTATCTATAACCAGTGTGGTGGGTGGACCTGCACTTGTGATTCTTATTATGATTGCAAGATGTCTTTAAGCAATAACCATCAGGGAAGTTTGAAAAATTAAAGGTTTATTACTTATGGGACCTGGAAATTCGATAGTACACCTGGGGCCACACAGTGAGGTTTTGGGTAGAATGAGAGAGAGGGAGTGTGCACATGACCCTGGAGTTCTATTTTTATTGGAGTTAAGGGTGGGGGCCTAAGGTTTTACAGGCCCACTCTTTGTTGATGAATTTAAAATGTAAGAGACGAAATATGAAGTACAGGAAGGGAAAAAACAAGGGGACCAAATGGTCAGTTTTCAAAATCAATCAAGATGTCTAAAACAAAAGAGCATCAGTGGGGGAAGGTGGAATGGCTCTTTATGAAGTCTGGTGGCTGGCTGTGTGTTTATTTGAGATAGTCCTCTTTGAAGTGGATCCTTTTTTGAAAGCCTCAGCAGTGGAAGATTAAATCAGGCACCAGCTTTACAAGACAAAAAAAAAACCATCAGGGCTTACGCTACAGTAGACCATCTCAAGGGTGCATAGGCTACCTCTATGTGGGATGGGGATAAAAATAAACCACTCTTCCATGTCTCCTTATTTTCCATCCTGTCTCCCCATTTCCTACCCACCCAGATGTCGGGTGTGTTTGCCGTACGATATAGCATCGCTGCTGGGAAAATATGAGTCCATGATGAGATATGAGTCCAAATAAATGCGATGTGAATTTTTTCAGCAATTCCCTTTTGGCCAGAGGACTCATGAAAGAATTCCATAGAACAAGTCTCTTTCATGCTCCGGACAGTAGTGAGCCATCACTGGTTTGTGTGTGAGCCAGGAAGATGAAGCCCTAAATAGCGGTTTTACCTGCAACCCGTAACAGAGATAATCAATTTTCCATTACTCCAAAGTACTAGAATTTAATGAAAACAGGTCAGGCAATATGAACGTTTGAGTGATGACAAAGTAAAGTAGCCATCTATATATGTTGATACCAGCTTGGAATTAGTCATTTTACATATATTCTTTCTAATCCTCACAACTACTCTTCCAGGGAGACTTTCCTCACCAGGTAGGGAAACTGAGGCTGGGCAGAATTAGTAAATCACCTGGGGCCACACAGCTAATAAATAGTAAAGCTGGAATCTGGTTGATTCTGAAATCTATATGCTCTGCACCTTGCCCAAGGTTACAGACTTGAGGCTGGAGGCCTGTGTTTGTCCCACACACATTTTGTTTGGCCTTCAACGTGTTCAAGCACATCTGTACTGGTTGACAAAACTTAAAACATTAGATTTTTTTCTTAAAACTTCAGATTTCTGGTTTCTTTAGAGTAACCAGAAAACCTGACAACACGGAATCTTTATTTTTTTAATGTTTATTTATTTATTTATTTTTAATGTTTTATTTATTTCTGAGACAGACAGCATGAGCAGGGGAGGGTCAGAGAGAGAGGGAGACACAGAATCCGAAACAGGCTCCAGGCTCTGAGCTAGCTGTCAGCACAGAGCCCGACGCAGGGTTCGAACCCATGAACCGCGAGATCATGACCTGAGCCGAAGCTGAATGCTTAACTAACTGAGCCATCCAAGTGCCTTTGGAACCTTTAATCCTTGTACAACAATGAGCCGGACATGGGTAGCGGCTGCCTGTATCCGGAGTATGAGTCTGGCCCATCACTCGCCCTCCTAGCCTGGCCCCTGGAGGTGTTTGAATTTAGACTATACTCCTGCACCTGCCCGGGCTGGGTCTCTCAAACATGTCTTAGTTGTGGACACAGGTAAGAGCTGAAAAAATGAAAATTAAGGCAATTAAGCATTCCCTCTGGATATCACAAACAGCCTCCTTTCTCGAAAGATCTTCTGTTCACACTTTGCTGACTTGTAGCGTTTTGGTGGCTAACACCTAGCATGACAGATGATAAAAAAACAACAGTTTTCTTCAGTTGTTCACAAAGTTTTCACTGCAGTTTCACATCAAACTCCCATTTGGGAAAACTTTCATGTTGTTTTCTACCTCCTCCTTAACACATTCTTAATAAGAATCTTTCCTTTAGAAAGGTGACAGAAGGGGCGCCTGGTGGCTCAGTCGGTTAAGCGTCCAGCTTCGGCTCAGGTCATGATCTCACAGTTTGTGGGTTCGAGCGCCACGTCGGGCTCTGTGCTGACAGCCAGCTCAGAGCCTGGAACCTGTTTCAGATTCTGTATCTACCTCTCTCTCTGACCCTCCTATGCTCACGCTGTTTCTCTCCTGTTCTCTCTCTCTCAGAAATAAATAAAACATTAAAATAAATTAGAAAGGTGACAGAAATCTTACCCTAAGCACTGAATAGAAAACGAAATGAAATATTAGAACCAAAAATAGATTTCCTTCTTGCTGCCTGAGGTCACATCCCTTTGACCAGGGACTGCAGTTGTTCACTCTGTAGGTGATGGACTTGGGTAAAAGGAGAGAAGAAAACTGCATTGTATATGATGTGACTGAGTGGCTTTCTTATCACTGAAATCTCAAAATTGTCAATGTCATGGTGTCTGAGAGCAGAATTGCACAAGATGTAAATTTGGAGCTGCAAATGAGGGAAAAGCAAGTTGAACTGAAATCCTGTGTTGACTATTAATTAATTAACTCCTGTGTGTCCTGAAGATGATTTATCAATTGGAAGAATAACGTCTGGCCTCCTGCAGCGAGGAAAGCACCGTGACATGGGCTTCATTGTCCCCTTAGCTTGCAGAACTGGCAAGCCACAGTCTGGACATCCAAACTGAGGCATTGGGAACCATGGCTTTTTATAATGTACCTTGAGTCTCATGATGAGTGTCTGAAAAGTGGAATTACAGTTCAGGGAAAGAGCTTCAGGAAGTATTTATGATTTAGAGCCCTCTGTCTCTAGCTTACACCACCTTCCCCCTTCCAAGGAGATGTTTGCAACATACTTCCTGGGTATTTTAATGTTCAAACTAGACTTACTACTGATAATCATCTCCTTAAGAAAATCATCTTTCCTTTGTAATTTCAATCCATTTAATCTATTTTAAAAATTAATTGTAATGGTGGTTTATTAATGATGATACCTTGGGGTGACTGAGTGGCTCAGTCAGGTAAGCATCCAACTTCGGCTCAGGTCATGATCCCACTACTCATGAGTTCAAGCCCCGTGTCAGGCACTGTGCTGACAGCTTAAAGCCTGGAGCCTGCTGCGAATTCTGTGTTTCCCTCTCTCTCTGCCCCTCTGCCACTCATACTCTGCCTCTCTCTCACTGTCTCAAAAATAAATATTAAAAAATTATTAACAATGATAACTTGAATTATGTTGAGAGTAGTTATACAGTGTATCAGGTAATCTAAACACTTTTTATGTGTCATCATATTAGTAAACCAACCTCATAATTTGGGCTCCCTATATATTTTATATAGAGGCACAGAAGAGTTAAGGAATTTGCTCAAGGGGAGCACAAGGAGTAAGTGGGAGCGTCATGAAAGATTGAACCCAGACAGTCTGACTCTAGAAACTGCGGCCACCATCCTTCACTGCCCTCTTCTGAGAAAAATGAGTACCAGTCTCTGAGTGTCTGCATTGTGCTAAATCTTTACACGCATTTTCATAGAGCCTTCATGAAAGTGTTAGAAGATAGCGACTGTGCTTACCCATTTTACAGGTGAGGAAACTAACACAGAGAAAAGTACATGTCTAAGGTCACAAGACTAGGAAGAAGTGGTGATGGGATTTGAACCCAGATCTTTTGTGTCTCTGGTGCCCATGTTGTCTCCATGACTCTGTGTGTCTCTCATCCTGGCCTCTTTGGAGGTAGAGTAACCCCATATAATGCTACGAGTCCTTAAGATGAACCTGTTTTTTTCTCTTCAGAGAATCCAATAACTCACTTAAAACTGTTTGCATTTATTTTTTTAAACAGAAATTAGATTTGCTTTGGTAAATACTTGAAACATCCTCATCATCCCCCAATTTATATGATTTCAGCCTGACTTCCTAAAGGTTCCCAAAGGAGCATGGCATAGGGTTCTGAGCTCGGGCTATGGAACCAGACTACCTAGAGGGAAGTCCTAGCCCAGCCATTGTTAGCTGTACCAGTGGGCAAATTAGCCAAACCATTCTGTGCCTCAGTTTCCTCACCTATAAAATGGATATCATAATGGTAGCTACCTACCATTATGAGTATTAAATGACTCAATATCTGTTGAATGCTTATAATAGTAGCTGATTCAACAGAATTAGCGATCAATAAGTACTATGATTGTGGAACGTTTGTCATTTTTCAAGAATTGTTTTCAAAATAAAGGTGTGCTGTTGGGTCCTCAAGTGTTCTGAGCATGGATGCAATTACAAGAGCCCTGTGGCTAGAGGCCAGAGCAGTAGAGACATGTCAGGAGGTCATTGGAGAAATAAATTCTAGGACACTAAAACTGTGACCATTTTATTGACTTTTGCATTCCTAGTGCCTACCACAATGCCTGCCATAATAGATGCTTGTAATTAAGTAGTTAAGTGGGTTTCATTTCCATGGTCCATTTCCCCATGTTCACCTCCAAAGACCCTTGGATTTTTGAGGACTGTCCTATTCTTGTTCAGCAGAATAAGAACTCATTTTATTAGAACTCACCTATACCTTTAGGCTTATCCCTTTTACCTGGAGGTAGGATTATTGGTGCCCGAGGCAAAAAGTTTGACTTAAAGAGATTTTATTTTATGTGTTTGTATGTAAACTACACAGGCAGCATTGTAACTGTGTTGAATGGAGTCCTGAGATGATACTGGAGGGACATTTCCTGCCACTCAGGGATGAGGACTCTGGATCTGTTTGTTCCCAGGATCTGTTAGCCTCTGTTTCCTTCCTTGTATCTTTTTGGTTTTAAACTTCTTTGTGCTCCTCTTCTTTTCCTCTCTCCCCTTTTCTTCTTTCTCTGGGGAAAGTGAAGCAGAGAGAGACAAGGAGAGCTGTGGTTATGGTTAGCATTGGAGACTGGGGTCTCCCTGTGTCTTCTTTCCCCCACCCTAGATTCCATCTGGATTTATCCTCCACCTGGGTCTCTTGCTGAGACAATATAGGAAACAGTAAATTATTTGCTGAAAACACAGCTTCCTTCCACTGAATTTTCTGTCTGCTTCAGAAGTAACTGAGTATAGAGGAGGTAGCAAGTTTTTCTTGTTGACTCTCAGGGATTAATTTTTTTTAAGGCATTGTATTTTTTTATGTTCATGTATTTATTTTAAGAGAGAGAGAGAGAGAGAGAGAATGCAAGCAGGGCAGCGGCAGAGAGGGAAGGAGAAAGATAATCTCAAGCTGGCTCCACACTGTCAGCGCTGAGCCCTACACGGGGTTGAACTCATGAACCGTGAGATCATGGCCTGAGCTGAAACCAAGAGTTGGATGTTTAACTGACTGAGCCACCCAGGCACCCCTTAAATATTTTTTTTTTAAGCCATGGAAATCCATGGAATGAGATTGAAGTTCTTCAGTGTCTTTGTTTGAACCTTAGGACACAAAATATTCTCAACTTCCCCATTCTGAGTCACTGCACCATTTGTTTTGAAGACTTAGAAATAGTGTTCTGGGGGTGGGGGTGGGGAGCCTAGCTACTTTGGAAGTACTGCAAACATTTGTTTGAAATATAAATATAAATATAATTTTTTTGCTTCTCAATTTTGATGAGGAAATTTGCATATAAAATCCATTTTGGATGTTTAGTTGGATGAGTTTTGACAAATATATACACACTTGGGTAACCACCATCCCAATCAAGATACAGAACATTTCCTAGAATATGTGTTAATATTTAAAACATATAATAGGAAACAACATAGATAACTCTTAAGACATCAGAAACCACTAACTCTCAGATTATGTTCCCATTGATTGGCATTATAGTGAGCGACAGAAATTTCAGCTTATGAAGTAATTTTGTACTAATAAAATGTCACCTTTAACTATTAAATATATTGGGGTTCTGTGTAAGATTTTTGTTGAAAAGAGGAAAGGGTGGTTCCATAGCTAAGGACCATTTGAAAAGTCAGAGAAAGAATACCGTAAGAAGATAAATAGACCCAGAGCTGGTTTAGCTCAGAATCAAACTAAATTATTTATACTGTGAATCACCAGGCTTCAGATCATTCTGAAATCCCTGTGGCTGACAACTTAGGAAGCTGCCGTAGCAGACAGTTTGAAAACATGACTGAGGTCCAGCACAGGTTAACTGTGTGACCTTAGAAAGTCACCTAACATCTCTGAGCCTCTCCTGCTACTTTGTGTCTGAATGGTTATTATGAGGATTAAAGGAATGATTGGCAGGACAGTGAAGTGGCTGACACTATAAACTCTGGACTCAGACCACTAGAGTGATCCATGTAAGCTTATGCAAATATGTCAACTTCCCTGGGCCTGTGCTTTCAACATCTGTAAAATGGAGATAATAAACAAAACAAAACAACCCTATTCCATGGGTTTATCATAAGGATGAAATGAGATGATGCTTAAGAATTGCTTAACATATGGTGCAGCTGCTCTGGAGAACAGTGTGGAGGTTCCTCAAAGAATTAAAAATAGAACTCCCCTATGACCCAGCAATAGTGCTGCTAGGAATTTACCCAAGGGATACAGGAGTGTTGATACATAGGGGCACATGGACCCCAATGTTCATAGCAGCACTTTCAACAATAGCCATGGAAAGAGCCTGAATGTCAATCAACTGACAAATGGATCAAGAAGATGTGGTTTATATATACAATGGAATACTACTTGACAATGAGAAAGAATGAAATCTGGCCATTTGCAGCAATGTGGATGGAACTGGAGGGTATTATGCTAAGTGAAATAAGTCAGGCAGAGAAGGCCAGATACCATGTTTTCACTCATATGTGGACCTAGAGAAACTTAACAGAGGACCATGGGGGAGGAGAAAGGGAAAAAAGTTACAGAGAGAGAGAGAGGCAAACCATAAGAGACTCTTAAATACTGAGAACAAACTGAGGGTCTATGGGGGGTGGGGGAGAGGGGAAAGTGGATGATGGGCATTGAGGAGGGCACTTGTTGAGATGAGCACTGGGTGTTATTTGGTAGTAAATTTTTAAAAAAAGAATTGCTTAACATAGTACGTGGGTCAAAGTGAATGCCTAATAAATATTAAAAGAGATAATGTGTGCAAAACTAATGTGGTTAGCACAGCACTTAGCGCTTAATATATGGAAGATGTTATCAGGTAATACCCATTTTGAGGTGTGTTTAATGCCAGTGGCAAGTTTCTGGTCTGCCACTCAGCCCTACAAAAATTCTTGGTCCCATTCGTCTGTATAAAATAAGAGAATTTTTGGTGAGAAAGTTGAACAAGTCTTTAAGTTTCTGCCAATCTCTGACTAATCACTTTGATCGATTGGTTTCGGCTCTCCTGGTCAGGAATTATCTGAGCCTCCACTTCCTGTGCATTCTCTGCATTTCAAAGAAGATAAATAGACTCAGAGTGACTTCATTCCACTTGTCCATGTTCTCTAATCTGTGGATGGGAATCAGAGAGGCTGTGCTGATAACCTTACCTTTCCATGTTTGCTTCTGTGTCAACACCAGCCCCCACAATTTGGCAGTCTCAGAAAAAGTGACAAGAAAAATGTTCCCTTCTGGAAACTCCAGATGTTCTCGAGGTCAGTTTATAGGCTAATTAAATATTTTATCTTGATTCAAGCTCAGAAATGTTCAACTCTTTATCTTGGCTAGTCAAACACTTGATATTTCAATAGCTTTCTCTCATCTGAGAATTTAGTCTTAGATATTTTCTTCTGGAATGTGAAGACTAGTTCTTCTTGTTGAAAGATTACAGTTTTGGAACTAAGTGTTGAAGCAGAAATTCTGGTACCTTTTTAACCTTCCTCGGGTGAATTCTAGCCTTTTCAAAACAGCTTCTGAAAAATGGATTTATGGTAGGGGAATCAATTTAAACCTGCCCCTATTGAAGATTTGCTTCAGCCAGTTTGTTCCAGTTACTACTCTTGTATAACAATCAGCCCAAAATTTAGTATTTTTTAAATGCTTATTTATTTTTGAAAGAGAGAGACAGCAGCATGAGTGGGGGATGGGACAGAGAGAGAGGGAGACACAGAATCCACATCAGGCTCCAGGCTCTGAGCTGTCAGCACAGAGCCTGACACAGCCTCGAACCCATGAACCTCAAGATCATGATCTGAGCTAAAGTCAGACACTTAACCAACTGAGCCACCCAGGTGCCCCTCAAAAATTAGTATCTTAAAGCAACCATTTTATTAAACTCCTGGATTCTTTGCATTGAAACCCCAGGCAGGCCATAGTAGGGATGGCTTATCCCTGTTCCACAATGTCCAGGAGCTCAGCGGGGAAGCCTGGAAGGCTGGCAGTAATTAAGTCTGGGGTTTCAAGTCATCTAGAGATGTCTTCACTCTCATGGAAGACTAGAACTCATGATTAGAGCATCTGCATTTGACTTTCCATGCATGGGCAGTCTTTGGCCAAGGACAGAAACCCACCCTAATAGGAAGAGTGTTGAATGTTTGCCACATAGTTTAAAAGTCTATATCTGGAAATTTTAATTAACTAAGGAGCCCCATCTTATTCCCACATGATCCTGTGAGTACCCTATAGGGTATAGATGGGGGGGATATAGGCATATTTGTAATCTTAATTCCCATTTAGGACAGTGTTTTAGAGGTTTGAAAGATGCAAATATAGAACTTGTAAAAGGAGAGACTTTACTCTGAGTGTTGAAAATAGGAAATGCAGAGCCTCAAGAAGTACAACAGAAAGTATAAGTTGAAATCTCTCTCTTGGTCTTAAACCCCAATTTAAAGAATAATGTGTCTGTATGTTACCACCACTAGATAGATCAAAGAAGAAAAGAAAAAGGAGGAGGAGGAAATAAGACTAATGTCTCTTAGGAGAAATAAGAGTACATAGCCTTTTCACATTTTTTTCAATGACTCCTCACAACAGTCTGTTTAAATTCAGTACTGCGATACTCATTGCCAATTCACAGATGAGAGAACTGAAAGTCAGGGATCTTATACCAATATTTCCAAGATTATGTGGTCAGCATATGTGGAACGTGCTCTCAAAAATCATCTTACTTCAAATTTTGGGTCCTTTGGTTGTACCATTAACCTTCTCCCATTGGTGCCCATTATTCTTGCCCCCTTTTTAGAAGCCAGTGCACCCATGGCTGGGGGTGTCACCAGAGCCCAAACAGTTATCTCCATCTTTTTGCTTACTTGATACTTCTCTTATCCATTCCCTCCCTACCTGCCACCCTGAATGCCCAACCACATTTTCCGGTCCTAATAAATATTTTCTATAATGATTCACTGGCAAGAGAGAAGTTCATCCATGAGTATATAACCTATGGTAGGTAGTAGAAAGTGCTATGAAAAAAATGAAGCAGGGATGGGAGTAGGGAATGATGGGATGGGGACCAGTTTAAAAATTGTGGTTAGAGGGGCACCTGGGTGGCTCAGCTGGTTAAACATCTGAGCCGGTTGGGTTCAGGTCATGATCTCACAGTTCGTGGTTTCATGCCCCACGTCAGGCCCTGTGCTGACAGCTCAGAGCCTGGAGCCTGCTTCAGACTCTGTGTTCCCCTCTCTCTCTGCTCCTCCCCTGTTCACGCTCTCTCTCTCTCTCTCTCTCAAAAATAAATAAACATTTAAGAAAATATAAAAATTAAAAAAAATCATGGTTAGAGAGGACTTATCTGAGGAAGCAACATTTACACAGAAACTCAAATGGGGAAGGGAGTCAGCCATCTGGATATAGGGAAGGAGTCTTCTAACAGAAAGATGAGCAGAGGCCATGACACAGACATTTGCTCGGCCTATTTAAGCAATAGGAGGGAGGCAAGAAGGCTAGAGAGCAGTGGGATATGGAGACAAGAGACAGGAAATGATGCAGGAGAGGCAGGTAGGGGCCAGACTGTGTAGGGCCTGATAAGCCATGGTCAGGATCCTGGATTTGTACTCCAAATGTGATGGGGGCTGGGAGTGTGTACAGAACTGGAAGGCTTAGAGCAGGAAAGTGATTTGCATTTTAAGAGATAACACTGTTTGCTGTGCCAGACAGCATACAGAGACAAGAGCAGATGCTGAAGACGACTCAGGAGCTACTGTATTTGTCCAAGTGAGAGATGTAACAGTTTGGATCAGGTGGTAACCATGGAGAATATGAGAAGTGATTGAAAATGAGATGTATTTAAAAAGTAGACTCTATAAAATTTGCTGATGAGTTGAAAAAAGGGTATGAGAAAAAGAGAGATCTAGATTGATTCCAAAGGCCTAAGCAGCTGGGTCAGTTATGATGGATAATACCGGGGAAAAAGCAGGATGTGTCAATAATCCTGCAATGACCATGCTTCTAACTGTGAGAGACAGTACTGGTACAGTGTCATCCTGGTTACAGACAGTCTGTATTTTAATCTTAGCTCCTTTATTTACCAACTATAACATCTTGCACAGGTCAGTTTCCTCCATTTTCTCATTGGTATAATGGAGACAATAAAAGCACCTACACTGTAAAGTTGTTTGGGGATTTAACACACAGCAAGGCCTAGCACTTAGGATTACCTAATTGATAGGGCACCTGAGTGGTTCAGTCAGTTAAGCGTTTGGCCTTTGCTAAGGTCATGATCTTGTTGTTTGTGGGTTCAAGCCCTGCGTTGGTCTCTGTGCTGACAGCTCGGATTCAGAAGCCTGCTTCAGATTCTGTGTCTCCCTGTCTCACTGATCCTCCCCTACTCGTGCTCTGTCTCTCTCAAAAATAAATAAACATTTTAAAAAATTTAGAATTACCTAATGGATAGCCATCCATTATTATTTTTTTATTATTTTATTTTTATTATTTTTTATTATTATTTTAATTATTATTTATTTTATTTTATTATTATTATTATTTTAATTCTGTGAACACTTATGATTGTTTTCTTAGGGGAAGTGTCAAAGGATATAGACATATTTTAAGCTTACCTATTTACCTATCTGGAATAATCACACCAGTGTGTCCCTACCAGCAAACCGTGAGATGCAAAGGAGGCAAGTCTTTAAAAAATATTTTAAATAGTTAGATTTTAATGTGCAGACTCCTAGGGCCATTGTCATCCTCTCTGGTCCCAGTCACAGAATGAGTCTTTCCTTGGCTTGGCATCATTTGAGCTCACTTAAGTGAGTCTAATTATACTTCTGTCCTCCTTCCAAAATTATCTTTATATTAATATGCATAATAGTTATTGCTGTAGTATAACATGACTGATATGATAATAAAACACTAACATAATTAAAACAACTAATTATTAACATGTTTTTATTACTGTACAGTGTGTGTGTGTGTGAGTTTGCAAGAGAGTGAGAATGTGCTCAAGAGAGATGTGGGTTGCATATGTGTGTGTATCAGAACTGAAGAATGAATCCAAACATCTCCAGGTTGTCACCTTTAATTCTGAACGATCACTGCATTTGATTCTGTGCTTTATTTAAAGAGAGGAAGAGAAACTGATTTAATAGCCTGTCACATTATACAACACAAGAAGAACTTGGGAAGAGGAAATGCTCTGGTATTCTAAGTGGGAAGAAAAATATTATGACAGCTCCATAGAGAAATCTCTGTGCAGAGACAACTGGTAGAAATTATGGTGATGAGCTGAGGATCTCAGGAAAATGCATAACTTCCATGGAAAAAAATTTGACCACTATATCACAGAGCTCTATGTTATAGAAGGCTGTTTCTCTGTCTTACACAAGGAGAGCAAGAAAAGAGAAACTTCAATTGTTTCTTCTCTTTTTCTCACTCCTTAAAAATAATTTATTCCATCATCATTTCTGCTGGGGTTTTCTAAAATATTCTGTTTAACTGAGGTGGGATGGAATAACAATAAATTATGATAACAATATGATAGAATTGTAAAATATAATCAAGAGTGTTTAATATCTTAGTGTTAAACTCAGGCATTGTGGAGAAGTTGGTCTGTACTTTAATGAACAACTAATGTTCAAATAATGTAACAAATAAAAACCTCTAGCCACTAGTAAGACAACTATAGTTGAGCAAGTTGGGTTTATTGTTACTTATTGCCACAATGAATACTCTCCTTGGGGAAGTGTGAGGCATCTCAGTAAGGGGGTTTAAGAAAGGACTTATAGAATTTGGGTTATTGCTAGGTATTTTTAGGAGAATTTAAGGAAGGATGGTTTTACTTCAGATTGGATGGTTTCAGGGAGCCAGGGCAATTTTATAATTGAGTACCTTAACAGATCTTATCTAAGGGAAGAAGAGACCAAGGCTAAAGCTGCAATCAGTGGAGAAGCAGCAGTCACTCTTTTTAACTGGGCTGGGGGATGTTTGGTCATTTTAGTGGTTTGGACAGTGCTTATCTTTTTGTCTGGCACAAGTGTGATTATGGAGCAGTTTCCCTTTTGTCTTGCTCCATCATGGGTACACGGTGGCCTTGTGTTATAATGGTGTTCTGTGAGATATTCTTTGTTCAACAGAACACTAAAACATAGCCCTACATGCTAGGCCAGTGCCTAGCAACACCAAAACCTAGCTGATAGCAGCACCACATCAGCCCAGCAAGCCAACTCCCAGACATCAGAGGCTACTCTCCTCTTGCTCATAGTGAAACCTTGACGTTAAGCTGTTGTATTGCAAAAACATTTTCTTAGCAAGGGACCAACTTGTTGGCTAAGCAAAATATCAACCATAACAAGTCTTGAAACCAAACAAACGAGGTGTTTTTCTTAAATTTCTCAGCTTTCCTTATTATCCAAAGCATGATATTTATTATGTTCAATGCACACGGAATCATGAAGTTATTTTTCTTCTTCAGTTTAACCCTAAATCTCTCTTCTACTCTCTCTCTATCTCCCTGATCAGTTGGAGGAAAAATTCTCTAGAGCCCTTCTAAAGACATTCAAGGTTCTGCTCATCTCTGTTATTGTAAGCTCTTAGGAAAGACTCTGCATCTATCAGAGCCTGATTTCTCACAAGAGAGCTGGACAGGATAATTTTTTTTTAAAGATGAGGTAGATGGCTTAATTTCTGTCCCACTTATTAAGTCAGCTCCTAAGTTGTGTTTGGGGGAAAATTTTTGCAAAAGTTCCATTTTATAAGTATTACCTGGTCACTGACACGGCTTCAATAAATTGTTATTGAATATGTACTGCATACTATGCATCTTCTTTGCCACTGGACATGAGAATGGACAGTTATGGTCTCTGTCTTCAAAAACCTATATTCCTTAAGGGACAGAAAAATGTGTGAACCAAAATATTCTTTAAAAGGTTGGAGGGGTCAGAGGAAAGTATATATTCAGCTGTAGATTGGGAAGAGGAGCCAGGGAAGGTTTCATAGAGAAGATGCTGCTTAAACTAGATATTAGATGCTGACAAGATAGGGAATAACATTGTTTAAAAAATAAAACTATGCTATGTGCAAAGGACTGACTTCAGCCGGAGGCAAAAGTCCCTCCTAATCACCAAACTCAATAATTCTGATAATAAACAATTCTTGATAGGACTTTATGAAAGGACCATCATCTTTTTGGCTAGAGTTCTGCCTAAGCCATACCCCCAGAAGAGAATATCTCTTCTATTTTTAAAGACCTTCTGAGAACGGGAGTCCACAGCCATCCTAGGAGGTCTATGGGTTTTGAGTCACAGGCCTATTAGCACAGATGGTGTTCAGCTGCTCTCAGTGGGGAAAGGAAGGGATGTTCCAGGAAGGATCAGGGGCCAGTTTTGAGGGTTTAATCCTTTGAATAGAGAATAACTCTGATGCAGCCTTGAGCTTGAATTAGATTGCTTACATGCCGGCCTTTTCCCATGAATGTACCACAGGAGACTGGATATGGTAATGTCAGATTAAACAGCTGACTTCTTTTATATCAGGAGATCTTGGGGAACAATGAAGAAGCTCAAGAAAAAATTCATTAGTGGAAATAGATTTATGTTAGTCACAAGATTTCTGCCTTGGTTACACATACCCTTACTCATACACACTGTTATAGTGTTGCACACTCACTTCCATCACTTCACATAATCATATTTTTGTCTCAGATAATCTCACACACTGTGTGGTTTGCACTCACTGACAAACTCTAACAAATACTCTACATCTGGCTGTCTTGGTTTTTGTTTGTTTGTTTTACAAACAACATATATCCTTATACACTTTTAGATTCAATTCATAGTTAATTCTGGTTAGTGAGCTTACCAGATGAAACTGATTCAAGAAGTTAAACAGTAGGAGATAGTCTCAGTCATACTTTTGATAGAACTTTCCAGAATAAACAAATGAATTTCCTAGGTGTTATTCATTCAGGAACTTAGGGTTGAAACGAACCTGAGTGACGGCAGTATGTGTGTATTCACACACAGAGAAGCACATGTACATACACAAACAGACCACTTCTTCTTTATCCATCTATCATTGGACACAAGTGGCTTCCATATTTTGGCTGTTGCAAATAATGTTGCACTAAACATACTGGTGCATATGTCTTTTTGAATTAGTGTTTTTCTTTTCTTTGGGTAAATCCCCAGTAATGGAATTATTGGATTGTATGGTAGTTCTGTTTTTAATTTGTTGAGGAATCTCCATACTATCTTCACAGTGGTCGCACCAATTTACATTCCGGCCAAGGGTGCACGAGGGTTCCCTTTTCTCCATACTCACCAATACTTGTTATTTCTTGTCTTTTTGATTTTAGCCATCCTGACAGTTATAAAGTGATATCTCTTTGTGGTTTGTATTTGCTTTGATTTGCATTTCCCTAAAGATTAGTGATATTAAGCATTGTTTCATGTATCTGTTGGAAATCTGTATGTGTTCTTTGTAAAAATGTCTATTCAGGTCCTCGACTCATTTTTTAATCAGACATTTATTGTTTGGTGTTGAGTTGTATAAAGTTCTTTGTATATTTTGGATATTAATCCTTTATTAGATAAATCATTTGCAAACATCTTCTCCCATTCAGTGAGTTGCCTTTTTGCTTTGTTGATGGTTTCCTTTGCTCTGCAAGAGGTTTTTATTTTGGTGTAGTCTCAATAGTTTAGTTTTGCTTTTGTTTCCCTTGCCGGAGGAGACATATCTATAAATATGTTGCTAAGGCAGGAGGTCAAGACTTTTATCTGTCTTACTCACTATTGAATCTCCAGCTCCCAGGACAGTGTCCAGTACTTGATAGACACTAAATACTTGAAGGTATAGATAAATGAGATTTTCTCTTGCTTATAGGGATTGTTGGTGTTTTATCAGTGCTGAATTTGATTATTTGGAAGTTCTTCTGCAGAGATTAATGCACCCTAGGTAGTTGTAACACATTCGTTCTGAATGGGACATCTTATTTCTTCATAGCAAATGGAGTCAAGGATATACCTTCTTATTTGAACCATCTAATTGGTGTGAAATTTTGTTCAAGTCTGTCTTTGGAGGAATGTCCTCTGGTAATAATTTTAGGTAAACTTTTTATTTTACTAATCATAAGTGTATAGCCCAAGAAATTTCCAGAAAATGAACACAGCTGTACAACCAGAACCCAGATTGAGATGCAGAACATCAACTTTACCCCACCACACATATTGTGCCTCCTTGTGTTTACTACCTTTCAGTATGTGCCAGAAGTAACTGCTATGCTGACTTCCAATAGTATAGGTTGGTTTTGCCTTTTTAACTTTCATACAAATAGAGCATGCTCTTGTACTCTTTAGTGGTGGGCTTGTTTCACTGAGCATTGTATTTGTGAGATTACTGGTATTGCATATAGTCAAATTCATTCATTTTCATTGATGTATACTGTTCCATTGTATAGATATACCACAATTGATTTAGCTATTCATCTGCTGATAAACAATTGGGTTATTTCCAATTTAGGGCTCTAATCAATAATGATGCCAAGAATATTCTTATGGATTATTTTTGTGAGCATATGTATATGTTGCTTTGTAAAAGTCGCCAGGAGTACAATTACTGGGTCCTATGGTGAGCATATGTTTAGCTTTAGTAGATATTTCCAAAAAGTTTTCCAATGGTTGTACAGAAGTACACTCCCATCAGTAGCATATGGGAGTTATGATTGTTTCACATCTTTAGCATTTTATATTGTGTCTTTTTCATCTTAGCCATTATGGTGGGTATACAGTAGTATGCCTCCTGGGGTTTTTATCTGCTTATCCCTAATGAATACAAATAGGAGGGCTTGCATATATTTGTTGGGCATTTGGATGTCATATTTTGTGAAATGCCTCTGTTGATAAACATGTTATTTTGTTGTCATCTCCATTTTGCATATATGTTCCCAACCCCAAAGGTTGCTTTCTTCTCAGCCTGTTCCTAATTCACTCCTACAGTAGTTACTACCATAATCACCAGGTAATTCTTAGCTATTACAGTCATTTTCGCTATTACTTTTTTGTTGTTGTTGGGCTTCACATTCTTTTACTTCCCTTTATTATTGATAAGTATTATTGATATCTTTTTACTTAAAATGCTATAGTCTTGACTAGTAATTGTTGTAATCATCATCCATATTATAGCATAGGCTTTATAGTAAACCACAGTACATCTCTGTACCAACTAGGAATGCTTTTACCTGTGAGAGAATGAGTCTAGAGAGTTTGTAGGGGTTAATTTTCCTCATGTAATGTGAAATGCTGGTCATGGGTCACCTGCTCCACATCACCATTAGGAGCTCAGATTCTTTTTGCATTTTCTTTGTGCCATTCTTAGTAAGTTTATTAACTTTCTCCCCTGTCTTTGTTGCCTCCTGGACACAAGATGGTTGTTGAATTGCCAAATATAATGTCTACATTCTGGATGGAAAAAAATGGGGTCGGGCAGGAAGCTGTGCTATCCATGTCTGAAACTCTTCTTTCACAGACCATTTTTGTCATTGGAATGATGTGCTTACATTTCAGTGATTTAATGACTTAATGATTGCTCTGTTACTGGTTACTACTAGCTGAAAGGGATGCTGGGAAATTAGTGTTTGGCTTTGTAGTTCCTAAAGCAGAAGAAGGCAAGGTAGGAAGGTGTTGTTTTAGTCCTAGGTAGTTTCACAGTAAACATTTTTGCAACAAACAGTTTAGCCACATAACTAATGAGCTGTAAAGCAATTTTGCCATAAAAGATTAAAAAAGTGGCTCTTTGACAACTTGGTTTGACAGTTTGTTGGTTTCAGCTGGTTGACAGTTTGGTGTCATTTGTACATTGACACAGTACTCCCATTTTATAATATAATATAATATAATATAATATAATATAAATTTTAGCCCTCACAATGGTTTAGACCTAGCATAGAGATTTGAACCTACATTTCCCATAGAACTTTAGAATACCTATCAACAGACATATGACACTATTCTAAGAACAAACAACAGTATAGAAGGCTTTCACAATGCAATACAAACTCAGTTGCAAATTTGCATTCTGGTCTTTGGAAAATTATTTCTCTCATATGGAGGAAGATATTTCAGCAAAAAAAGCACAGTGCCGAATGAGGAGACAAGGCAATAAGCCAAAAAAAAAAAAAATAGATAATACTATGACCAAATGACTTTAAAGACAAGTACTTAGGTACAACCCACAATACAGAATCATTTATTTGTACAGTGTTGCTATGGGTCTACACACATTTTAAATCTATTCATATATTTTATATATTGCAATAAAGTCTTTCTAATTTTATTTTTTGTGCTTTATTGTGTCCTTTTTAGTGAATATCTCATTTATTTTTTGTGTTTTTATCTTTTACGGCAAATTAACTTATGGCCAATTAATTATGTAACAAAAATGCTCACAGCAAAGATGCTTATGGCAAAAATACCAGATCTGGAAGGTTTGGTGTCAAGGAAATAAACATACAGTGTCTGCTATAGACTGTTAAAGGAAAGAAGCCACAGACAGCATGATACAATAAACTCATCTTTAGCCTTGGAAAAGTAGCACTAGAATGGCTTTTTGAAACATAGGAAATGTCCTTTGTCGATGCTGGTGCACCTTAGCCCTGGTGCTCATGGAGTGATTTAGGGAATGCTTGCCATGTTGTCCCTAGCTGTTTCGTCTGATTAGTGATATTGCACACATGCTTCATTAGGCTTTGCCATCTTTTGTCAGTTAGCACGCAGATTAACCTTTACTGCAATTGATGATAAGACACACACATATACACACACACCCAATGAAAAAGGGAAAAAGAAGGTTTCACAGCAATAGATAGTTCTCACAATCAACAAAGGGTAGCCCTTCCAGTTGGCTGTAGTTGAAATTATGTATAGATAGATCAATATTATTTGTTTTTGCTTTTTATTGACAAATATGGGACCTTGTTTGCCTCTGGGAAAGTACCTCATTTCTTTAACTGCAGTAATGAGTGAATAAAATGAAAATACCAACCAACAAACACCTAATAGCCTGTTTAGGTTTCTGAAAGCCCAGTAAAATTTCTAATGGTAAAAGGCAAAAAGGTGTCTTTTTAAACATTTTTTTCCAGCTTTACTAAAGAATGATTGGCAAATAAAAATTGTATACATTTATATTGTTCAGCATGACTTTTTAGGGTATCCAGTGTGATAATTTCATACACATACACATTGTGATACAGTTACCACAACCGATGAACACCTCACATCACATAGTTGCCTTATTTTATTTTTCTGGTGAGAACACCTAAGATCTACTCTCTTGGCAAATTTCAAGTATACAATACAGTATTATTAAGTATAGTCACTAAGTTGTATATTAGATTCCCAGAAGTTACACATCTTATGACTGAAAGTTTCTACCCTTTGACCAACATCTCCCCATTTCCCCAGGCCTCCATTGTTCCACTCTCTGCTTCTATGAGTTCAACTCTTTTAGTTTCCACATAGAAGTGAGATCATACCATATTTACCTTTCCGTGTCTGGATATTTCGCTTAGATAATGTCCTCTGGGCTCATAGATGTTATCACAGATGGCATGATTTCCTTCTCTTCTTAGGGCTGTTTTGTGTGCCATTCCAGCCTATTGATAACCGGTGTTCTGGCTGGACCAGCGCTTGCAGTTCTTATTATGACTGCAAGATATCCTTTAGCAGTAACCACCAGGAAACTTAAGAAAGAAACAGAGAAAGAGAGAGAGAGAGAGAGAGAGGAAGGGAGGGAGGGAGGAAGGAGGGAAGGAAGGAAGCGGGAAGGAAGGGAAGGAAGGGAAGGGAAGGAAAGGAAAGGATAGGAAAGGAAAGGAGAAAGGAAAGGAGAAAGAAAGAAAGAGAGAGAGAGTGAGAGAGAGAGAGAGAGAGAAAGAAAGAAAGAAAGAAAGAAAGAAAGAAAGAAAGAAAAAGGTGTATTACTCACAGATCCTGGGAAGAAAATGGCATACATGGGGTCACACAGAGAGGTCATGGGTAGAGAGAACACACACATGGGCTTGGGGTTCTGCTTTTATTGGAGGTCAAGGGCTTCACAGGCTCACTCTATACTGGTAAAATTTAAAACATACGAGTGGAAATTTAAAGTGAAGGAAGAGATAGAAAACAAGTGGCTCAAATAGTCAGTTACTGAAATGAACCAAGATCTGTAAAACAAGTCTCCTCAGTGTTAGCAAGATGGCTTAATTCTTTATCTAGTCATACCTGGCAATGTATTCATTAAAGGTGCCGTCTTTGAAATGGGTGCCTCTGTGATCAAAGCTGAAGTCAGGCATTTGTATTACAAATGATATATGTATGTGTGTATATACATATATGTGTATGTATACATATGAATATATACATGATCACATTTTATTTATCCATTCATCCATTGACAGACACTTAGGTTGTTTTCATATCTTGGCTCTTATGAATAATGCTGCAGTGAACACAGGAGTACAGAAATTTCTTCAAGATAATGATGTCATTTCCTTAGATGTATACCTAAACGTGGGATTGCAAGATTTTATATGGTAGCTCTATTTTTAATTGTTTGAGGAACCTCCATACTATTTTCTATAGTGGATATGCTCACACTCCCACCAATGGCGTACCTAATTCCCTTTGCCTCACACCCTTGCCAATCTCTCTTGTCTTTTTGATGATAGCCATCCTAACAGGTGTGAGGTGATAGCTCATTGTAGTTCGGATCTGCATTACTCTGATAATTAGTGACATTGAACATTTTTTCTTATACTTAATGGCCATTTGCATATTTTCTTTGGAAAAATGTTTATTCAGATTCTTTGCTCATTTAAAAATTGGTTTATCTTTTTTTAAAGTATTGAGTTGTATTAGTTTTTAAGTATTTTTGGATATTAACTCATTATCTGATATATGGTTTATAAGTATTTTCTCTCATTCCTTTGCTCATTTTCCTTCGCTCAGTGGCAATGCATAACTTGCCCATAGCTCCCACTCTGATGAACTGAGATGATTCATTTATGGTTAAGATTGTGGGCTCCTCAGGGACAGAGACTGGGCATTTGCCTTTATTGAATTCCCACATTAACATGAAAGTTAGTGTTGTTTCCTACCCCACTCTTCCCCAAGTTTAACCGAGGGATGATTGACAAATAAACATGATATATTTTTCATATGTAGGTTTTACAACATGATGTGTTAAAAATCAGTGTTTCATAGATATTTGTGAACAGGAATGGGGCATGCTGATGTACTGAAAGAAGTGTTGCCCATGAAAAAGAATTGTGTCTTCTGTAAGTGAAATTCCATGCATGCCAAATGCCTCAGAGTAGTCTCAGGGTCTACTTACAAAGCCAGGAAGTAGAGCTTGATTTAAAAGATCAGGATATCAAGAGGAGAGGAGGAAGTATTAGCAGGTGTCCTAAAGGCAGGTTTCTCTGACTGACTCTCAGAACCTGGCTTTGCTAGAGTAATAATTTTCATCCCCTACCGTGTCAATTAGAGTCTAGTCAAAATAAAGAATATACAAGTTATTTTAAGAGACAGAATCTAATATGAAGAATTACTAGGAATTAAAGATACAGAAAGTCAAGTAGGAGACATGAAGGTATCAAAATAACAGCAATTGCAGAAAGTGACTTTTGCCCTTGGGGCTGGAAGAACAAGGGAGAAAGGGACTAAAATTCAGACCTTTGAGGAGAAGACTATGCCTTGTGTCTAAAGACGGTGACAGACTGGTTCTGTGAGTGTTGGAAAAACTGCAAAGTGAATTCAGCAGCTTCCAAGGGAATAAAGTGACATTGCCAAGGTGAGAAGTCTTGCATGGGGAAGGTTGCTGATGCTGATGGGGGCAAGAAGCAAAACTGGAACAGGGAGGAGCAGGTCTTTTCCTCTTTCTCCTCTAGTCTTGTAGTTACCTCTAGTGACCCCTTTTGGTAGGCTCTAGCAGGAATCCAGCTGCCAAAGCAGGAAGTAGTTTTCAGAGTTCCCAGCCCTAGCTTCACAAAGTAAAATAGAAGCATGGGTTGGAAACCAAGAGACAAGAGTTTAATAACTGGCATACTCACCTGTCTTCCCAAAGCTGTCAGTCACAGAGCATGAGCTGTCTGCAGTTATTCTACAAGACACCCAAGTCTTACATTTGCTATTGCTGATACTTAGTTAGATTTCATCCTCATACTACTAGCAGTACTAGAGAAGTGAGAGTTGATTTTTTGTTCTTGTCTGAGCTCTCACCCCATGATCTTTAATATTGAGAAGTGGTTAAGCTCCAGGCTGTTCTAGGCTGTAGAAGTTTGAATTTTGCCTAAAGTTTGAATCTTAACTCTTCCAATGCTTTCTGGGCAAGAGTCTTTGCCTTTTTGTGCCTCAGTTCTTTCAGTTTCTTCAGTAAAAGAGACTCCCTCATAGTGCTAGGGCTGGTGTGAATATTTTAATTTATGCTAGGGGTGCCTGGGTAGCTCAGTGGATTAAGCATCTGACTTAGGTTCAGGTCATGATTTCACGGCTCGTGGATTTGATCACACATAAGGCTCTATGGTACAGCCCAGAGCCTGGAGCTTGCTTCAGTTTCTGTGTCTCTATCTCTGCCCCTCCCCTGCTCACACTCATACACACTCTCTCTTTCTCTTTCTCAAACATAAATAAACGTTAAATAAATTTATGCCCATAAAGCCCTTAGAATATTTGCTTGTATTTGTAGAGGTTCAGTGAAGATCTGTTCTTATGATTTATGTTGACCTTGGGTTATACAGGATAGAAGATGTCAGAGAAGAAAAAAGAGCAAATTGAGAAGGGTCCTCTGAAAATTCATGTGCCCAGCAAATATGTATTTATTGCCCTGTGCTATGTCTTGGAGACAGACAAGTGAAAAGACTTGGTTTCAGCCATCTGAGAGTTCCCAATTTTGTGATAGATAAAGTAAATGAATTACACTATGAATTACTTCATGTGATAAGAGCCATGATTTCATTAAAATGGGTACTGTAGGGCCATGTAAGACGGTATCTCTATTCATTTCCTACTACTGTGCAAAACTGCCTTAAACCTTAGTGGGTTAAAGCAACAAAAAATATTTATTATCTCTCACATTCTCTGTGAGTCAATGATTAAGACGGCACATCTAGGTTAGTTTGTCCCTCCACAATGTCTGAGGTCTTTGCTGGAGAATTTGAAGGCTAAGGGCTAAAATCATCTGAGGACTCATTCACTTACATATATGATGTTTCAGCTGGGTGTCAGAACATCTGCATATAACCTCTTCATGTAGTGTGAGCTTCCTTATAACATGGTGGCTGGTCCCAAGGCAATTATCCCATGAGAGAGCCAGATGGAAGCCATATCACTTTTAAGGACCTAGTGTCAGAAATCATTCACGTCTATCACAACGTATTGTTTGAGGCAGTTATAAAGGTCAAACAATGATCCCACCTCTTGACGGATAAATATCAATGCTGTGATATAAGAAGAGGACATGGGACAGGATACATATTGGTGCAGCCATCTTTGGAAAATGTAATTTGCCACAGGATCTAACTCAGCCTGTGGTTAGGGTAGGAGGTGGTCACAAAACCATTCTTAGAGGTGATGGTGTTCCTGCTGAAAAACATTCTCACTGCTGACACATAAGAACACAATCCTATTTTTAAGTCTTCCTTGAGGAAGACACCTCAACCTTCATTGGTATATCTTATTTCAATCCTCTGAATTTTTATCAGGAAAAATCACAATTGATTCTTATTTTCTAACCACAATTACCTCCTATGCTAGAGGGAGCACACCCTCCTGATCTGTTTTCAATCTGTGAAATTGTACAGCACTTGTCCTCCAAGTGCCAGTTATTTTTTTAAATGTTTATTTCTTATTTATTTTGAGAGACAGAGCACGAGAATGAAGGAAGGACAGAGAGGGAGAGAGAGAATCCCAAGCTGTCAGCACAGAGCCTGATGTGAGGCTCAATCTCACAAACTGTGAGATCATGACCTGAGCCAAAATCAAGAGTCAGATGCTTAACTGATTGAGCCACCCAGGCGCCCCTTGGAAGTGCCAGTTATAAATACCTTGATGTTGCTGATTTTTTTCACCTGTACTCTCCTTACATTATCCAGGGAACAGTTTCTATCTTTGCAATATTTCTTCTTTCTTTCATTCCTTTATGTTTCCTTTGCCCTCTCCTTAGACTCTTAGAACATTCCCCCTGAGGTGATTTAATGATTGGTCTCCTGAACTACTGTCTTTTCCCATCCCCCACATTATTTAAGACATCACTAGTCCTCTTCACAGAGGTAATTCAACGAATGCCTAGATTTTCCTCGAAGGAGGTTACTGAATTACCCTTCCACCTTCTCTTCTTCACGCTGAATGATCTTCTTCCCCAGAGGGTGGCTCTCTGTGCTTCCTCCTAACATCGTTTGTGTGATGTCCTCAACCCTGATTCAAATGATTTCTAAATAGAAACCTTCTGCTAGCACCATCATTAATTAGTATTAGCATCCTTTCTCAGAACATCTAAAAGAAGCTAGTTGGGAGAACAATGCATGCCCAAAAAGCTAATGAAGTTTAGAAGTTGGTTGCTTTAACAATAAATAAGTAAAGTCAGCCCTTGCTGGTTAATGTTCATGCAGTTTATCAAACTCTTTTTTCCTTTTCTTTTGTATCCCTTGATCTCTCACCCACTGCCTTCTTGTTCTCTCCATTCAAAACAATGATTGTTGTCTTTTAGTGACCACACTGTGTCCTGTTCATGCCTGATTATTAGCAGCTGAAGTCCTGATGCCACCAATTTATTCATGGGTCACCTCTTTTGGCAAAACTGGTTGCTCCCAGAGGGTAGGGACCATGTCTTATTTTATCCCTTTAAGTTCTGTAATTATAATGTTAAAATACAATTCAACTGCTGAATTTGAGGATTTAATTGGCTTTATTAAACAGGTTTTGAATTGGCCAGCATCCTATCCAGCAGGTAGAGGGGAGCTCCAAGGAGTAGTACAAAATGGAAAGTTTTTGTAGGAAGGAGGATTGGACAAGAAGTTATTAGCAAAGGAAAAAGGATTGTTTCAGGTGAGATCACCTTCACTTAGGGGAAGGACAGGGGGTAGTATCATGTGGATTCCCTCATCTTCCTTTAGGAGATGGAGAGTGCCCATATGACAGATTACCTCATTGGTGCTGACTAGAAAATTCCAGATTGCTGTCTGGAGAGGTTGAAACTACAGTTAAATCAGTGGCACCTGGGGGGCTCAGTTGGCTCATTGTCTGACTTTGGCTCAGGTCATGATCTCATAGTTTATGAATTTGAGACCCATGTCGGGCTCTGTGCTGACAGCTCAGAGCCTGGAGCCTGCTTCAAATTCTGTGTCTCCCTCTCTCTCGGCACCTCCCCTGCTCACACTCTGTCTCTCTCTTTTTCAAAAATAAATAAACATTAAAAAAATTTTTTTAAAAACTGCAGTTAAGTCATGTTGGCTGTCCTGGTGGCAGGTGTCTCCACCTTGAACCTGTAGGGTTTTCTTATTAACAACAGCAAAGTATATAGCATCTAGTAAATACTCAGAGAATATTTAATAGCAACAGAATGAACAAGTTATTAGTAAGTAGTATTATTTTAACCATTTTGGGCAGGTAGCTAAGGGGACCCAGTATGGTCTCCTGTCATGATCCCACTGAGATATTCCTGGACAGTTGCCCATGCTGTTCATTCTGCTGAAGACCTTCTTCCAGGACATCTACTCATCATGGATAGGTCTTAGCTTAGCTGTCATTTCCTTGAGAAGCTTATCCTACCTCCATTCCACCAAACTTTGCTCTCTCTTCCTTCTTTACCAAGTTAGGGACTCATATTTGGGCTTCTTTATACTTCTCAGATCACATGAAATGCCATAATTTACTGTTTGCTTATTATCTATATTCACCTTCACAATGTAGGCCTCACAAGAGAAAGGTCCATATGTATCCTCCTTTCATTGTATTCCCAAATGCCAAACAGAATGCCGAGTATACTGCAGGCAGGCTCCCAATAAATATGAATAAAAGTATATATGAATGATTAATAAACACAAGTCTTTCCCTATTGGCCTTTCTCCTTTTCTTCCCTCAACATAGAACAGTAACCATCTATATAGTTATGATTGCACTGTGAAAAACTAAAACCACAGTAAAATATAACATATACAATGCATTGTATAAAAACCCAGCAACATCTTTTATTTATGCTTTTATCTAAAAATACTCTGTTACTATAAAATATGCAGAAGCAGAAGATGCATGGCCCACAAATTTTCCTTAGACTGAAAAGCTGAGCCAACTAATGGGCTTTGACTGCCTCTGTTGTTCTTTGGGAAGGGGCTATTCCTGCTGTTTGGAGCATCACAGATGCCATCCATCTACTTCTTAGAGGAGGATGTGATTACTGCGAGAAACACTGAGGAGTTTCACCTAAAAAACAACAAAACCTGTTTTGGGGAGAACATTTCCTACCTACTGTTTATACTTCAGCTGCTTTCAGCAGTGAGAAGACAACACCACTATGAGAGAGAGAATGTGGAATTTGGATCTCACTGAAACAAGGAAGGAGCAAGACTGACCTCCCTAACACTCCACTTTGTAGAAGTGATAAGACTTAGCCAAGTGTTTTAGGCATAGGGCTAGAGTGTGGAGAGGTTAGGTGGAGAGGAAAAGTAAAGACTTCTTTGTCTGTTTCCTGAAAAATTCCTCTTGAAGCCTTGGCTTAGTTCTCAAAAGCATTGAAAATCACCTCACATCAACATGGCAACTTTTTCTTTTTAATTTACCTGGTATTTCTGATACTGTGTTCTCATTACCTCCTAGTCCTTGCTTAGATAATTTGAAGTGAATAAGAGTCCTTTGAAAAGGTTGTGTCTATCCCCTACTTAATTAGAGAGAGGTGATTGTCCCCTTTAACTTGTCATAGGAATGTTTTTCCACATAGAGGGCAACATGAGTTGCTTCTGAGATGTTCTAGACTCATGAATTCTCTTTTGGGGGTTTGTCTTATATCTACTATTGGTTGCTTTTGTATCTTTAGAGAGAAGGAAGGGGTGCATTGTGATAGGTGTCAAAATTGTCCTGTATTCAGATGTTAACCTCATGAAAGTTTTCAGCAAATTATTAAATTTGTAAAATAAAACTAAAAATTCCTGGATTTGTATCAGCTGGGACTATTTGGGTGGCAAGTGAAGCAAATAAAAATATTAGTTATATAAACAAAACAGAAGTTTATTTTTCTCATACTTTAATGATGTCCAGAGTCTGCTAAGGCAGATTCATGGCATGATTAAGAATCAAGATGCCCTATCCTTTTGCTTTGCCATCGTCTACAAGCAGCTGCTACCTGTGCACGATGTTTGCACTTGAGCCCATAGGAAAGAGGAACCTTGGAAGAAGGTGCATGTCACCTCTTTTTCAGGGCATACTGTGGAAATGCTAATGTTCCTTCCATCAGAACTTAGAGAGGTGTTGTGCCTATCTGCAGGGTGGGAGCCGTGGGGGTGTGTGGGAATGGACTGGGAAAAGCAGTCTTTATTTTAGGTGGTCATGGGCCACGATGGACATTAAGGGGCCTATTCCTCTGCAGACAAGAAGAATGGATACTGGGGGACCATTACAAGTCTTTGCCACCACCTCCCCTCACCTGGGAGGTTTAAGCGTTACAAATGTGTTTCATAAACTCTTAAACCTGTATCCTTGACAGATTTTGTTTTTAAAATATCATTAGTACCATTCTTATAGGCAGGAATTCAGAAGAATGATGATAAAGGAATCAGGATTGTCCTTTTCTGAAAAGGCAATTGTTAGGTGAATTTTCATTTTGGAGAGAGTTATTGTTGAGATGTTTTATGAGGGATTATTATAAGGGAAACGCTTACCATTCATTATCCATCTACGTAGAGAATGAGGGAAACTGGGAGAAAGATGGTCCATCTCCTTCATTTCAGAGATGAGGCCCAAAGAGAGGATGCTATTTTTCCAAGGTCATAAAGCTGGCTAGTGGCAGAGCCAGAATTAAAACCCAGGATCCCTAGCAGAATATAATGTATCCTGTCCATTGCACAACCTTCCCCTCCCACAAATGAAAATCAAATGTAAAATGAAGAGTGACTAAACTATGGAAGGAAGTTGTAGAGAAGTTGCTGGAATTTTCTGAGAAGGAACTGGGCCTTTGCGCAGAGTGCTGGACAAGTTGACCTCTGACAGTGACCTCAGCCTTGTAAGGCTTTCCTTACGACTAGAGTTAGAATTCACAGCGGCTGTTTCAAGTGGTCTGTGCCCTTTTATTTCTCAGTCATGAGTTGATATTGGCCACCCTGTGGCTACACTGTGGTTCTTGAAATCTGGTTAACATTATGTTTGTCCTTTGGTTGCTGGATTCTGAATTCAAGGATTCTTAGTTTATCAGCTCCTGGTGCTTTTTTACCCATTCCTCTAACAGCTGTGCCCCCAAGGGAGGTGGGGAGTCTGTTCCTACTGAGTGTCACAACCCCCTTTCCAGCTCTTCCCTCGCATCAGGAAAACCTATTTCTGTCTTCAAAATGTGACCTTTAGCTTCTTTTATGAACATTGGCAACAAACTCTTAACACACTCCCAGCAGCACCAGCTGCCTTTCTGACTTCTCACTTGAATTGCTAAGGAGTGTTGCTGACTAGTTGCTGAGATCCTGGTGCTTTGTGTCTTATGCTTGCAGTTTTGTGTTAATGCTTGGTGGTGTCGTGTTCCTGTTTTGCCCTTTTCTTTGTTATTCTTTTTTGCCCTCTTTAATTTAAGATGACTTTGACTTTGTCCCAGCAATCTGTTTTCTGCTGTGTCAAGCACTATAGGGCTCTCACTCTCTCCTTAATCTCCTCTGGCAAGCTTAATTAATTCATATAATTTTGCTGTGCGAGTGGGAAACTGTTTTACTTTACAAAACCACGGCTACCTTAGGAATCTACCCTGTGTCTCTGTTATCCAGTCTTACTACTTGTCACTTGTTTCTCCTTTGAACATAGGTTTTAAACTGGACTTATATGGCAGAAATCTCTACTTGCCAAATATCCACTCTTTGTTTTTCACCAACAAAACTCTACTTTGAGGGAGAGTGAAAAAGGGGAAATTGCCCCCAGATATGAAAATTAGAATTTCTATGTTATGCATTTTTTTCACCACAATAAAAGACAAAACCTAGATTGCTTCATACTTCTGTTGCTCTGAAATTGGTATTTTTATGTGTCTGTATTTTGTTTCCTCACCAAGACTCTGAACTCTGGATGGGATTATGTCCCTTATTTATAAGTAGCTAATCTTTGTTCAATATCTTACACACAGTGACAACTGTACTGTGACCAATATAGTAGTAAAAGTTCATAAAGGTTAGTAAATGTAATTATGATGAAAAATTGATAATTTACAGTCTCCCTTTCATCCAGGGGTGGCCATTTGATAGTGTTCCCACCAATGCGATATAGAGGCCTGAGCTGAGAATTTCTGGAAAAGTTTGGTTCCTCATACATGTCAGCTCTTTTTTCTTTGTTCTTTCTCATTTATACTCCCTGGAAAGTGAACACAGTACGTAAAACTGCCACAGCCTTTCCTTTGGCCATGAGACAAAGGCCCAGAGGAAAGAGGAGACCTCAGCCCTAGAACTCTGGGCCACTGAACTAATGTCTGTGATCTCCTACATACAGAGTTCTTGTTCAGAGGAAAATAAAGCCTTGGGTGGGTATATATCACTGCTCTTGGCAACTCGGCTACTCTTAGCTAGAGGCAGTACCTAAGTGATCCAGTTATAACTATATGAATTGAGTTTCTGTGGCATACACTGAGATTTCCTACCCAGATCCAAATAAGGAAGAGCTCACCTGTTGCCTTGGTCACTGACCATGCTGTCACAGGTGATCCTCAGCGGCTGGCCCTTGGGGGTTATCTTAGTTTCAGAGAGTGTCTTTCCCCAAGGTCGTTTTCCTTCCTGGAGTGGTCCATATTCAATAATCATCAGTTGAGTGTAAAAAGGCCTGGCCATGTTGCTCCAACTTGGAAAATTCCAGAGGGCCATTTAGAGCTTCCATGGGAGTGGCTGTGGCTATCAGCCAACTACATAGCAGCTTGACTTCTCCTTCTATCCACCCCTGATTTTCCCTCCTCTCTTTCACAGGGACTAGTCCCAAGAGCACTCCTAAATACATACCTCTGCACTAGACTCTGTCTCTGGGTCTGCTGCTTGGAGAACACAACCTGTAATACCTGGTATATTGCTTTGCAGTCCACAGATGTGTGCTGATATCCTAGCCAGTATCAGGCTCTGTGCTGTAACTTGATTGGTGTGGGTAGGTGGGAGAGGGAGGGTTGAGGGCACAAAGATGAATAAAACAAGGTCCTTATTCAGAAGTAGACCTAGTCTTAGTGAAGGAGTCAGAGAAGTTAACAAATACTTTTCATTTGGCCTGGTGAGTCTAATTATAGGGGTGTTTTTGTGGGAATATATGGGACAGATTGAAAAATGGCCTGAAAGTGCTGGAGAAGGTCTCAGAGAATGTGAGATTTCAGAGGAGTCTTGAATGTGGAGGTGTTTAGCATATAAAGTAGGAAGTGAAGGGAATTAAAAAAGGAAGAGCATATTTTTAAAAAATGTAAGAGCTTGAAAGGGCATGGCTTGTTGGAAAAAGGCAAATGATTTTCTGGTAGGAGGGGAGACAGGTGAATTGAAGCCAGATAGTGGAAGACATACAAATCTCTGGGAAACCATTTGTATTTGTTTGTATCAGAATGAAAGTTATAAGAAAATTTGAGGGTTGATGAAAGACCAATTAGTGGCCATGTAAAAGGAGTTTATGTAGGGAGAAATCAGAGATAAGCAAACCAGGAGAGAGCCTGGTCTGGTATCTAGGCAACCTATGATGGGAAACTGAACTAGAACAGGCACTGTGGGTACAGAAAAGATGCAATGGATTTAGGAAATTTGGGGGGGAGAGTTCTATAGGGCCAGAATCTAGATTGATGTGAGGGGTAAGGAATCAAAGATGATTGAGAATTTTGGCTGATGAGTTATGGTACCCTTAAGAGCCAGGGTAAGAATTACAAGAGGTTTGGAGTATAAAAGACATTTAGAAGACAACTTGAAATAGATTTTAGCACATAGAACCTTGCCTGGGGTGGAAATGTAGGTTTCTAATACCCTGAAGTGTTTGTGTTACTTGAAGCTATACATTTGAGTAACATTGTTCAGAGAGGATGTAGAATGTATGTAAGAAAAAAGGGCAAAGAACTGACCCCCAAGGAAATAGCTGTCACATCTAGTAGGACTTGAGTACGTAAATAGAGTTGAATCCTGAATAGAGTGATAGGACTAAATATTTGTGATTCTACTCCCTTCATTAACATGCAGTGTAACTTTCCCTTTGATGATTCTAGAAAACTCTAAGCTGGTGTTTAGGCTTTATCCTTTTGTGTATTCACTGGACAAAGCTTGCCCATTTTCTGTGCTCTTGAACACTATCATGCAAAAGGTATAGCAGGGTTCTCCTCAGTTCCAACATTTTATTCCCTTTTAACAAGGTAGGGGGCCCAAACTCAGCCATAAGAAGGTGACTGGCTTCACAGAAAGCAGCTGTAAATTCTGAATCCTTGAATCAGGAGAGTTTTCTGCAGCAGAAGCGCTCATTCTACAAATTCTTTGAAAGCAAGAGCTCTTTTATTTGTTGTTGAGAGACTTGGTGAGGAGTAAACACTTAATAACTTTGTGTTGAACTGAATCAAATGGAGCTGAACCAAGCCTGTTAAGAGTCTCTTCAATAAGTGATGCTTTACAATCATTACCTGACTCCAAACGTGGGTTTTTCTGCAAAGACAGGCAATATATATCTAGTTTCAGAAATACTAAAATTGAAGTAAATGTTAATATATTTCTGATTGTATTCAACAATGAAACCCAAACTCACTTTTATATGAAGTGGTATCTTTATGAATTCAGGCTGCTCTTACAGAATGCCATAGACTGGGTGGCTTATAAGTAACAGTTACTTCTCACAGTTATGAGGCTGGGAAGTCCAAGATTAAGACACTAGCAGATTTGGTGTCTGCTGAGGACTTGCCTCATGGTTCATAGACAGCTGTCCTATTGCTGTGTCCTTACATGACAGAAGGAGCAAGGGGTCTTTGGGGTCTCCTTTATAAAGGCATAATCCCATTCATGAAGCCTCCACCTTCATGACTTAATCACTCCCAAAACTCCCATCTCCTAACACCATCACACTGGGGATTAGACTTACGAATAAGAATTTGAGGGGGGCATAAATATTCTATCCCCATAGTAGGCAGATAGAAATGCTCAAAGTCCATGGTGACAGAGGCAGCAGAACATAACCAAATATGGGATTTGCATATTAAAGCTAACAGATTAGTAAAGTTGCATGTGCTGATGTTCAGAAATTCTACAGAATTCTATCCCCTCAGCTATTAAAGGCAACCTCACAAAGCAGGTGTTATTCATTCAAAAACACTCAACTATCATTTGTGAGTCTCTTCCATGTGCTAAGCATTGTCATTTATTTGTTCTTGTTGTTGCTTTGCATTGTTTGGCACACAGATGATATGAGTTACTGTATTTTATCCCTGCAGCATCTCCTGTGATATAAGCAACATAACTCCTTAAACAGGAGTAAGTGAAATGAAGAAACAAGGACTATTTGAGTCTGACTTAGTCACACTACCTAGATCTCAAACTTAGGTCTGACTCAAAGTTCTCTACTCTTTAAGGCCTGTCTACACTGTTTCCATTAAATCCTTCATTAAAAATGTGTACAGGCCCTCAAGCTCTCAATAAAGGGAAGTAAATACAATTTTCAGATTCTTAATTCTCTTAGTGTATCATTCATCCCAGGGACAGGAAATGCTGGAGAATATGCAGACTTTATCTCAACTGTTTCCCATTCGAGGCCCTTCCATTTCTTTATTTTATAGCTGTAATTAAAATGAGCTCAATTAGTTTTTGATTCTTTATATCTTTGCTCTTTTCCCTTTGGCTTCTGTAATTGTCAGTTAATATCTAAACTGTTTCTAAAAAATTATCACTGTAACTTAGTAACGCTTTTACTTTTGTAAGTCCATCGCCTTAGAAACTAAAAAGTCTGGTGGATTGGGTCTTTATTATGATCATCTTTATTTCTGAGGCATTTGATATCTCATGCTTTGTTATGTGATATGCTAGCAGAACTGTATAGACACAGAAGGGCTGACTTTAAAGTTAAAGACCCAAGTGCCTTGACTTGTCTAAATGATGACTTTGGGGTTGTCATAATTCTGTGTACATAAGAGAAAGATGGAACCCAGGAGAGGGGGATCTATTTCAGATAAAGGAATGAGGAAATAAGTGCTGAGTGAGAAAGTATGGAATTATGGGTCATTCTATGTATGGATTTGTATCATCGTTTTCTATTTTAATTAGTTTATGGACTAGGTTCTCCTGGATTGAAATCATTATAGTTTCTTTAGGCAGTATCAGTACTTTTCTGTGCATCTATCCCCATTAGCATCTGACACAATTTTCCCCTTTTGGTGTAAAGTTCTTGAGGACAGAAGAGGCTTGGGCATCAGCAGAGTCATAGACTATAATCTAAATTGGACATGATTCAGTGGTTGGCAACACTAGCTGCTTTTTGGAATCACCTGAACAGTGTTGGTCCTCAAACTTGGCTATACACCTAAGTCGCCTTTAGAAAATATCAATGCCTGAGTTTTATCCCCAGAGATCCACTTCTGTTGGCCTTGGATATGGCCTGGATATTTGAATATCTGAACTCCCCCTGCCCCCAGAAGTTTCTAAAGTGCAGCTTAAGAACCACTCTTGATATAGGTTAAAAATCACTGAGATAGATGCTAAATTTGGGGGAAGATAGTAGGGAAGAGGGTCAAAAGCCAAGACTGGCTTGAGTTGCAAAAGTAGCCAAAAGGAGGTCAACTGTAGGTGGTTTCCGGTTTGAGATGTTTGGTATAGAGAAGAACATCTTGAGGACCATCGAGATCCCAGTTGATGAGGGGTAAGCAAATTCAGGAACCAAGCTGGAATTTGTGACCAGTTTTCTTGGCAGTGTCTCATGGATAGCTTAATATATAAAATATCATCTAAATCACACATTTTTTAAAATGAAAAGGAGTGCTATTAATAAGTACACTGAAACAATGGGCATTAACCAAAATTATCTTGGACAAATTGGAATGTATGGTCACCCTTAACATGGGTCTCATTCATCACGTCTGATGCTAAGGTCATTTGGCTAGCGTAAACATATCCTTTATAAGTAAAGTAGAAAGTGGTTAATATATTTGATCTCTGATAATATCATAGCCACAGCTCCACCAGCTTCTTTCTACAATGGTTTTCAACCTAAGCTTCATATTAGCGTCACCTAAACTTCTAAAAAACAAATTCCTGGTCCTGATCCTCAAAACATTCAGATTTTGAGAGTAGAAATCCAGACATTACAATTCTTTTAAAGTTTTCTAGCTGATTCCAGTTTGCTGCTCTGGTTGCCATTGGGTTTACTCAAGTTCAGAACGTTTGCATCCCTTTGTGGAGGGCTGACTGATGACAAGTGACAGTATATCAAGACGGGTTGAGTGGTTTATGTAATGAGTCTTGTTGCTTTATAGCTATAATTCCTGTATGTGCTTTGTTTGATTTGCTGTTTAAATTATGTGATGGTTTGGGGACTTACCATCTTTAAGTTGCTGTTGGTTTGTGGGGCGCCTGGGTGGCTTAGTCGGTTAAGCGTCCGACTTTCGCTTAGGTCATGATCTCGCGGTTCGAGGGTTCGAGCCCCGCGTCGGGCTCTGTGCTGACTGCCAGCTCAGAGCCTGGAGCCTGTTTCAGTCTGTGACTCTCTCTCTCTCTCTGACCCTCCCCTGCTCACGCCGTCTTTCTCTCTCTCCTAGAAATAAATAAAACATTTAAAAAAAATTTTTTAAAAGTTGCTGTTGGTTTGTGAAGACTTTGGGAGTGATTATTTCCAACTACTTCACCAATGTGATCGTATTCAAAGAAGAAAATGTCTAAAACCCCTTTTATAAAACTTTTAGAATACCATAATATTACCCTACGGTGCCCATGTATATTAGGGTCTCCACTGAATAGAAGAACAGCATCTCCCTTTATGTTTTCAGTAAATATTAAACACTTCCTCTGTGAAATAGCCAACTTTTAAAGTTCAGATAATCAGCACCTCTCTATTCTCTCATCCCTTACCCTGGGGCTGCTTATTTGTTTGTTTGAGCAGTAGCTCATTAGAGTCCATCAAAGGAGGGAACATTATAAAGAAGGAAAAACCAAACCAAACTGCTATTTCCATTAATGGGTATGGTGATAGGGTTGAATGGGAGGAGAATATGAAGCCGGGGTGGAAGTGGTGCTTTTACATTATCTGTGTGATGCCATTCAGTCACCTTTTTTCCCTTCTTTCTGTTTTGAGAGAACAATCATGGTCAAATCTTTAATCCTCTTGGCTTCCAGAATATAAGAAAAGTTTGAAGATATAATTGCATGAATTAACTCACCCATGACAAATTGACATTTTAAAACTAATAAAAATCCCTAAAGAAATGTATACAGCTCTTCCAAAAAGTTGAGTTGTCAAGAAAAGAGACTTATTTGCATAATTTGGAGAACTTATTCCCCTCCAAACACCTGTGTGGTAGTATTTATATGGGCTACATCTGGTGTGAGTTTCTGTGCTCTTTCTTTTTTTTACCCACCTAGCACCTGCTTGAAATTGCTGTGTTGTTAGGAGAAATTAGGGTTGTATTGGATTCCTCAGTGGATTCTACAATATAATTAGACTGAGTTTAACCGAGTAGCAGAGAGGTTGAGAGATGGAAAGGCAGTGAGTGAGGGCTGTAACAGGGTTTTCCTCTGCCATTCCACAGGAGATTTCTTTCATTGACCATCACCCAGAAAGTAGGGATGCAAAAGAACATTCCATCCTGAAGGCAACCAGCACTAATTTTATACAACTGAGAAATGTCATATGTAAGACATTAGAGAATTTCTAGTCACCCAACTCTTTTCTGTAAAATGAAGAAAGTATGGCCCAGGGAGACAGAAATGTTTCCATACCAAGCTAATTCAGTTTTCTAGGTTCTCATTCATTGGTCTTTTCACTGCATCCCATGTCCAGCCAGACATTTACCAATTCTAGGGCTCCACTGACTTGCTTGGGGACTGTACAAATGAGGAAGCTTTTGTGTCAAACAGTGAATGAGTCAGCTGCTACCGCTCTTCACTTTTTCCTAATTTGTGTTGGAGTTCTACACAAGATTTTCAGAGTAGAGAAGAAACTACAATCAGTGTTGCTACCAAAAATATAAAATGCCCATTGGCTGAAAGGGTAAGTTGCTTGAACAAAGTTTGGAAACCCAAGAATCTGGCACTGGCATTGGAGCAAAGTGTCTCTCAGGAAGATCTTACTTAAAGAGCATGGGAAGAAACACATGAATAAAAGAATATGACTTTCCATCTTTGATTATCTCCTTGAATTCTTTCAGGGAAAGATCTGACATACACTTCCAAGTGGAATATACACGTGATCTAAGTCAGACAAACGTACCATGTCTTGTAAACAGAAACACTGACAAATACTATACCCTCTTATTCCTCTGAGTGGATGAAATCATATACCATCATGCAAAAGTATGGCTCTGGAAACTGGCTGAATTCAAATCCCAACTTTGCCACTTATTAGCTGTATAATATTGAGTACATTTTCTAGGATTTAATTTGCTCATCTGTAAAATGGGCACAATAACAGCTACCTCATGGGAAAATGAAATGTTTTACGACCTACAAAGTTTTAGAATAGTACATGGCAGATGTAAGCATTCAGTAAATATTAATAGTTATCAGCCAAGAAAGATAATGCCTAGAAAGTCCTTTTGTGGTCATCTTCTCCAAGGTTCCATCATTTCTCAGTAGATTTTTCTTTTTACCTCCTATGTTTCTGATACATGTGTGGGTTTTTTTTCCCCTTCTTCTAATACCTTAGTGTAGAAACTGTATGCGAATGTCCCATCTTGCTGTTGCTGGAGTCATCATATCCTGTATCACCATAGAATGTTAGAGCTGGAAGAAATCTGTAGAATGTTCAGAATGTATAATGTCTTTGATTTTCTGGCTCATTTATAATGGCATTTTGGAATACTTTGCCTTCTATAAAACATCTTTACTTGGATAGAATGAGTACATGACCATTATGAAAAACAATTATATAGAAATGACTTAAACGGAAATGTTTAGGTCTTTTTGAGATGCTACATATGCTGGGTGCCCCCAGAGATGTTTGTTGAACTGAATAGACTTTATAGATAGGACCACATGGTTGCTTATTTTTCTTTTATTTGTATCAGATTATGTTATCAAAAATTCCTGGCCTGTGTTGGAGGAAAGCACAATATCTTGGCAAATAGAGGGACTAGTCTAAACATATTACCTATTGGCTTGAATCTCAAATATATTTCTAGTTTCAGTCAGAGGAGGGCTGACAGAAAAGCAGATCTATGAAACCAAGTATAGGAAGAAACTTACAATAAATATTATTTATATGAACTCAGTATCTGTTTATTAGAAAAGATCAGGCTTGGCTGCAGGGATAATGATGACAAAAATTGCTAGATATATGATGATAGATTTAACTAAGTGGAGTCTGGAAGTGTAGCCCTTATCAAAAGAGGCTCAAACAAAATTCTTCAAAATTAAATGGTGGTAGCACACACACACACACACACACACACACACACGGCACAATTCGGGGGAACAAATGCCTTTACCTAATTGTGCAACTAATGATTGTGACCTGGACGATGAAAATGATGATTCTGAAACCAATCCAAGTCTTGAAAAAGAAGGAAGAGCGGCAGGAGGGAAGGCATTCTTTTCAAACACCTATACCACCTTCCTGACACAAAGGCAGAGTCAATTCTGCAATCAGAGTGCTGTGAAAGATGCTACATTTATTGGCAAGTGAAGAGCCAAAAATATGTCCTTGTGCCTAGAAACTGTAGATGGGCAGTCTTAGGTATTTGTCCTTTTTCTATCAGCTCATTGGATCCAACCTCATTGGACACAAGCCTAGTACTGCTGTGGTGATAAAGAATTAGTTCCAGAACCAAGTGTCCTAGCTGTCACATAGGCCAATCTTTGTCCAACTAGGGAATCATGAGACCTTGTTCTTCAATAGAGCTATATATCTTGAGGACCAAAGAAGAAAAATCCAGCTACTGTGAAATGGATCCATTGAAATGAGGCCTACAGAGACCTTCTTCAGTACTGGAAACTAAAAACCAGAAAGAAACTAGTAAGAAATACACTGACATGAAACAAAAGCTAGTTTCTCTTAAACCTGCCTTTTCATTGGATTCCTGATCAAAAGGAGCTATAGAAACACCTATGGGCTTGTCTAGGCCCATGGAGAAAAGTTTGATAGACAAGCATTTGGATGTGTTTGTTGTGCTTTGGTCACACAGAATTTAAAATCTTGGGGTGAGTAGAATTGTATTCAAATAAAGCTCTTCCAGCTCTCCCAGTTTTCTAGGGACCTTCAAAAGAAGTAGAAGAAAAATAAGGAGAAAGAGGGAGAGGGAAAGGAATATAGAGAAGGAGAAAAGGAAAGAGAGAATAAAAGAAACAATCTCTGCTTAATGATGTTGACTACTACTTCTTTTGGTATTGGAATGGAAAATATTGATGTCTTACCTTGGATTGGAGTACAATGATTAGTTCTTCACTTTGAAATGGAATATAAAAATAGCTTTCTTCACTGGGATTTTGGGAACCATTATTTACCCTTGAAAAAAATGAAGTCAATTTGCATATTATGCAATATGTAGAATAGTTTCATCACCCCAGAAATTCTTCTCATACCTTCTCCTCCTTCCAATCTCTTGCTTTGCAAGAAGGCAGCCACTATTCAAATGTGCATTTCCTTACATTTATTTTATATGTTCTTGAATTTCATATGAATACAATCCTTTGTGTCTGTCTTCTCCCTTTCAACATAATGTTTTGAGAACCACTTCTGTTGTTTATGTATCAGTAGTTTATACCTTATTTGGATATACCAAAATATTTTTATTCATTCTTCTGTTTATGGACATTTGGACTTCTTCAGTTTTCAGTGATTATGAAGAAAGCTGCTGTGAAGATTATTATACAATGTTTTAGTGGACGTATGTTTTTGTTCCTCTTGGGTAAATACAGAGGAACGCAACTGTTGGGCCATAGAGGAAATGTATGTTTAACTTTACAAGAAATTCCAAACAGTCCTCAAAGTGATGTTACTCCATTTGATACTCTGATGAATGAATGAGAGAGTTCCAGTTTCTCTGTATTCATGCCAACATTTGGCATTGTCACTTTGTTATTTTAGCTTTCCAGTGGATTTGAAATGTTATCTTGTTGTTTAAATTGTATTCCCTTCTGATTAAACTATATCAGGCATCTTTTCATAGGCATATTGTCACCATAGATCTTCTTTTGTAAAGTATCTTTCACATCTTTGCCCATGTCTTTATAAATTGAATTGTTTGTATTCTTTTAAGTTTATGTATTGATTTTGAGAGAGAGAGAGAGCAAGGGGGGTGGACAGAGAGAGGGAGAGACAGAATCCCAAGCAGGCTACATGCTATCAGCATGCAGAACCCAATATGGGGCTTGAACTCACCAACCGGGAGATCATGACCTGAGCTGAGATGAGTCTGTCACTTAACTGACTGGGCTACCCAGGCAGCCCTGTTTGTATTCTTATTGTTGATTTGTAGGAGTTCTTTGTAGACTCTGAATATTCATATTGTAAATATTATCTTCATTTCCTTCATTTCACTACATTTCATTTCCTAGTAATATATTTAGAAGATTAAAAAAAGGTTTTCAACTCTGATTAAATTCAGTATATATATGAGGGGTAGGGAGAGGGGAAGGGGAGTGATGGGCATGGAGGAGGGCACTCGTTGGGATGAGCACTGGGTGTTATATGTAAACCAACTTGACAATAAACTATAAAAAAAATAAATTTTTTAAAAATAAAAAAAATTCAGTGTGTGTGTGTGTGTGTGTGTGTGTATTCAGTATGTGTATACACACACACACACACACACATTTCTTTCATTTCTATTGCATTCAGTATCTTACCTAAGGAATATTTCCCTTTTCCAAAGTCACAGAAATACTCCCCTGTTTTCATATAGAAGCTTTATAAAGATCACATCTAGTTCAGCCTATGATCCAAGTCAAATTAATTATGTTTATAGAGTCAGGTAGGATTTGAATTTTTAAAAATTATTTTTATACAGATATCTAGATGTTTCAGTGCCACTTGTTAAAAAATTTGTCTTAACTTGTTTTGTTCCATATTAGATTGCTTTGGTGCCTTTGTTGAAAAGCATTTGAAAATGTGTAGGTTTATTTCTAGACTTTATTCTGTTCCATTTATCTACTTGTTTATCCTTATAACAGTATCACATTTTCTTGTTTCTATATCTTCATATTATATCTTGAATTCAGATGTGAGTCCTCAGACATTCTTATTTTTCAAGATCATTTTGACTATTCTAGATCATGTGCATTTTGACCAAAATTCATGATCAATTTGGCAATTACTTTAAAAAATTCTGCTGGTATTTTGATTGGGATTCCTTTGAATCTATATCAATTTGGGGAAATTAATAGCTTATGTGTATACTTTAACATGAAATAGCTCTAATTATTTTTTAATTTTGACAACTTTGTATGGTTTCTACAGTTTGTATATGTTTTGCTAAATTCATTTCTAAGTATTTTACTTTCATGTTATTTTAAATTAATTTTGTTTTCTAATTACTTAATATTAACATACAGAAATACAGTTGATTGTCATCTATACTGATACTATGTTCTGTGACTTTGCTAATTTATTTACTAATTTTGTTAAGTTTTTAGATTCCATAGGACTTTCTTACCCTAGACTATAATATTTTCTGTGAGTACTGATAATTATTCTTTCCACTCTTTTTTCCCCCTTCTTGCACTGTCTAGATCTTTCAGTACACTCTTAAATAGATGTAGTGAGAATATAAACCTTTGCCTTGTTCCTAATATTGGGTAAAAATGTTCAGTGACTCGCCATTAAATATGTTAGCTCTAGGTCTGTCATAGATGTCCTTTATCGCACTCAGGAAGCTCCCTTCTGTTTCCAGTATCCGGAGAGGTATTAACATGAATAGGTTTTTGAGTTTTGTCAAATACCTTTTTTTGCACCTCTTGTGATGATGATGATGATGATGTTTTTCTTCCTTTATTATGTTAAATTATGTGGCAAATTATATTGATATCTTTAAGTGTTAAACCAACCTTATACTCCTGAAATGAACCCTATTTGGTCATGATATGTTGTCCTTCTTATATATTGTTGCCTTTTACACATTGCTTATATGTTGCTAATATTGCAGTGGACACACAGCCATCATACTCTCTCATTGGATTTAATTATTGAAAACGCAATTTATTTCCAATCTCTGAAAGTACCTATCACTGTATCATACACATGGTATCCAATAAATACATAGAAAATATTTTAAGAATAGAAGAATTCATGAATAAACAAATGTGTGTGCTTTGGTTCTCCTATGTGTCTTTCCACAGTAGGCTTTGCTTAATAAAAAGCTTGGGCTTAAAACCTTTTCTTCTCCATCAATGGNACTGGGTGTTATATGGAAACCAATTTGACAATAAACTATTTGTAAAAAACAAAACAAAACAAAACAAAACCCCTTTTCTTCTGCATAGGTTAGGGTGCCATACAGAGCTGTGAGCCATTACAGCTGTCCGTGGTGTAGACAGATGTCCATATTGTTCCATTCTCATTTAAGAATGGAGGCTCCTCCATAAGACTGTAGTTATCAGGAAAGGGTTCCGGATGGGATCCTAGTCTGGGCTCTGCTGCCACCAGGAGGTTTTGAGCAACCCACTTCTGCCTGTGTCTCCATTTCCTCATCTTGAAAGTAGGAAGTCTCTGTGGTCTCTATAAAGCCTGTAAAATTCTACGTGTCTGGGGTACAACCCAATGAAGTGAGGCCAGGAATAGAAACAAGGTCTCCTCAGGCCAAGCAGGCTGTTTTCTCCCATGGAGGGCTCTGCTTTCATCTTTCTAATAATGACTATTTCATGCTGTTTGTTTAAAGGCTTGTATTAAAAGTGTTCAGCAAAAGGAATGCATGTTCTCCTTCTCTTCCATTACCGACTCCCATGCAATGATGCTAGAAGGTTTTTTATACCCAGTTTCTATTAACATGAAGATGGAAGTCAAGCCTATACTTTTTTTTCAGCTTTACTGAGGTATAATTGACAATAAATTGGTAAGATATTTGATATATATTCAGATCTTTATTTACTGATACATTAATACCTCAGTACCTTGGAGCCTATCTGATTCATTTGAAGAATGAATAGTCCAACTTACGTTTTATGACGTTCTAGTCCTAATTTTTTCAGCTTTACTTATATTTGCCCAACTGTTACACAGCTGGTCCTAAGCTCGTAGATTATACTTCAAGTCAGCCTTTGGAGTTTCTCATTGAGTTTTTTGTTAAGGAGGGATTAAAAATATAAATTATTAATTGAATGAGCAATACACAAATACAGTCTCATTTTTAAAACTTCAAACATTATAGTCATTGCTTAAATCCTTCTGAAGAACTACCTTCTTTTCTGGTCACTTCCCAAGAGGTTACCCATTTGGTAACTATTCTTATGTATTTACATACACCTAAAGAAATCTAAAATGTCAATATAAAAGGCATCATGCAATCCATAATTTTCAAAATATTTTCTCATCATGTTGTGTCAGTTTATCAATATTATGAATGGTTCTGCAGTGAAGGTTCTTGTACGCATTGTCTTGAGCACAGGTGCAAGGAGAGGAGGCAGGAAGTAGAATTGCTGTATCATGAAACATGTATATGTATTTATTTATTTTCTTGTTTGTTTGTTTGTTTGTTTAGAGCTGGGGAGGGACAGAGAGAAGGAGAAAGAGAGAATCCCAAGCAGGCTCTGCCGTGTCAGCATAGAGCCTGACGTGGGGCTTGATCTCATGAACCTTGAGATCATGACCTGAGCCAGATCAAGTCAGACACTCAAACAACTAAGGCATCCAGGTGCTCCAACATGTACATATTTTATTTTAATAGATAATGTTATAGCAGAGTGGTTAAGAACATGGGTTCTGGAGCCAGACTACCTAGGTTTGAGTCCCTGCTCTGCTACTTCTGTGTGATTTGGGGTTTGTTAACTACTCTGCAAAAGAAGTAGAAGTTCTCATAGGATTGTTATGGGGGTTAAATAAAATAATACATCCAAGCACTTAAAATAGTGCCCACCCACAGTGTGTCCTCCACTACAGTTCCCTGAAGCTAAATACCAAGTCTTGCATTGTATCCCCAGCAAAGTGCCATACTTGGAACATATTGGAGATTCAGGAAGTCCTTATTAAACAGTCTTAGTTTAACACCAAAATGGCTATTCTTCCATATTGTCATAGTAGCTCCTTGCAGAAGATGAGAAGTTGAGTCAAAGTGTGGGAAAATGAATATCGACTATCTGTTACTGATACATGCCAGGTACTCTAACTGCTTACCCAATTTAATTGCCCTATTAGATCTCAATTTATAGATCAAATAATTATGGCTCAGAGTGGTTAAGTAACTTGTCCAAGGCCACATAGCTAGCAAGTTGTAATCCAAATTCAGAATTGTCCGCTTTCTGATCCAATGAATACTTTCCTAGGACAAACATCAGAATGTCTGCAGTATAGACATGGTACCCATTGGGGAAGGTATACTTTTTCTAAAGTGTCCTAATCCTATATCAAGAACCCCCTGAAAACATTTTCTTAAAAGTAGTCATTCTCTTAAGATCTAGTTAACATTAGGGGTGCTTGGGTGGCTCAGTTGGTTAAGCGTCTGATTTCAGCTAAGATCATAATCTCACAGTTCTTGGGTTTGAGCCCTGCATCACGCTCTGTACTGATAGCTTGGAGCCTGGAGCCTGCTTCAGATTCTGTGTCTCCATCTCTCTCTGCCCCTCTCCTGCTCACGCTCTCTATATAAAATAAATAAACATTAAAAAAAATTTAAAAGATCTAGTTAACATTAATCAGATGAGTCTTGGATCTTAGCCAAAAATTTGAAAAGTATTTTAAAATGCAAAAAAAAAAAGCAGAAGTGATGAATTGTGCAGAGTGTACTAACCAAATTAATACTCCCAATATTAAGGAGATACCAATCAGAATACTCCAAATTTTGTACACAATGGTGTATACCATCTCTACACTGAAAGATATGTTTATAGCAGCAGACCAGGGACACAGTGCTCCCTGGTCTCAATGCCTGAGTTAGCATATCATTTTGCTATTGCTACAATGATGCTGTGGCACAAATAAGCACAAAAACTCAGTAGCACCAGAAATGTGGCTTTATTTAGTTCAGGTGTCTGTAGATTGGCCGAGGGCCAGATTCTTTTTGGTTGGGGCAACCTGTTCCTTAAAAATCTCATCCTCTTCCTCAGACCAGAGGTTCTATCCAGGACACATTCTATCATTGTAAATGGTGAATGTCCCAAAAAGCAAGAAGCATCACACATGTCTCTTATGGCCTGAGCTCAGAGCTAACACAATGTCCTGTCTGCTTCATTCTATCATCAAAGAAAGTAATGTGGAGAAACCCAGAGTCAAAGTGTAGGGAAATATAATCTGTACTTTTGGGGTGAAGAAACCACTGGCAAAGGGCATGGAATCAGGGAGGGTGGAAAACTGGGACCAATAATGCAATCTACCACTAGGATTTTAGTGAGAATTCCCCTGAGGGTATGTGTCTACTCCTCCAACCTTGATTGGGTGGCTAAAACAGAAAGAGGACATGGATGGTATCTCTGTTTTTGTTGTTTGTTTTTCTTTTTTGGAATTACCACTTTCATTTCACTAGTGAGGCTGTGATGGAAAATGCCTCCTTCAATCCTTCCTCCCCTATGGGCACATGGAGTGAAGAGTAATTTAAAATGATCAGGCTGCTTTAGAATTTTCAGAACACCTGCATCTTATTTTAGAAGCAATTGACGCTCTTGGCCTGGTTTGTGCTTGGGCAATTTGGAGTGATTAAAGGATTTTACATCTCTCAAATGCTTCTGTGTTCAGATGAGCCAAAATAAGGGTTGGGTGCAAATCTTCTTCAGTACTTTTTTTTTTCCTCTGAGGCATTTTTAATTACTAATCACCTAATAAAGCAGTTAAGATATGAAGTTCCCAGTGTCCCAGTTTGAATTCACAGCAGAACAAATTTAGAAGCCTCCCTGGCAAACTCCAACTCATTGGGTTGGTATTTTTTCCCCTTTCCTTTCTTATTTTTAATAACAAGAAGAGTTTGCCTCTGTATTTGTCATTTTTGCTTATATGGTGCAGGCTTGAAGGAAGTCAGCTTAAAACAGATGCTCTCTTAAATGAGAAGTATTCTGCGATGGGGATGAGATGAAGTAGGGAGAAAAGAAGAGGGGGGAATGGTTGGGGTAGGAGCTGGAAAACAAGACTGGTCACTGGTAATACTTGCTTTCTGTTAGGTATACCCAGACAACCAAGGACTAGTGACCTTGAAGCAGCAAAAACTGTTTTTTTGTGTGTGTGGGGTTTTTTTTTTGTTTTTTACTGTTTATTTATTTTTGAGAGAGACAGAGTATGAATGGGGGAGGGGCTGAGAGAGAGACACACACACAGAATCTGAAGCAGGCTCCAGACTTTGAGCTGTCAGTCCAGAGCCTGACACAGGGCTGCAACTCACAGACCACGAGATCATGATCTGAGCCGAAGTTGGACGCTTAACTGCCTGAGCCAACCAGGTGCCCCAACACTTGACTTTTTAAGTGAAGCTGTCTTCCAAGAGGTAGATTATACTAAATACATGTTCCACTTGTTAAGGAGAACAATGGATTTGGAAAGGCAAAAGTGTGGGTTTGGAAATGTAGCTTGGCAATAGGAGCGTGAAAGAGCAGAACTGATCTGCATCAGGGAAAAATATGGAATTTCCAAGAGCCTTCTACTCAAAGTAGAAGCAGGATGGGCAACACCTGGGAGCTTGGGACCACCCTAGATCTGTTGGATTAGAATTCACAATGTAGCAATATCCTCAGATGATTCACATGTACATTGGAGCTCAAGAAGAACTGCCTCCAAACAGTCAGGTTGGAAAGGAGGAGTAAAGATGGGGATAAAAGGGAGATAAGAAGGAGATGGTTTGGGCTAAGGAGTGGGAAGCTGCCTGTGAAAAATCATCAGTGGTGGGCAGGCCAGTGGACTTTTAAGAAAAGAACTGCCTAATGCTCATTTTTAGTAGTTTCCTTTTCTGAAGTATAAATCCCTCATCTGTATCCTCCCTACCCTTAAAGTTTCTTCTGTATATCATAATGGCTCGTGGTAGTGTCTGCTTTCTGCTTCTGCATGTGTGTGTAAATGCCAGGACTACCTGAGTTTCACATCTGAGTCTAGGTGAGAAAGAATAGAGATAGCAGATACAGCAAGGCAACATGATTCTGGCCTGAATTCATCTGTTGGAATTGGAAATCTTGGATAAGAGACAACCAAGGAGATACTGACAATGATAATGTTTTAGAATATGCTAATATATTTTTCCCTTTAGCATTTGCGTGTGACCTCCATATTCAACTAGAGGAAACCTTTGTCTCCAGGGGTGCTAGGGTTATTAAAACAATTAGAGACTCAGTGTGCAACTTGTTATTGTCTTGAATACTAAAAAGCATTTCTTAAATTGTAGGATCTCCCCTTTATACATCAGGACTCAAGCCTACCTGGCTCTGATCATAGAAAGTTATTTTAAACACTGGTATAAAGAAAATTCAAACTATGAACATAAGGAAGGTACCATCTGGCAAGAAGTGGACACAGAAGTCTTTAGCAGAGTGAGGAAAGAAATAATTGAGGTGAGTCCAAGGTGGGGACTCTGCCCCATGAGGAATCCAGTTTCTCCATTCTATGGGCTCTAGCTTGAAGGAACGGAGATGAGACCCCAGATAGGTTGAGGAAGAAACCAAAAGCAGAGACTTCCTGTTTGTGACTCTGGGAGGGGACATGTCACCATGACATGTCACTCATGGTGACATGTGGTGACCCCAGTAGGATTGAAATGGCACTGTAGAATGTAGAATGAAAACTTGATACCATTTTCCCACTAACACGTACCCCACTGTTCCCATAGCCCTTGGATAATGAGGAAAGGACCACATTTTACCTCTGTACTCAGCAAAAATATGGTATATATCTTAAGGGCATTCTCTGGCAAGCTCTGGCCAAAATGACCCTGTTTGTGGCCAAGGGTTTCTAGGAGGACTGGCCAAGCTGCTATAGTCATAGCTCATAGTCAGAGCTCAGATCAGCTCAGCCTGCAAAAGCTGATGCCAGAGTCAGCAAGGAGAATCCAGGCCTCAACCACAGGTGACTCCAGGTGTGGAGGAGTAGTTGCAGTAAGAACAGAGGCCCACTGCCTAAAACCTGGTGGCGTGAGCTGTCCTCAGCCTTGAGTTCATCAGGGACCACAAGGAAGGATGGCACAGGACCAGACATCCCTTCTCCCTGCTCCCAGACTGCTTGTAGAAAGATGAAGGTGGAGAGAAAAGAGAACACCCTTGATGGGGAATTTGATGAGTTGACAGAGTATGTACCCAAAGGGATGGAAATAACTAGAAAGTATATTTTAATATGAAAAATGTCACTTTTAATTGGCGCATACATGTTCTCTTCAAAAACTAAGAAAAAGATGATATGATTTCATAGAAAATAAAAGGAACTACATTTTTGTATTTGATTGAGTTAAATCTCCTCCATGCCCATTCACCCCAACACACACACACACACACACACACACACACACACACACTTCTTAGAATTTAAAAAATATGAAGGAGTCTTTGGAATTCCATACTGTATGAAGTTGGAGCCCTTAAACTCTATGAACATTGAGACCTAAGCTGATAACCAAGTGACAGGAGGTATCAAGTATTTGAGTATCCTTTATGTACACTGTATTGATATTGAATGTATTATTCACAATTACTTTTACAGAAAATGCCATGATTTAGGTGGTGGTATTTCAGTTACAGGTGGGAAGCCAGGGGCTCAGAAAGGCTTACTTATAAGTAACTTACCCAGTGTGACTTGGCTAGTAAGCGATAGCATTGGGATTCTAATACAGACTTAACTCACCTTTGATATTTGATACTGTCTCAGAATTTGACTTGCATTTTTAAAAATAGTTTATTGTCAAGTTGGTTTCCATATAACACCCAGTGCTCATCCCCACAAGTGCCCTCCTCCATGTCCATCACCCCCTTCCCCTTCCCCGCACCCCCTCAGCTCTCAGTTTGTTCTCAGCATTCAAGAGTCTCTCATGGTTTGCCTCCCTCTCTCTCCCCCATTATTTCCCCCCTTCTTCTCACCCATGGCCCTCCATTAAGTTCCTCCTAATCCTCCTATATGTGCAAACATATTGTATCTGTCTTTCTCTGCCTGACAAATGGCTCAAGAAGATGTGGTTTATCTATCTTGCATTTAACTCTTTGTTAGAGCATGCATTTCTCTTCTCCGTTCCCTCGTTCTTCTAGGCCCCATGTTTCTATTTTGCTTTGCCTTGCTTGACCCCTTTATAATGGCTTAGTGAATATTTCTCTTCAGGCATCAGCATGTCTGTTCTTTGCTGTCATGTGGGCTCCGTAGGCTGACTCTTGTGGTTTTACCGGGCCTTTCTCAGTGGTCCTCAACCATTGTAGGGAAGAGGCAGATGGGTTCCAGTATTCACTCACATCACCCCTGGAGACACAAAGTGTGGGCTACCCCCTTGTGATTGTTACAGGAGTCTTGGCCTCCTGTTTACATTCTGAAAAATGACAGTGCCATGGGGTCACCCTCATGTTAGCTGATGTTGACTCTGGTCATACATGACATTTGGTACAGGTGTGTTCTATGTGCTGGAAGTTCCAAATCCCCTCTGGACCGATGTTGCTGTTCTTTATCATGGTGTGGCCTGATTTGTTCTGCTATTATAAGAAAGCTGTAGGACATTCCCTCTTATTGTGTTGCTTATTCCCAGAACATACTTTTCCCTGTCCCACTTCTCTTTTGGGAAACTCATGTGGGGATTACAATCTGAGAATTAAATGATTGAGTAAAATATTATGTATAGTTATTATGAAGCCTCCCTAGAGTCATGAGACTTGGAAAAATTTGAAAATACTGCTTACTAAGACTATACTTTCAGGGATCATTTCTATCGTTCAAAAATGCTGCTTACTGAGCCTGTAAAATAAAAAGTGTTAAAGAATAATAAAAAAATCTAGAGAAAGTTTTGTTCTGTGTGTGTGTGTGTGTGTGTGTGTGTGTGTGTGTGTGTGTGTTTCTCTCATAACCTATTTATTTTAGGAAGCAAGTTTACCAAGCAGTTCTGTACTACTGCTTTGCAGGGTCATATTGCTGCTAATTATATTCTAATTCTAATTCATCAGTTACCTATATATACTGTTAACTTTTCTCTCAAATTAGCAATGGATATCACAACAAATGTCAAAAATGTATATGAGTGATTTGCTTTGCATGAGCCCAGTGAGAGGAGATGGCGTTGGCACTGCCTGCAAACCCAGAGGATATATAGGATAAATAGATAGAATGGATTGGCCACAAGACAATAAGGAGATATGCAAATGATGATACAGTGCTTCTTATTCCTACTATAAATCAGTCAAGAGAGCCAAGATGCACAAGCATTTTCCTACTCCTTGAACTAGTCATTTCACTTTGGGGGACATTTCCAAAAGAAACAATGAGAACTGCAAGCAGAAATTGTACTGATTATATGTATGGGGTTTATTCATTCCTTTAATTCTTTAAAGAACTTACCTATAAGACTATAACGACTTAGCATGCTTTTGGGGGCAGTACGTGGGGAACATTTCCAATTTCTTTAATGGTTATTAGACCATTCCAATTGTCTGCTTTTTAAAAAATTTTCTTCATATCTTTATTTTATTTTGAGAGACAGAAAGTGAGTGGGGAAGGGGCAGAGAGAGAGGGAGACATAGAATCTGAAGCAGGCTCTAAGCTCTGAGCTGCCAGCACAGAGCCCGACATGGAGTTCAAACCCATGGACTGTGAGATCATGACCTGAGCTGAAGTTGGAACCTCAACCGACTGAGCCACCCAGGCGCCCCTTGTTTGCTTTTTCTTATGTCACTTTGTTACTTCCTATTTTTTCCACCAATAGTCCATTTCATCAAACTTGTCACCTGCCTTTATAGTTTCTTAAGTCTCCTTCATATTTGTGCTAATAGGATTTTCCCCAACATTTTATCATGAAATTTTTCAACCATTCAGAAATGTTGAAAAGGTTTTGCAGTGAAAAACCATATACCCACCACCAACATTCTGCCATTAACATTTTAAACTATATTTGCTTTATCACATTTCTATCAACTCATCTTTTTTAATGTACTCCAAAGTAAATTGCAGACATATTGATAAGATTTTTTAAATGAAAAAATTATTAATTATTTTTTGATCAGCATAATATTCTTGAATTATCAGTTGATGTGTCTGAGGGTCACAGCAGGAAAGAGTTGTCATATCAAGGTGGGCAGCTTGAGAACCATTCACAAAGAGAGAAGCAGTGCTGTGCCCAAGACAATGAGGTACCAGCACCACTTAGGGCCTCATGGGTGGGGGACGGGAGAGGGAGAGAGAGAGAGAGAAAGAGAGAGATCACTAGCATCAGAGACAAAGCTGTGTGGAGAGGGCTGCCTGACAGGAGAAATGCATGAGGGAGCTGGGGAAATAAACATTAGTCTCCCATTTCTCTTCCTCCAGTCTTCTGCTGGGTTCCACTCAGCCCAACCCAGCCAGAAGCCATGGGGCAGGGTCAACCTTTGGAGCAGAGGACAGGATGGTGAAAGGTAGAGTGGATCAGGAGAGGAGAATGGAAGCCCCCAGTTTTGAGTTCTCTAGTTGGAAGCATTTGCACCTTCTGAGTAGCATACGTTTTAGGTATGAGTAGAATACAACATGTTCAGCAGTAACCTAGATTTTGAGACCCTTGGAGTAGCTCAAGTGGACATATGCATGGTAGGTGCCCAGGAAATGTCAATTAAATTAATATCAGAATTGTGAAAAGCTTAATTTAAGGTGATTGAAGCCTGTAAAACCATTGGGACAATAGCAGAGAAGCTTCTGCACTGTAGAAATAACTGAGGGTAAGAGAAGGCAAGAAAATTGTGTGGTTGACTGTGCAGTAGGTTTTTGTTTCCAGTGGATCTCCTGTCTCATTAGATAAAATAAATGGTGAGACCAAATGACTCTGTCAAGTGCATGAAAGTGTGCTCTCAGCTGTGCAAATCTGGATTATTGCTGACTCACTTAGGCTGGCCCACTGGCTGCATGGCCTTGGGTCAGGCCAAGGGCAAAGAGATGAAGAGGTCCACATTACAAAGCATAGTAGGTTGTTCCATTACAAAGCTTCACAGTCATTCCAGCTGCCACGCCTATCTCTATATTTGGGAAATCTCTATCTTATACGTTTGGATACATAAACCTCCTCCCCCCCATGATGTCTCAGGCTTTGTAAATGTGCAATGCTGTTGCTGGATCTTGACTCAAAAACTAGTGAAAGGAGACACAAGGGTCAAGAGTTCTTTCTTTCTGGTGGGCTGTTGCCATAGGGGCAGTAGTTTCCTCACCAGAATTAGTTAAAAAGGGTGGCTGCGTAGGCTCGAGGTTGGTTTTTAAGCCTTCCTACAGACTCCTGTGAGGGACCTCAAAACTTATAAACATCATTATCTCCCTCCCTCACTCTCTCTTTTTCATTTTTCTCTTCCTTCCCTCTTTCTTCCTTCCTTCCCTCCCTCTCCCTCTTACTCTCTCTTCCATTCACTCTCTTTCTTTCTTTCCTGATAATTAAGAGCTCTGATAAATATTAGCAAATCCTAATAGATACACGGGCACAGACTATGGACAGATAATTCCTAAAACAGACTGTTTAATGGCTAACAATGACATTTAAGTATTCTATTAATAATCAAGTAAGTGCAAATTAAAATAAGATACAAACTTTCAATCATCATAATTACTTTTTTTAAAGTATCATTTAAAAATGATAATATCCAGGATTGTTGAGGGTACAGGGGAGGGATGTTCTAAACCCATTATGATTCTCAGTGGAAATAGAATCTAGTGCATATATAAACCTGATGTATAGAGAAAGGTGCTCCTCATAATGTTATTATAATAGTGAAAATATAAAAACAGCCTACATATACAGTACAAAAGTGATTACATAAATTATGTTCATATAATTCAGTAGTGTTCAGCCATTAAAAATGAGATTCTTAAACAGTATTTAATAATATAGATCATGAAATAATGTTTTTTAAAAGAAGGATATTTAACTAGAGGGATAATATCCCATTTCTGTTAAAATTATGAAAAATATATATGTTGTTATATGCATCAAATTACCAGAAGAAAATTTCACTAAAATGTACATACTTTTAATCTCTGTGTTATAAGCAAATGGGATGTTTTAATTGTCTTCTTTATTGTGCTTGGTATATTCCAAGTGGTCTTTTAATAGTTAAATTATTTTTTTAAACCCATAGTCATCATTTTCTCTCTTACATCTTGTCTGACAATAGCCCATCTGCTGCAATTAATATCTGTTTTCTCTACTGAAGTTTTTAGTACACTAATGAGATAGTGGGATTTTTTTAAAAAGCTGATTTTCTAAAGGAGATAGTAATTTCCATGCTCCTGAGGTGTTTCTGAATGTTCATTGTGCTCACCTGGACAAACTGGAAGCCATACTATTTTGACATTTTAACACCCGATTAGCAGTAGTCTGAATTCAACCTCTACTGATTCATGATTCTCTTTCCAGTTTGCCTCAAGCCAGAAAATAACTAGATTTATTCTCTGAGTAGGCAAGGGTCAGCAATGCATTCAGTTATACTTAATCATATATACCCAGGGTTGGAACAAAACAAATCATTAAGAACATTAGTTTCTGGCAATAGTAATACTAGTTATGACTAATGATGAAATGAATGGAATCTGATTCTTTAGTGGATGAGAGGCAGAGGAATGAAAGTCTCTATAAAAAAAAACTTTTATCAGACAAAACTGACTGTGGAAATAGTGGTGATGAGCAAAACCAAGCATAGGTGGGCAACTGGACCCAGGGCATAGCCATGGAGGAATATGAGGTGAAAGTCTTATGATACCAGCATCTGGAAAAGGAATGGCAGGAACACAGCCTGGGAGGAGCCAGTGTTGAGATATTGTGCCCAAGAGAGAACACTAGACCAAGTTAG
>NW_027527940.1:537947-546672 GCF_008692635.1 Crocuta crocuta | reverse complement strand
AATAACAGATTGTATTTTCCAAAGATGGCTCCAGTAATTGACCATCCCTAGTGCTCTTCCTATAATAGGACTTTGACATCCCTCCCTTCAAAGGTGTGGGATCTGTGACCATAGTGAATGTAATTCTCTGTGATGTCTGAGGCTAGATCATAGACAGAAACATAGCTTCTGCCCAGTTTGGGTTGGGGGGACATTTGCTCTTGCAACTCAGCTATCGTGCTTTAAGGAACTCACAGAATCCATGATGAGCATGTTACAATGGTGGCTTTACACCATCAAGCGTGGGATGTTTGATACACACCATGGAAATTGCAATAGGGAAGATGTGAACAGAAATGGTCAAAATGTGAGAATCTGGTACAGAGATGAGGCTGGATCCCAAAGGAAATCAAGTTGTTTGCTAAAGAAGGGTAAAAACAAGGCAAGCCAACTGACATAAAAGTGACATTTAGCTAGTAGTAACTCCATGCATGCTGCAATATCACCCAAAGCACAGGAAGAGAAAATCCACACCACCACCAGACATTGAGAAAGACTTGCTCTCTAAGAGTTTTCACACACTTTAAATCTCATGGAGCTGAGCTGAGAATCTCTTGAGGCAGCCTGCCATCTGAAGACACTCACCAGTGTGAAAGCAGGAAGGAAATACTTTCTCACTTACTAGCTAGGGTCTGAACCAGGCAGAAAAGTGAACATCTTTTCACTGTGTGGATATGAGTTCATGAAGCAGCTAGTTTTTTCTATCCTTGCCATGCCTTCTATAAATGTTCCGAGTAAATTTGCAGCTGATTCACTACTTTTATCCACCTCCCGCATAAGGCCAAGCCCCTAATCCCTCTCTTGCTACATCTATTCTGAGACAGTGTTTTCCTATCAACAGACAAAGAATGGCATGAGAGGAAGCAGGCTGTGATGGGGTAACTGGAGTGATGCAAAGATTTTTAAAGATTGAGTTCTGACAATAAAACACAGTAACTGAAGGGTCAAAGAAGAATGCAGGTAGCTGGATGTGGTGGGGAGGTGGTGATTTCTGTTAATTTATTTCATCAAGAAGATATCAGCTCATTCCAGAGCTTCTGTGCTAAATGAATATCTCTTGGATCCTGAAAATTATACTAGATGTTCTTGAAGAATATATACTAAGTACCAAGCACTTCTAAGTGATTTACATGCATTAACACATCATAACTCCCTGAGTTAACTACACCCTTTCCACCCATTTTATGTAGGAAATAGGCATAGAAAGGTGAAGTGCCTTGCCGAAAATTGCAAAGCTTATAAAAATTAGAATTTAAACAGTTTGACTCTAATCCCTGTGCCATTGACCTCTATGCTATCGATCACAAGTGTTTAATCCCAGTTAACTTTCTAGAACCAAGAATAGAATTGAGGATGCAGACTGAAAAGATTTATCCTATTTCAATAAAAAAAAAAAATCATGGAGAGAGGCACCCGGGTGGCTCAGTTGATTGGGTGTCTGACTTTGGCTCAGTCCATGATCACAGCTTGTGGGTTTGGGCCCCATGTCAGGCTCTGTGCTGACAGCTCAGAGCCTACAGCCTGCTTTGGATTCTGTGTCTCCCTCTCTCTCTGCCCCTTCCCTGCTCATGCTCTGTCTCTCTCTGTCTCAAAAATAAATAAATATTTTTTAAAAAATTTAAATCATGGAGAAAGACTCAATTCTCAATTAAGTGTGACTAAATTTTTGACACAAAGCAAAAATACAAAGCCCGTAAACATCCAACTATTTTTAAAATACCCTCAAGGGAACCAAAACCAAATTAGTGTCCAATTTCTGCCACATTAAATACCAGAGGAAACTGAATAATCTATATAGTCTTTGAGCAAGATGAGTGTGGACCAACAATTTCATGCCTAGTCAAGTTGCTGTTTCATCAACTGTTCATTCAATAAGCATAATTATTAAGTGCCCATTATGTTAAAGGAAGCATATAACTACAGTTAAATGGATGGGTGGTGTAACATTTGGAAAGCAGAACTACACGGTAAAAAGCAAAAACTCTGATGTCAGAGAACACTGGTTTTGAGTCATGAGTCAGCTGCATGGAAGTAACCTTAGATAAGGTTTTTATTATTTTTTTTCAAAGTTTATTTTTTATTTATANTATCTTGGAGAATGTGCCATGCGCACTTGAGAAGAAAGTAAAGTCCCTGGCCTCAGGATGTAAAGTTCTAAATATATCCGTCAGATCCATCTGGTCCAAGGTTTTTATTATTTATCCCTATGAACCCTCAGTTTCCTCATTGTTAAATGGATTTAACTGTATGTACAGGGTTGTTTGAAGATTAAATGGGGCAATATATTTAAATGTTTGAGCACGGTACCTAGCATAGAGTTAATATTCAACATAAGGTAATGATATTGGTGGTGGTTGTGATACTGTTATAGTCCCATGTAGTAGGAGTCAGTATTTTAAATCAATGCGTTACAACTTTTCAGCAAGTGTTAAATCCAGTGAAAATACACAAATGGAATCACAACACTGAAAGCCTATTTTTCTTTTTCTGTTAGATATTACCCTGAATCATCTTTTTATCTCACCTAATGTTGAAATTTATATAAAAGAATAGTAAGGAAAGTGATTATTATTAAATAGTGAAAGTATAAACTAGCAGTAGCAGATGGGATAAAAGCTGTAGTTCATAATTATTGCACTTTTCTAAGAGCATTGACTTGTATAGAATACAGAATATCCTTTGGTGTCATATGGGAGCCATTCTGAAGAATTCTGAAAGAGAAAGAGGAAGGTAGAGACTAGGAAAGATGTAACATTGTTATATATATACATATATATGATATTTATGTATATAGACTTTATAGATATAGTTTATATATAGTTTATATGTAGGATATATATGAATTATGTACATACATATGTATACACACACATATATACATACATATATAGGCACTGCAATTAAAAAATGGTAGAGAAAGTGATTATATTTTCCATGATCTTTTTAAAAACTTTTTTTTTTTTAACATTTGTTCATTTTTTGAGAGACACAGAGAGAGAGAAGGAGAATATGAAGTGATCTCTAGGCTCTGAGCTGGAGCTCCAGCACAGAGCCCAACATGGGGCTCGAACCATGAAATCATAACCAGAGCCTAAGTCAGATGCTTAACTGACTGAGCCACCCAAGTGTCCCTTCCATGATCTTGTTGTTCCATATTCTCAAGGGTGAAATCAGACAACCAGCATGAATTGTATATCTACATTCTGCTAGCTTCATGAGGGACTCCGATGTCAAAAGAGCCATGAGATATGGACATCACAGTGTAGTTCCTAAGAGCTTAGGCTACTGAGTTGACTGCCTGGGCCCAAATACCTATTCTGTTCTTTCATAGATCTATGACCTATGACATATGATCTATGACCTATCCTCCCTGAACCTCCATCGACTTATCTGTAGAATGGGCATGATGATAGTACCTAAAATAAGGACAGTTGTAAATATTTTATAAGATATCTATTAAAACTATTTGCATGGCATAGAGTTGATAGTAATAACATGTTAACCATTTTTTAATTACAATATCAGTTTTGAGGAACTACAGTTTAGTGGGTAGAATGGCTTTGAAATAAGTAATGAGAACATGCCATATATGAACATAACAGAGATTTTTAGGATCATTTATAGGAAAAAGTTGCTTTTGTCTTTCTGGAGGACTCAAAGAAACTGTCACAGAGACCTTAGAGAATGAGCAGACATTTGTATACACTCTAATTAGAGCACAGACTGAGGCCAACAGAGGGGATAGAGATGGGGGTGTGTGTGCATAGGTGGTAACCAAAGGTAAGGAAATGGAGGGAAACTTTTTTTAAATTAACCCTCCCTCCCACACATAAACACACACACACACACACACACACACACACACACACACACACCTTTATTTTGCTTCCATACCAGTGCCCTCTCCCATGTCTTTCCACTGCTCTGTTTAAGAAACATTCATCTGTGTGTGTTTTGGGGTCATACTCAGACCAGGCCAGGGAAAAAGTACCTATGCTATTTGAAAGGCTTCATGGCAAAACAAATCCCCCTTGGTCTCCTTTAACAACACAAGTCTAGGGAAGTCAGTGCAGAGGGTCACATTGGTGATCCAGAGATAAAGAGGGAAAAGTGCTTACAATGCTAGACTCATACCAACTGCTGTATGTCCAGTGTACCATTTCATCTTCACAGTGATCTGCAAGGAAGGTCTTGTTATCTCCAGTTTGCACAGGAGAAAAATGAGGCTCAGAATGATTACAAAGCTGGAACTAGTGCAAAACTTGAAACTACAGTTCAAAAATAATATGCTGCTTGTCCAAATAGCCCGCTGAGTAGTACGGAAAGAAAGAACCTTTTTTCATCATGGACATTGTCAATACACATTACATCATCTTTAAAAAACGGTATCTAAAATGTGTTGAATTGATTAATAAATACTCACACTTTCAATGTAAACACTCTTCTGTGTGCACCATATTGCTTTGCCCTCTTTACTTGAGCAGTGTACCCTGTGCTGTGTAAATAAGACATGACAACTCCCATAATATGTGTGGGGAGGGATGGATTTGATAAAACAGAAGCATGCATTATTCAAAAAGCAAGCCCTGTCCCACTCAGTTTCCGCATAAATAATTTGAAGATTTTCTGGATTTCTGTCAGCAACTGCCACCCCGCTTTCTCTCAGAATCACAGTGGGCATCATATATGGAGATGGGGGTGGTAGAGATAAGATTTGTTTTTCTCTGAACCTAATTATTGTCATTTCACTTTTTAAAATGTTTTATGATTAATATTACTGGGTTTTATTTATTTTAAGTAGCAGGCAAATGGAGACGCAGAGATGGTTAAAGGTAGTCCAAGGTACTGTTGCATATTGGCGGAAGGGTTAAGATTGGGACTAAAAGCAATCATATGGGACTCAGCCCATTGAGCTGATGTGTTATTCTTACCTGCCTTATTTGCCCAGTGGATAAATACCGTGCATTGTCACTGGTTCTTTCCATCGTAGAGCACTTTTCAGATGTATCTTGTGAAATCACATTACTTTTATAGATACGTTGATGGCTTAAATTTTCAGTGACAACTCAAAATGTGAAAAGATCTGACTTTCTACAACAGAATATGACTTAGTCCTGAGCCCTCATTTCTGTTTGACGGTGATGGGAATGACCCTATATTTTCCTGCTGGCAGTAACTTTGTCATTTCCGGTTTATAATAGTCTCATCCAGGTTAATACAATCATTTTGGAGCAAATAGTCAATTGAGGATTTAAACTGAGTCAATTCAGAATGCATACTTTCCATCCTGGCAATTCTCTCTCAAGGAGTCTTTGCTTTCCAATATGATGCTGAGGTTCAGACGGACACTGCATAGATAACTACATGGCATCAGAGGAAGGGTGTCTGGCTTTTGTGCAGTCATCTGGATCCTTTCTAGCCACCTCTGAAGTAGAAGTCTGTATTCATTTTACTGAGTGCCCTTGGAAATGGATCCACTCAAATATTAGTGAAGCTCCAGCACCATTGACTTTCTCTCTATGCCTTCATTATCTCAATAATACGTTTGTTTGTTTGTTTGTTTGTTTGTTTGTTTTCAGCCGATTGGCCCTTTTGAGCTACTTCCATTTCCTACAGAAAGCTCTGCCAACCACATGTAGATACTGGGAAACTGATATATGTATTTTTACCCCTCCTGTCCCATTCCAAATGCTATTCCAGGGGCACCTGGGTGGCTCAGTTGTTTAAGCATCCAACTTTGGCTCAGGTTATGATCTACCAGTTTGTGAGTTCAAGCCCCACGTCAGGCTCTATGCTGACAGCTCCAAGCCTGAAGCCTGCTTCAGATTCTGTGTCTCCCCTCTCTCTGTCCCTCCCCCACGCATGCTCTGTCTCTCTCTGTCTCTCAAAAACTAAATAAACATTAAAAATTTTAAACAAAATGCTATTCCATTTTTATTCTATTTGGTAGCATTAAGTTGGTCAGGGTACTCTAAGAAGGCCCCAAGCCTATCTAGGTTTTCATTCTGTTTATGCCTAAAGAGAGAGGCTTGGGGCAGACTTCAACTTGTGTCTGAATACCCCTCTCCTTCTTTCTCAGCATCTCTCTCTCTCTCTCTCTCTCTCATCTCTCTCATCTCTCTCATCTCTCTCTATCTTAATCTCTCCCCAGCCTTTTTTAACATAGGCAGAATTTTATTTCTTCCCAGCATGGAGTTTTCATAGCATGAATGCCTTTTCATACCATTTTTCCGAGCATGCCTTTAACATAGGCAGAATTTTTATTCCTTCCCACCTTCACTTTTATATCATAATGTCTCCTACTCCATGGTGTATCGCTGGCTCTGGGGCTGAGGTGATTGCCCAAGAAGCTGATACTGAGGACTATCCACTGACAGCGTTCCCAATTACTGGGGCAGCAACTCCTTCCTTAAAGAAAGATCTGGGTGGTGCATCTCCATGTCCATTACAATGAGGGATGACTTCGAAGCTTTCCGAGTGATGTAATTTTGACTTTCTTCCTTTGAATATCTAAATACCCCATGTTCTTTTCCTATGTAGGAATTCCTTTGCTTCATGGCAGTGAAAGGAAGGGCAGTTTATACTCCTTTGGGAAGGTACACTCACTTCCTCATGGGAATCTGAACCAGAAATTGATTTCCTATACTCTTATCACCCCTAACACTTCCCTGTGTGACACCATTTAACTACCCTTCATGTTGCAATAGCTCAGTGGCTCCCTTCTTGCCATCCCAAGCTCAATGCGATGAAGGTGCTATGCTTACTTATGTTCAGGAACTGGAAGGACAGCCTTTCTCCTTATTAGGTGGTGATTGTTCTGGGGAAGAATTCTGTTCAGAAGCAGAGTGCAGGTGCAGCTTGAAAGGAAGCTACCCTACTTCTTGAAAAGTGTCCTCAAGGGGATGACACAGTAGGTGGCTTTATATCCAGAAAATGGTCCCCTGGAAGGCTCTTCTGAGATAATGTGAATGCCTATTCATATCATTACTACTGGGGAAAACAACTCCAAGTACATTTCCTACCAAGCTCAGGTCAAAAACAAGCCTGAATTTGTGTTCTAGAAGCCCACTCTGGGGATGTGAGGGCATTCAAGTGTCTTGATACGAAAAGCTAGATAATAAATACACTATCGGACTTCTAAAAGGGCTGCCAAGGACTCGGGGTGGTGTCTGAAGGTGTTCTAGAGCCACACCACCTGAGGTTGGCAACTGAAATACTAACACAAATATTTGTCTTGCTGCTTCAAAGGTCCTTTGATTAGAATTCTGGAGTTAACCGGCTAGATATACCCCACACTCAGTTGAGCAGAAATTTAAATCAAACTGTAGAATTAAAATCCTGTTGATAAATATTTTGGCTGACTGTTTCCTACTGAGGCCGGCATTTAGCCAACATATTTGTTAACTGAGCTGCGATTTGTTCTTTTGGATTCCAATTCACTGGTTTTATGTCACTCTTTGGCTGCTGACAGGGCTCACTGCAGAGGAAATTGAAATAAAAACTAATAATGATCCAAACTACTAATGGAGTAAAATTGGAAGCCAATTGAGAAAATTATAGGGGAGAAAATCAGCTGAACTGGGAGGGGAAGAGATAAGGCTGATTATGCTAACCCTTCTTGAAAATGTTTCTGCCACCCTGCAAGATGTGGCTTCTCCTCCCCATGCCCCTCATGGCACTCACCAAATTCTCCCTCCTGCAGATGGATTTGTATGTGTACACCTTTGTTTCCTCCAGACTAGACATTAAGGTCCTTGATATTAAGCCCACTGTTTCTATCTTGCATTGCCTTGTCCAGCGCCTCATGCATGCTTGCTAACTGAACTGTAAAATAACAGAGCTGGGAACCCTGAAATGACATCATCCAACTCCTCCTTTAACAGATAAGGAAACTGATAAGGAGGAGATTTTGACAATCTGTCTGGGGGTTACCTGGTTAGTGGTAACAGCAATTAGCCACCAGGTCTCTTTACTCTCAAGGCATAGTATTTTTCCATTTATAATATTATTACATGTTTGCATACATTACATATGAAAATGCTCCCATGTGTGACAAAAATATAAAGCATAAGAGCAACCTATAATCCCACTACTCAGGATAATCACTGTCAACATGGTAGTAATATATGTATACATAAATATACAAATGTATAAAAGAGGCATTTAATATATTGACATAAAATAAAATATGTAAGATAACATATAACCTATATGTAAATGTATATTTGTCAATATTTAGTAATTAAATATATATTAAATAGGATACATAAAACAAAATATGAATATATCCATTTATAATATATGTATATGTATAACCTTATTCCCTGATTTTTATTTTTTTAGTGTTTGTTTATTTATTTGGTGGGAGAGAGGTAGAGAGAAAGGAAGAGAAAGAATTCCAAGCAGGCTTCATGCTGTCAGTGCAGAACCTTATGTGGGGCTTAAACCCATGAACATAAGATCATGACCTGAGCTGAAATTTAGAGTTTGATGCTTAACCAACTGAGCCACCCAGGTACCCCTCCCCTCCTTAATTTTAAAATTTATTTTATTATTATAAGTGTCTTTCCACGGTATTATATTGTCTTCATAAATACGATTTTTAAGGACTCCTTAGAAATTCCATTATGATTTACAAATGTTTTCTCCTAGTTTGTGGCTTGTCTCCTCCTTTTTTTTTTTTTTT
>NW_027527940.1:450891-537912 GCF_008692635.1 Crocuta crocuta | reverse complement strand
AGGGAGTCACAGACTGAAACAGGCTCCAGGCTCTGAGCTGGCAGTCAGCACAGAGCCCGACGCGGGGCTCGAACCCACGAACCGCGAGATCATGACCCAAGCGAAAGTCAGACGCTTAACCGACTAAGCTACCCAGGCGCCCCTGTCTCCTCCTTCTTTTAATAAAATAATGTCTTTGGGGCACCTTGGTGGCTCGGTCGGTTGAGCATCTGACTCTTGATTTTGGCCCAGGTCATGATAACAGGGTCATGGGATCAAGCCCTCAATTGGGCTCCATGCTGAGGAGCTTAGGAATCTCATTCTCTCTCTCTCTGTCTCTCTTTCTCACTCTCTGCCTCTCTTTGTCTCTCTCTCTCTTCCCCCTATCCCTCTGCCTTTCTCCCCCACTCAAACAAAAACAGTGCAAAAGTTGATAAAGTCTAATTTATTAACTCCGTCTATTATTTTTCTATTTATTTTAACTCCGTCAAAAGCATGGATCATGCTTTTGGTTTTATATCTAAGAACTATGCCTAACCCCCAGTCACAAAGGGAAAACTTTTATTTCTTTTTTTCCGAATTATTTTATTTCCCTATCACACAAATTAGAACATCCTTATGTTGAATAGAACGGTGAAAGTGGACCTACCAGCGTTATTCTTGATCTTAGGGAGAAAGCATTCAGTCTGTTACATTGAATATGATGTGAGCTGTACATTGTTTGGTAGGTGCTTTTAATCATTTTGAGAAAATTTCTTTCTACATCCACTTTGTTGAAAGTTTTTAGCATAGATGGATGTTAAATTTTATCGGACTTACTCTGCCTCAATCAATATGATCATATGGATTTTCTCCTTCAGGCTATAAATATGACAGATTGCATTAATTCATTTTTGAATATTGAACCAACATTGTATTCTGGAATAAACCCCATTTGATCATGATACATTATTCTTTTACATATTTACTAATGTTTTGTTAAGTTTTTATATCTGTGATTGTGAGGGCTGTGGTTCAAATGCCAATTTCATTTTAAAGACTTCATTTTTCTTGTTTCTTTTTAAGTTTTTATTTAAATTCCAGTTCGTTAATATAACAGTGTAATATGAGTTTCAGGTGTACAATATAGTGATTGAGTACTTCCATCGAATACCTGGTGCTCATCACAAAGGCCCTCCTAATCCCCATCACCCATTTCCCCCAATCCCCCACCTACCTCCATTCTGGTAGTGCTATTCTGGCCCGCCCCACTTGTGCACACTACCTGCAGGGCAACCTGAAACCTGGGTGATATTTTGTACCATAATTCAGTTCTCAGAGCATCTGCTGTGTTCATCCTAGTTGGCTTCATGCATGGCCCTCTTCAAGGTGAGCCTGGGACTTCATACACAGATATAAATGATTCCTCTCTAGCTTCCTCTTCTCAGCTTACTCTTCTCGCTCTCTAGTTGGGGTGAGGAGGGTAGAAAAAAGATGCTACCTCCGCTTACATTTGCTTAGCGAGGGGCATGAAGACTGCTGTAGAGCTCCACTCCACTGTATCTGCAGCTGTCATGCTAGGAGGTAGGGTGGGTCACCACCTCTTACTGGCATTTGCTCAGTGTGAGGAGTGAGTCCATAGGGCCCCCACTCCAAGACTCTTTGGTGCCGCACTCACTGGGGAGAGGCAAAGAAAGGGACACTGCCTGTATGCCACAGCTGTGCGGTGGAAAATGAGAGGAATACAGCTTCTTTTGTCGGGTTAGTAGGGCAGGTAGGGTAACAGGGGTCCATCCTATAGGCCTCCCTCTTTTTAGTCCTTGAGATAGAGGAAGTGGACTTTTCTTGGGATGTTATTTATTAATTGTACCCGTTGGTGATTCTGCATTGCAGGTAGCTTAGCACCCAGACCAAGAAATATATGAAACAAAAAATGATGTGCCCAGGAATCCACTTTCAAGTGCTCCTTCTTCATTAGTCCATCCATCTTTCTGATTCTATCTTTTAGCATCTTTTGATAGTTGCTTTATGCCGGTCCAGGGTTTTATGCGTAATTAGCAGCAGAAATAGGGTGGCATCTGCTGATTTCATCTTCACCCAAACCAGAGCTATCATTTTATTTTCATTACTAGTGAGATAGAATTTATTTTCTGTATTTATTATTCTTATTTCCTCATTGAATTACTTGTTTATGTCCTCTGGCCAATTTCAAAGGAGATTTAAATGTTTTTTTTATTAATATGACGTCTTTATATGTATTACTTGTTCATAATTTTTTTGCTATAAAATAATTTCTCCTTTTTTTGTTTTTTTTCTTTTCACAAATCTATAATTATTTTTTTCTATTCTGGTTTCTTCTTCTTATATCGTATGGTCAGATAAACAATGAGTTATATTTTCTTTGGTTTCATTTATTTGTTTTTTTTCACATTTGAATCACAGACCATCTTGAATTTATTTTTTTCTACGGTAAAAGGTAATTCAACTTGATTTTTTTCACCAATGGTTAATTATTCGCAGCATTTTTGTTTATTTAGTGGTCCTTTCCTTTCATACTAACAGATATAATTATTGAGTGAATAAGCCCTTTTTCCTTCAAAGAAAAATTCCTTTGCCACCCACACCTTCAAGCCTAATGCAGCCTCTCTTGGAATTTAAATAAGAAAATAAAATCTAACTTCTCTCATGAAAGGTGACACAGAAAGACTCCCCTTGTCTTCACTTTTCTACCCTTCCCTCATCAACCCACATCTGAAGGAATAAACAGGTAAAGGAGCCAGACAAAGAAATAAGAAACATAATTTAAAAGGAGATAATGAAATCTGGCTGTCCCATGATACTAATAAAGGGAGAAAATGCAGGAAGATAAAGGTTATTATAAAATCTAAAGAGGGAATTTAAGCCACAGGCTTTCACTGTAGTTTGCATTTTTCTCCCCAGCTTTTGTCTTCTAAAAAATGCAAAACGTGTAAGAATTTTTTGTCATCTTCTCTTTCCAAAATGTGGGATTAAAATCGGTGTTTCATGGAGGAATAAAATAATTGTATCTCTTGATTTACAGATATTTCTTGTTTTCCTTCTTAAGACTTGAATTGTCCAAATAATTTTAATTGGTTATTTTAATAGCTATATGAATCTAAGATATACATCAACCCCCCCAATTGCCCCTGCTTTTGTATGGATAGGAAAAATATACTCCAAATGCCAGTTTCCTCTTGTTAGAATGTATGCAGCTCTCACAATGGAAGAAGGAATCAAGGTGAAACATGGGGGTAAAGGAGAGAATTGGAAATGTTGGATGTTCTTGATGAGTCACTGGTAACCTTTGCAAATCTCCCCAATTTTGATAAATTATTCTTGAGTTAGTCAGCCCAAGTAAGTTGCATACCTCTATACTGTGGGCCAGCCCTCCTCTGGTACAGATGGCATTTTTAGCTGAAAGATCATCCTTGTTCCCAAAGTGATCTCACTTGACCTATCTTCTACTGTCACTCTCCATTCAAAACTGGCTGGGCTTGCTGTATAAGAATATCTTTAACAAGCACTCCCTCCCCCAAACTATAATGACATATTGATATAAATGTCAACCACAACATATAAACCATAAATCCATGAAAGAGAATTTTGAACCCTTGGCAGCAAGGACTCATGGATGCCCTGAATAGGGAGGATTTTTAGTCATTGAAATTAAAGGCCAAGAATCTTGTTTGACCCCGAAGGGAACTAACATTTTGAAACATCTGCTTGGTGGTTCTACATGTCCTATCATGTAACTATCACACCAGTCTGCAAAATAGTGCTATTTGCTTCACTTTATAAATGAGGGAAAATGAAAGTTGAAGAGATTATTTCTCTAGCTCAAGGATGCCCAGTCAGTAGCTGGTGAGGGTCAGCATTTAAATCTGGACATTGCACTCCAGTCCATGCTGACCACCATGTGGCACAAGGGACCAAAGAATATTATAGGGGAAATCTGAGCACAGACTTAAGTAATACTAAATCACACATTGAGACAGATCTTAGAATTCTCTTTGTACTGATAATGTCAAAAAGAAACTTTTTTTGGTATTCTCTATTTTTATATCATTTTAACATTTTATGTTCTCCATTTTCAACACGGAGAAAAAAGGCCTCAAACTCAAAGCGTTAGGCCAGCAATAATATCAAGCAAGAATTTATTAACTTTAAATTTTTGTTGTATGTATTTTTACTTGTCTCTTCTATTTATTGCAAGTGGTACTAATTTTCCATTTGTGACAGTAATATAAACCATCAGATTTTTAGATATACTTAATTTTGTAATACGTCAATTTAAAGAAAAAATCTGGATGCAACTAATCATAGTATATGAAAGACTAATGTGTGGGAAGCACACATTTTGTTTTAGATGTGGTGCTGTAAATTCTTTGAACAGTGTTAGTGCTTCAACAACATGATGTATAATCCTTTCTTCTAGAAGTCACAACGTTAAGCCCATGTGGCATGGACCACTGAATTTAAGAAAGATCAGTGCCAGAATGTGACAGCATTTTTCTTGCAGGGCAAAGAAAAACTTATTGTTCTCACTATTGAGGAATTAGTTATATACTGGATGAACTGCTAGAAAAACTAGAATTTATCTTCCTTTAAAAGCCGCCTTCTACTTCCAAGTAAGATCATTTTTACCTTGAGTGCTACATAGAATTTTAAATTTGACATACAGCAATGCTTCTAACACTATCTTTCAATATATTTTCTAAATTTTCCATGCTGAACTTCACCTCAGGGGAACCCTTTATTTTCAGAAGCATCTAATGCAAGGTTATTCATTTGTTCCACCAATGCTTATTGAGTACCTAATACATGCTAAACATTGCACGCTTGGGGTATATCAGTGAATAAAATAGATGAGAAGAGGGGCTTGCCTTTGTGGAGCTGGTTAGGGAAGAGAGACAACAGATACCATATATAATAAGTACATAGAAAGAAAGTGATCAGCTCTATATTAAAAGAATTGGGAGGGCAGGCTGGTGCTGGGATATGAGTAGGGTGATCTCACACGCTTTATTGGAAAAATGACATTTGAGCAAAGACTTGAACATTGTAAGTAAGAGTAAGGAGAGGGAAATACTATCACAGTTCTGTGATACAAGAATATCTTCAGAATGTTCAAGGAATATCAAGGAGGCCTGAATAGTAAGAGTGGAGGGTGTAAAGAAATGAAATGGTAGGAGGTGAAGTGTTTGGAGGAAATAGAATAACCGTGATCTGTATTATCTTTAAGAAGAATCATGCTGTTGGCTGGATTGAGAACAAACTGTAGAGAAACAAGGATGAAAGCAGGGATACAAGATGGAAGGGGTGTTATAGTAATACAGGTGAGAGATGTTGGTAACTTGGATCAGGGCAGAGATAGAGAAAAGTCATAATATCCTGGATATATTTTGAGGGTAGATGGATTTCTTAATGAATTGGATGTACAATGAGAAAGAACTTGTCAACAAAAGGGCAGCATATAATGGAATACCTGAGAAGGAATCACTGTAGCAAAGACATGAATCTGGAGAAGGGTATGGTCCTTAGGCAGCTATATTTTAATGGAATCTTCTAAGCTCTAAACACTTACTTAATTCAAGAGAAAAGATCTATAAGATACTTGTTTTTTTGCCTGTATAGTGAAGTAAATCTAAATCATGATGGCTACTTCTTGCCAAAATCTTCCATAGTTGAATTTCTGAAGGGTGTGTGTGTGTTTGTTTTTGCCTGCACATAGGATCTCACTAATTTCTACCTCTAAATGTATCATCTGGAGGCTTCATTGAAATGCAACATGACGTTCTGCTGGTAAACTGTCCCAATGGCTGTGATGTGTATGAAGTTTTTTCAACAACAGATGTCACATAAATCCAACCAATTTCTCCCCCATCCTCTTGTGAAGGGGTGTCATTTGTGATTTATTCTCGCTTAGTATTTTCAACACTTGTCACGCAATGTCCCACTGGGCTCTTTACTCCTTAATTTGTTGTTTTTATAGTATAGTTACAGCATCATTTTATAGGATTATGTAGTTAATGTTTTGGGCAATTTTTTTTTGTATTTGTTGCCCTGTCAGCTCCATCTGGGATTTGAATGTTAATTCCTGGCTCTCGTAACTTTTTACCTTGTGCTGGTGAGGTTGGATTGTGGGTTGGGTTATGGATAAGAGGGAGTAACTAAACTATACCAGTGAAATGTAACTTTGGGTGGCTCAGCAAAAACATACATTTCATTTTACAAGTATTTACTAACCTCTGGCCATGTACCAGGCACTGGGATCATACTGATGAAGAGATACTTCAAGGTGCAATATTCAAGAGAAATGATGATAGGCCTAGTCTGGAGCAATGACACTGATAGTTGATGAGAGAGAAGATGGAATTCAAAAGTGTATTATCCATGTACATAAAAAACAAAGGCATTTTTAATATGAGTTCTCAAGAAATAAACCATTTCTCAGAAACATATAACCTACCAAACTTCTCAGCAAAAAGCATACACATGTGTGATCCTGATCAGTAAAAGGTTAATCAGAATAAAAGTTCAAGAATAAAATGTGTGAACTCAACAATTTCCATCCTTCATATTTATCTATGGGGAAAATATATATCTACACAAGGACTTCTGCAAGAATGTTCATATCAGATTCACAATAGCCCAATTGCAAATGATGCAAATGTCCTCAATATAATAATAAATAAACAAACTATGATATGTTTATATAATGGAACACCACCCAGCAATAAGAACAAACTATGAATGTATACAATAATGTGGATAAATATCATAAATTTTATTTTACTCAAGAAAGCCAAATATAAAAGAGTACATACTGTATGTACATACTGTTCCATTTACATGAACCAAAAATAAGCAAATCTAAGCTACGGTGATAGAAATCAGTACAGGGAAAAGTTTGCTTGGATTATGGAAATGTTTATATCTTGATTATGGTATTGGTTGTATTAGTATATAAATTTGCCAAACTCATTAAACTGTACTCTTAAATCTGTGCATTTTATTGCTAGTAAATTATACCTCAGTAAAAAAGAGTAGGGGAAACTAATGCTTGAGGATCAAGCAATCAGAAAACTGCACCAAACAGGTTTAGAATCTGAGGAATACAGTGTTATATTGGCTTGTGTTAACCTCAGTAGGATGCTACCACCATATAAATGATTTACTATATTTTTAATTGTTGCTTCTGCTTCATTCTCCCTCACTAAAATATGAGCTTATTAGTCCATAATTCACCTGAAAGCATAATGCACATCATAAAGTTTTTTCTTAGAATCTATTGTATCCCCAGACTAGGAAAAACCATCCAAGATATCAGTGATGACAGTCCAGCTCATGTGAGGTTTGTTGTGGAACTGGCGTATACTTATGCCATGCTCCATCTGGGTTAGAGCCATGATTTATCTTATTTTATTCTATTAACCTCCACTTGTTTCTATTACAAATCCAACTTGAAGAGCCAACACTTTCCTACATTTCCTACATATCAGTTTCAACTCAATGTTCTTCTTTATGATATCATGAAATAAATCTGAAGACAAACATTGAATACCCAAAAACATAATCATTATGGCAAAAATATGGTAATTCACTGGTAGATTTGATTCTCTCCTGATTTGCCCTTTTTTGGCATTTTGACTATTTAAATCATAAAATGTTTTATGTCTTGCTGTGCTACCAGCTATATCCTATTTGTTCATTGCTGCTGTTTTCTAAAAATACAAATGAAATAAGTTGAGAGGCTTCTGCTCCTGTAGATGAGCCCATGAGATTGTCATAGCAGCAAGGGTTTGCTTATATATATAAGCATATATATGTGTGTGTGTGTATGTATGTATGTATATGTGTGTGTGACAGATATAATATATATCTTCTGAACACAGTCAGAAGAACTGGGGTTAGTCCTGCATGATCTAGGCAAATATATCTTTGTCTCCTGAGTCCTAAACTATGAAAGCACAAATAGGCTTCTCTAATTTTCTTTTCAGCCCACTCTGACTTTCTGTGACTTTGGCTTGAAACTTTCTCAGTTATAAAATCATCTGTAAACTTCCTTTTTTCCAATCGACCCAACTGTCCTCATGTGGTATTGTTTATACACTTAAATCATTTGTGTTATTCTTAACCAAAAAATCCCAGATTCTCTAGAGCTCCCATAGGCCATGAAGAGCCAAACAAATGTACTTTTTGACTATTTAAAATAAGCTAAACATTCTACTAGGCACATACATGTGTGTGTGCATACACACACACACACACAATTTTATTTCATTATCATCCACAACCCTGTGAAATGATTATTCCTATTATTTCCTCTTTTCAGGGGGAGGAAATGGAATGACTTACCCAGGATACAGCTTGTATAAATCAGAATTGGACTGTAGGGTCCATGATCACCTCCCTATCTTGCTTAAACTTGCTAAAATACGCATTTCACTTATATTCATGTAAACTCAGTACTTGTATTAAGCAACTACAGTGTGCATATCTCTATACTGGGGATTGGGCCGTTCTTAGCACCTACAGAAATATTAGTTCAGGCATTTTTTCCATCAGCAGTAAAAATACTTTAACATAGATTCCACTAGAGCTTTTTGGAGTTCTCTGTTTCTATCATAAACTTCTCTGAGCCCCTTGCATTTTTTAATTATTCCTGGCTTCACACAATGTCCATCAGACCCTAGGGCATAGGGTCTGAGCTCTGGGTCATGCTTTGGTCATCGACTGCCATGCTAAGAACAGATGGCCTGTGCCTTTGGTTCTGCCATTGTTGACTGAGCAATATGAAATGAAATGTGTGAGAGTTCGCTGTCTGTTATACTCTTTTGAAATCCACGGACCTTGGTTGGGGCTCTCTCCAATAATGTGAATCACAGTTATCAGCCTGGAGAAGAATTTTATGACTGCTTTCGATATAAACCTCCACAGAGTGGATGCATTCTTGGCTTCCCTGAACTTTGTGCTAATACGCAATTTAGTATATTCAAGGCAAATTAGGATATGACCAAGAAGCAATTGACAATGGTAGGAAAAGAATGACTTCTTGAATATTTATTTATTTTCACATTCTTCTTGGGACAAAGCTCTACCTTAGAAATGATTACCCACAAAAATTACCAATTTTTTTATTTGTTGATTGGGCCTCAAAACAGTGAAAATGGCTTTGTCAAATTTTAGCTGCCATATCTATGGACCATTTTAAAAAATATGCTGCAGGAGCCACTCACACGGTCCCTTTTTCTCACTCTGAATCACATTTGGAACAATTCATTACTATGACACCAAAGCTGCCAAGGACTCTCATGATAGACCCCTGTGGTTCTCTGAGGCTCTTAGGTCCCTCACAGAGTCCAGCTTCAGCAAAGCCAATTGGCTAATTCATATTCCATTGATGGTGGAAGTTCAAGTGTCATGTTCCATGAGAATAGGACTAGAGGCCCCACGTGGGTGGTCCCATTCAAGATTTCAAGACTCTGCGCTGTTATGAAGAATTTTCAGGAATATCTGTTCTATCTTACTTCCTGCTCCCTAATTTGCTATCTCTTCCAGGCCCCTAACTGTAGATGCTCTTCCAAAGTGCCCTAGAAATGAGAGGAATGACACTCTGTGTCCCTCTCTAGTTTATCTCTCTTCTCTAATTCTGTACCATACGAGAAGGAAGCAGATGAACCAAATAACTGGCTTTTCTTTTGAAGAGGTTCCTCTGCTTAATCTGCTTTCACTTATACAAAGTGCTGTTTTCTTTACTGTAAGAGAAGATTATACAGTCATCAGGAGATTACACAGTTTACCTACTTAAATATGGATGAAACTAAGACCCAGAGTCAGTAAAAGTCTTGATCAGACCCTGACTGGAATCAACCTCAGCAATTCTACGCTATTTCCCACCATACCCAACTAAAGGATAAGCCTAGGCACCAGGTCACATCACATGTGCAACATCTACTGGCATCCACTAAAGATTTAAATCCCATCCTTTGTCTACATACTCAAGAGCCCTCAAGCTGACTTTTGAGATAGGTAGTCCTTTTTCTTTCTTTCTTTTTTTGAACTTTGAGTTCTATATTTCTTTCTAAGCCACATTTATGTCAAACTCCTATGCTATTGGATAACCAGAAAGATATCAGAGAGTAAGTATGGTCTGAATAACTGATTCTATTCCATAGAATCATAGAGTCACAGTGTTAGATGGGGACTTTCAAACCTCTCATATGGTAAATAAAGTATGAAAGACCAGAGAATTTAAATTACTTACCCAGCTAGTTAGTTGTAGAAGTCAGTTTTTCTGTCTTCTAGACTCATGTTTAGTCTGAGAGCTTAGCATATTAAAGATTCTTAGTCAGTGCTGGGTTCTGTCCTCTGGCCTCTGATGAAGGAAGAAGGTTCTCATTCATTCACTCAGTAAGAATTTGTTGTATTGTACCTTTTCTGTGCTGATAGGACTGCAAGGAATCATGAGATAGTGCCTGTATCCAAACCTTACAATCTAGTTACAAGTTCTAGTGTGCACACCAGTGCCTCCATTTCTTTTTTCATTTAAATAAATAAAGAAAAGAAATATCTGGCTTACTGCATGTGATACCAAACTGGAAACAGAACACAGTTTTGATGTTGGTCTTATTAAAACCCTGCAACACGTGCTTATCCTTAAATATTTTGCAATGTGGCTGATGAAAGCAACTTGGCCTTCATGCCTAACTTTTAGGGAGGGTGTGATTGCAACGTGATTTTACAACTCCAGTCATTTTTACATTCATTAGAAAGTGCCTCAGTGATGTGCCAAAGCTCATTCTCCATCATGTACTTTCAGGGAAGGTATTTAATTGCCATGTACTCAGTGAAAATGAAAGTCTTAACCCTGTCTATATTGAGAACTCATGTCCCATTTTAATGCCAACAACTCATAGTGGTAGTGTCTATATTAATGTGACAGTCTCCAAGAGGCTGATTTCTGAACTGTGGCAATGTCAAACTTGCGGTTTGCTGACTGTGATTAGTGGAAGGCTCATGGGTGATGGAGTTAGGGTCAAATACAGCTCTGCCAATTACGGACTGTGGAATCTGGGAGAAATTGCTAACATTTCCAAAGGTCCATTCAGTGAAAACAACACATATCCCACAAGGTTGCAATGGGGATTGAATGATATGTGGAACATCTAATATGACACTTGGCACATAGTAGGCTTTCAATAAATGTTAGTTTACTTCTCTTTTCCTGCACAAATAAACTTGTGATGCATAAGTGGCCACTTATTACTGCCTCCTTGCTAAGAAATGTTGGAAATTATGTTGGAGATCCAATACTGGATGAAAATAATAAGTTGAAGCAGATGAAATAGCAGTATTTCCCAAATGATCTTTTAGGTAGCTGGATTTTTCTGGGATGGCAGAAGTGAGGCAATGACCTTGATGTCTGTTACACCTATGTGAACAAGGTACCTGCTGACTCTAACATTGTGTCTGAGCAGGTATTTGGTTCTCTGTGTAGTTACAAAGCCAGTCAACTCCCCAAGGCAGACAAAGATATCAACCTTGATAGCTGAACAGCAAACCCAAGGTCAAATTCTCTCTCCCCTGTTAAATTAGTGAATTCTGAATCATGTGGTGATGTGGATATTTAGGGAGAGGAAGAATAAATTAATTATCTCCTAACCCTTGCTAATTTATGACTTTGGAAAATGATCCGTTTGAACTATGTCTAAACTTAAAGTCATTGGTGGGTGCTGATCTAAGGGTCAGGGCAACCAGGGTAAGGAACACATAAAAATCCCTCTTTGGGATTTCCTGACAAAAAAACAAATTCCAAATCCTATCAAGGGACTCTGGTGTAGGATTCCTATGGAGGTATGACCAAATACCTTTTGTTTTAGCCTGACTGGAAGTTAAAAATCTAGTTTACCTTAGAATCTGAAAAACAAGATTATATTTGGCATAAGTGACTGATGCATCAGTTTCATTAACTTCTACTTTGTTTTGTCAATCCAGTTCCTCTGAATTTACAGGATTTGAGAATTAATTGGCCTGTGCCCTGGTTATTAGGAATATATATAAAGTAGCAATTTCCTCAGATTATGGGAATATTTACCAAGTCCCTCTTACTATTTAACATTACACCTCTTTTGGTAGTGAGGTAATAGGTAATCCCTTGAAGAAGCACTCAGGGTTGATTGTCAAGTTTTCCTATTTTCCAAAGGAGTCTATCAGGTATAAATGGGAGGCATAAGAACCCCTGGAGCAACCTAGGGATCTGAAAAGCAGGATCCTAAAAGGATTTGAACACGTAAGAATACAAATACGTTGATTAGGTTTGGGGATATAAGACTGAGTGAGCAGGCCATAGTAATAAGTGTGGGAATTTGCATGGTAGTTCACAGCTACATGTCCCCTTCCAAATATACCCATTCTTTTTGTGAAATAAAATCTCCCCCAGCTGGTGTAGCCTTGGTAGGAGAAAAATTCCATGTGCCCTCATTATAGTAAAAATCAAAGGGAGCATGCCCTCTCTGTCCTCTCCCTAATATAGCCATGGGACATCCAATAGATGATTTGTCTTCAGACTTTTCCATCTTGAGTGAGTGACAAAGGGTGGAAGGAGTATTTGTGAGCCATTTATCACATGGTTACCCTAGCAGAATGGGCAGCATCTGTCCAGCCTTCTTGCAATGAGACAGATGGCTTCCTGGTTGCTAGCCCCACAGGTCTATGTAGTCCTGATAGTTTCTGAGTCTAATCCTCCAGCCTTCCATTAACACCCTAAAATCCTAATATTCTCCAACAAATGTTATTTTTTATACATTAGTCAAAGCTAGTTTCTATTGCTTGCAACCAGGAAACCAAACTGATCTAGTCCTTTATCCTAAGCTTGTCTCCAAGTATATTAAGGCCATCAACTAATAGGCAGTATTATCAGTGGAGAGCTCTCAAGCTGAAAGGGGATTTATACGTCCTGTAATCTAACCACTTATTTTTCTGCAGTTCTTAGGGGCAATGTGGGATGAGACATGGAGTGATTAAACTTGAAATGTGGGAACATTGTGGCATAAAGGTTAAGTGGGTTGGCAACATACATGACTCACCTATCTCAACAAATGGGAAGAAAGGGAGCACAGCTCCCTTGACACTTGTGTTGTTCCATTGTTGACGGACTGAATTAATGCTAACAGGCACAGCAATGGTGTGGCAAGAAGTACCATTAGAATCCTGTTCAATAGAATGTGCTTTCATTCCAACTGCTTGTCAGAGCTATTTCTGTTTAACTCTCTGTATTTGTTTCTTCAACTATAAAATGAAGATGAACATTACCTCACAGAATTATTGAGAAGTTTAAATGAGATGAGTATGGGTTTCAGAGCCTCAGAGCTCGAAATATAACAAAGCACTAAAATTTATTTTTAGGAGCAGAAATTGTTGGAATGGTAATCATATGGATTTGTTCTGGACACCAGAATCTCTGTTAGTAAGAGATGGATTGCATATGCAAAGGAAGTAAAGCAACCATTACCTCTGTAGTGTAGTTTGGATACAGAGATGTGGCATTCACATCCCCCTGTACAGCTGCTGATAATGCTGAAGGGACTGACTCAGCTGCAGAGAGTCCCCTGACCCAAGGTCATGTCCTTCCCTAAGCCTCCCATCTGTTGACTGATGGTGGCCATTTCAGCCCACTGTCTGATAGCTCTGTCAGGCCGTGCTAGCTTCAAAGCTTTCCATGAGGTCAGCCATGTCTGTTGTTGGGCCTTCATCTGTCCTGTCTTACTTTCTTCCCTTCCCTTCCACAGATGTTGACACCAGGGGCATTGTATAATAAATACCCTGAGCACTACACTCAGAATCTCCTTCCAGGAAAACCTAATCTATAATACCCTGTGTTAGGCATTTGAGATTGAATTCTTTTAGGGACCTTATGAAATATCTATCATTTTTCCTATTGTAACAGATAAAGGGATTAAAGCTAACTGAATTAAGCAACTTGTCTAAGGAAACACATTACCTAACAAGCTAAGATTCAAATCTAGTTCAGTTTGATTACCAAGACTGTGTTTTGAGAAATTATTAGTGTATCTCTTCTTGGCCTGAAAGAACAATATTCTTTCCCAGAGTGAGCAGCTGGGCTCATGCTTTGGCCAGGGTCAGAATCATTCTGTCCATATAACTGTTTTGGTTGGTTTAGAAGAAATTCCCTTCCTTTTGCCGTTATTTATTGGCATCCTTATTTACTCCCTGAATTCATAGCTATTGTTTTAGCCTAAAAATAGCAAGTGTCAGCTTTTACACATTTCAAAAATTTCAGTGTAATCATTTAAAAATAGGCTCCGAAATTTTGTTTTCCATCTATTGGCAACCACGGTTGCTATGGAGTTCAAGTAATAGATTGTGATGTTTAACACTGAATTAATTACTACTTCTCACTCCCAGGGAACATCTAATTATACATATTCATGCTGAGCAGGATTTGGTTTTCTTAAGGAAAGTGTGTGTTCATGTGTATATATGTGTGTCTGCGTGTATGTGTATCCTTTTACTCTACAAGATACATGGGACGGAGGAAGAATTTTAGTTTGTGATCTTCTAGAAGACGTCTCTTTCTTTTTTAATTAGTTTTTCCGACTAGATCTGGCCTATATTGACATCATATTTCTCTCCTATACACCCACATATCTTTTTCTACAAGGAAATAATGGTCTTTTTCTTTTATTTTAAACATCATGTTGAGGTAAAGCATGAAGATTTCATCTAATTTCCTCCCTCAGTCTTGTTTTCATGCCACATGTTATCATGAGACAGCATGTATCTTTTGGAATCAGATATATGCCTGGGTCTGAATCCTGATTTCACCAGTTAATTGACTTGGAGCAAGTCACGTCTGGATTGAACCTCAATTCCTTCGTTGATAAAATGGGGATGATTTTATCTACCACATGGATTTAAGTTTAAAACAAACTTAGCACTGTGCTCCTCAAACTTTAATGTGCAAGATGGAGATCTTGTTAAACTGCAGGTTCTGATTCAGCAGATTAGGCTGCATTTCTAACAAGCTCCCAACTGATGCAGATGCTGCTGGTCCATGGACCTCACTTTAGCAGTAAGAACTTAGATAATGCTGTATATAGGATGAAGTCAATGCATTTGTATTGGTATGAACCCTTCATTAGTTATCCTATACTTTTTAAACAGAAGAACACAAAATTCATACCTATTAGCCAGATGGAGAAACTGAGCCATGGGTTAGGCAAATCGTGCAATATCAACAAGGTGAACACTGGGTGTCTCTGCTGCTTATTGTTGTCTTATACCTGCGAAGCTTTTAATTTTCCCTTACAGAAGCTATTGCAGCTCCTGCTACTAATGGGAGTTAACCAAGCATGTGTGGAAGCAAGAACATAAATCTTGTGGCGTTTTTATGTATTCACCTAACAAAGCAATCTTGTGTTTTCCTGAAATGGAACCAATTTTTTGGCACTGACAGTAAGGCATTGAGGAATTTACTCCTTTTGATGGACTCCTCAGACAGCTATGTTTTTAAATTGTATTTGGGATGTTCATTTGGAAATGGAGTTGTGGCTCAAAAGCGTAGGGGATTTAAATGGTTGAAATTGTGCAAAACAACATGGTGCCTTTTGAGATTAGAATGCAGCCCCTTGTTGAAAAGATCCTGGGATTCTTACAAAATGGGAGTTGGCAACCTTTCAGATGTGGGTAGGCGGTGTTTCTTTTATTTATACTCTTCATTTAGGAGAGGTGGTAAAATGTTTCTTCTTTGAGAAAGTTGGGAAAGGCTTTTTCTCCATTCCTTTATCAGTGGCTCAGGGAAGCACTCTCTTTAACTTTTGCCATGAGCTTCAGCAACACAATCTCATGTCTCCTGGACCTCCTTTGCTTCTTTCCTGGAAAGAAGTGTACTTCTTTCTGGAAAGAAGAAGTACTTCTGTGTACTTCCAGCCTGCCCTCTTTAATCATTTGTCCCTTCAGCAAGCCTGTGCTGCTCCATCTTTTTGGATCTTGGACCACGAGTAATACATACCTGCCACTTTTTCCTTGACTAATGAGCTTGCTGGCCCCATTCCCCCTTAAGACGTGGTAGAATAACAATAGGCAAAGTCCTCCAGTGGCTATCTAGGTTGGTTTCTCCAAAACCCCTCTGACTTCCTGTCCTAGTATTTACCTCTCATTTATCACACTCCACCCACATTGGTCTCCTTGGTGCTCCTTGAATATACCGGCTATATTCCTGCATTAGGACCTGTGCTATGGCTGTCCTCTTTGCCTGGAACTCTCTGCGTCCTTAGAGCAGCCTGACAAACTTCCTTCCCTCCTTCAAGTCTTACCTTTTCAAGGAAGGCTTGCCTGACTGCTCCTTTAATACTGCAAACCCAAAATCATGGCTAGTCTCACTCCCACATTCTTGACTCCTCCCCCAACTTTACTTTTTCTTTTTTCCATTGGGCTAATAACCTTCTGTTCCTATACAGTGAACTACAGGGCCAGTAGAAATCACTCCTTACCTCTTTATTCCCTCTCAACATTACTGATTTGGGCTGAATATTCCCTTTCCTCCACATTAGGCAAATCTAAATCCTCAGAAACGTTAGAAATATTTTTTTTCCCCTAAAGAAAAGTTAAGGCTGTTATGTATCCTAATTTTGCTGCTGGCTACACAGGTGTGCATACTTGTCAAAACTCACCAAACTGTATACTTTAAATGGGTACAATGTACTATAAATAGATTATGCCTCAATAAAGTTGATTTTTAAAAAGAGGGTGTAAGTGTCCACCTTGGCACATGGGGTGAGTATGGGGTAGGTTGATATTACAGGGTAGGGGTAGTAACTGGCATTTAGAAATCAGCAATTCTTCCTTAGAAATAGTGTGGATAAAGAATCAGTACAAATTGATACCATGCAAATCCTCCTGGCTTTCAATGACTAAAGGAAATCCTTAGTGTTAACACATCTGCATGTCCTTGTTGGTTCTCCTCTTATTTGCAGTTACTCTTAGAAATCCAAAGATTGGAAATGTTCAAGTCCGTTTAGTTTTGTTTCATTTTAAAGTGACTTGATCCATGGGGCGCCTGGGTGGCTTAGTCGGTTAAGCATCCGACTTTCGCTTAGGTCATGATCTCGCGGTTCGAGGGTTCGAGCCCCACGTCGGGCTCTGTGCTGACTGCCAGCTCAGAGCCTGGAGCCTGTTTCAGAGTCTGTGACTCCCTCTCTCTCTGACCCTCCCCTGCTCACGCTGTCTCTCTCTCTCTCTCTCTCCTAGAAATAAATAAAACATTAGAAAAAAATTTAAAGTGACTTGATCCCTGTTTCACTCCTATAAAGAGGTAAGGATTAGAATCCCTTAACTCTGAAAACATGCAGTTTCATCTGGAAAACACCAACAGAAACAAATACCCCCCCCCCCCTCCCCGATCCTTTCTGTTTGAAAACAAGCTAGGAAAAAGAAACGATCGAACTCTTCTCATGTTAATACCAGAAATGACGAACAAGAAACCAGCTAGGAAACTCCTCAAATATAAATAGTCAGGTGTCCAAAGGTGTCCACTTCCATCTCCCCAAATTTCACTTTTAAAGTTTTCAAATAAATGAGGTCGATCTCTGATGTGAGGATGCAAAGAAGTAAAGGGAAGGCATAAACCTAAAATCTGCCACTTCTGAAACACCCACGATGACAGCATGGAAGGTTTTGAGAAGGCCTATTAATACCTCCAGTTATCAGTGTTAGTCCTGGGCATATTAAAACCTATGGTTCTAGACTTGGAAAATATTAAAATATTTATAGAATTACCTTAAGTAACTATATTATAGTGGATACTAGGAATTTTCTCCAAACATAATCCAAGTATTATTTATGGTAGATTCTGGAGTGTTTCCACACCGGAATAGAGGGAGGGCTTGTTGTGAAGTGTTCCATGGTTTAGTTAAACTTCACTTCTCAGAAGTGTTATGGGGATGATGTATCTGCTTCTATCTCGTTCCCTCAGGTTGCAGTCTGGCTGGCAATCGTAAATCTTCAGCATAAATACGGGACAGCAGGTTTGCCCCACATGCTTTTCATCTCTATCCCTGGACATCTCCATTTCTCATCCAGTTTTTATCCATTGGATTTTGTTTCTCCTATCTCCTCAGATAGAAAGAATTCCATAATGCCTCTATCTCTTTCACTTTATACCGTTAGCAGCTTGTCCAATTTCATGATACCAGAGCCTATTCCCTCGTATCCGTCTCTACCATATCTTGTGATACTTTCTGGATTTCATGCTAAATAATTCTCCCTTCTGAATCCTTTATGTCTTATGAATATTTTTAGTTTGCTACCATGTCCACCACCTCTACCACCCACTGTTGCTCCCTACTGGGTCTGCTCAGCCAAACTATACATATTTAATTCTTCTAATCTTCCTTTACCCACCAGACTCACCAGCCTCTTAAAATTGTGTTGCTCTTCTGTTGACCTCCTCTTGATTGTCGGTGCCCTGTGATCCTGCAGACTGTCTCTCTGAGATGGTATTTGAGGGCTGCTAACATCACATCTCAGTGTCTCATGCGTCTGTTAAAAATAAACAATGCAGAAAGAAGGGTTCTTGCAGTCGTCCTTGGTGATGTTTGTCAGACATCTCCAGTCCTCTGCCTTCTGAACACAGTAGGACTGCACTTCCTGGGCCCTTAGCATTGGGAGAGAATTGCGACTTATTCTGGCAAGCAACCTGCGATCGAGTCACTTCTAGACAGCTAAAGACCTTCCGGAGTGCTGTTTCCTCTCTCCAGTAGTGACTGCCAACGTACAAGATATTGGCTGCTCTGTTAGCCTGATTCCTTGAGTTACTACAGTGAGCTGAAACCCCTCCACCAAGCAATGATGTCCATGTAAAAAGAACAGAGAATGTACCTTTGTTATATTAAGCCTCTGAGAATAGAGAGCTCTTTGTTACTGTGGAACAATCTAGCCTGTCCTGACTGATACAACTCTAACAGATACCTTTCGATGCTCCCATGTATATAGGTGTCTATGTTACACCCAGAAACCTGTTTTAGTAGTTTTGAGTATGTGAACACAGCAAACTTCTGTTGGATGCAACACCACATCAATGATGCCTACATCCAGACCCTTGCCATTTATCAGTCAGACAGCAATCAGGTCCGGAAGAGATGACACAATTGAAACCTCTTGCCCAAGACCCAAGATACAGAAAAATCAAGTATCCTCCACATCTCCAACAGAAAAATTTCAAAGCTGTGTCAGGTGTAATTAAACACATCATATCCTGGAATTGGGTACTATGACAGTGACAAGAAGAAATATGTGCCTGGGGGTTTTCCTCCTAGAACCCTGTTTCATAGCATGCAAATCACTCCCTCTGCAGTTGGTTGCTCTTTGAGATTTCTATTTAGGAGTGAAATAAGTGAACATTTTTCCCCTTGAGAAATAGGTTAACTTGTTTCTTTCATACTTAGATAAAATAGAATATTTTGGATAATCTACTAAACTGGTTTTACAGGATTCTGATTAGGTCAATATCACCTTGGTTTACCACACTTTAAATTTATATATACATGTGTGTATGTATACATACATACATTATATGCACACATATTAAAACATTACGAATGGGTTTTTAATATTCCCATTGCTTCTGCTGTTCTCTTATAACAAGTACTCTCATTTCTCTGCTTTCTTTGTAATCTTTGTCAATGTGGAATCCTATTTCACAGGCTTGAACTTATATTACACTTCGACTTTTTGTTCTCTGTATTTCACCTGCCATTATTTCATGAGTTCTTTTCTCTATTTCTACATAGTCTTCACAGATTTTTCTCCCATTTTCATTGGAATAACTCACATTAGATTGAAATTCCACTGGGCTAAAAGACTTGAAACTGCCGTATATAGCAGAATACTTTTTTTGCATAACAAACATTTTTACCTATTCTTCAATGGTTGAACATGATGATTGTTAACATGTTTGAAACTCAAAATAAACCCACTTTACATGTCTTTATGCATTTATGTACAAATCTCTTTTCTTAGCATATATGCCCAGCTGTGAGATTATGCCTAAAATGTTTATTCTTCTTATTTCTCTCTGATGAACTCCTGTGTATACTCTGAGAGCCAACTGAAATGGTCGCCTATTTGGGAGAACATCCAATACACCCCCAGGGTCCCCCTACAACACTGTGCATATTTTGAAGCACTAAATGTTTTATACATCTTGAAATTTTTAGCCTACCAGTCTGCTTTCAGACTGGCCTCTGAGCTGCTGTAGGGCAGGGGCTGTATCTTGTTCTCTCCTACATCACCAGTATTGTCAACAGCACTTAGGGCACAGTAAGTGCTCAGTATGTGTTTGTGGAATGGAATGAGTAAAAAGTTGGGAATACTCTCAGGCACACAACATTAACATGTGTTTGATATTTATTGCCAGGGCTGTTGGTCACAAGACCAGGTTCAGGGAAGCTCAGATTCTTTTGTTTTTGTTTGAACAAGTGGAAATTGTTCTTTGGGCTAATTGACAGAACAGCAGGCTCCATTATCTTTGTTTCGGTCCCTGAATCTGGTTGCTACCTTGGCTTGACCTTCACCTTGCTTTGCATCCTACTGTGCTAAATATTTGTCTTTGCCTTTTCCCTTTCCTGGGCATTCCGTTTGTACCGTTCCTCCCCTCACCAAGCTAAATCTCTTTGTTTTATTTTCATCTTAATGTCTCTAGCTTTATTGATTCCTTGAATAAAACAGTGCTTTCCAGACTTTGTGGGGGGTTTTTTCCTCCCAATTTGGCCAGCTTAATTTCCACCTTCATTTCCTCTAGGATAACCACAAACACTGGATCTAAATTATAGTCCTGGATGATTTAGACCATCAGTTAGGGTATAGGAATGAAATCACCTAACATGTTTTTCATAGACCCAAAGATCCAGGGAGGAAGCACGATTGAATTCCCAGAAAGGACTGCTGACTTCCAAGCCCTTCCTCACCTACCCCTGATTTTCCCATACTTGAATACCAAGCAGTATCCTTCAGTGCTACCTTTCTGAAAAGCCATATTCCTAATTTTGCTGATGGCTAGCTGTATGGCCATGAGCAACATGCTTTACCCCTTTGAAACTTAGTTCCCTGATCGGGATAATTATAGCTACCCCATAAAGGTGAGGGGGTTAAATGAGAAGATGCTTTTAATATTTAAACCCTTTCACATAGTGCCTGACATGACATCAGCTCTTTATAAGTATTGATTTCCTCTTTATTTTAGATTGTGCTCATCTTGGTTCACTATACTGAGTGTTAACTTGAGAAGATCTACATAATGCCCTCCCTCTGAGACATTCAGCAGACTAAGAATTTGATATAAGGGCTCATTTGAATAACATCCTCAGAGAAATAATTAGAGGCAAGCTTGGGACAGAAGGAAAACATGGAAGGGTGGACTCTCATGAAAGACAGCTCTGAATGCAGAGTAGAAATGTCAGTTTGTACCAGATGACTGTGTTGTTGGCTGTGAAGCCATTCGCTGGATTGTCTTTCTGTCATTTCTGTATCCATGTCCCAGTGTTCCAAATCAACATACTAGCTTATTTCTAGGTATGAACATCTTTATACATTGATGTCTTTTATACCTCTATCTTCTTCTTTTCTTCATCCTCCTCGTCTTCCTCTGCTATCTCTTTCTTCCTCCCCGTCCTCCTTCTCTTCTCCTCTTCCTCCTTCTTCTCCTTCCACTTTCCCTCCTCCTCATTTGACTTTTTAAATTTTTTGTTGCTTGTGTGTCTGTCTCACAAGATTTTTGGCCAATGCAAGAATGTAACCTATTATCCTGATGACTTAGACTAACCTTAAGTAATCATTTAAAAAAAATTTTTTTAATGTTTTTATTTTATTTTGAGACAGAGACAGAGAGCATGAGCAGGAGAGGGGCAGAGAGAGAGGGAGACACAGAATCCTAAGTGGTCTCCAGACTCTGAGCTGTCGGCACAGAGCCCCATGCGGGCTCGAACCCACGGACCACGAGATCATGACCTGAGCTGAAGTCAGGTGGCGCAATCATTTTTGATCCTTAGGAAACACTGTCTGCCTTTTTATAGTCAACTTTCCATTATTTATTCCCTTTTGTGTTAAATTTGCAAATTTCTACAATAATCTATAATACAATTCTGACCTGTTCACACTCTTATAAGTGAACATTGTAGCTTATGATCTGTTTGTCGACATTATATTTCCTGTTAGCACATGTTCCATTGGTTTCTCATTAACCGTGGTGTATTTTATTGTCAATCTTGTCTGATTTTTATTACCACGCAGTTGGGGTTGACCCTCATATTCTGCTTTCTCACTACCTACTTGGTATCCACTGAAGCTCTGTGGATGAAGGGAGAGTGCATATTCATTTTCTATTGCTTTTGTAACAAATAACCACAGACATAATAGCTTGAAACAACACATTTATTATCTTACATCTGTGTAAGTTCAACATGCATCTCAATAACTAAAATCAAGGTGTTGGCAGAGCTGAAAGCTCCAAAAGAGAGTCCATTTCTTTTCCTTTTTAAGTTCTTGAGGCCACATACATTTATTGGCTTATGGTCCCCTTCCTTCAATTTCAAACCAGTAATAACAGGTTGAATCCTTTTCACATCACGTTATTCTGACCAACTCTTTGGCCTCTCACTTCTGTTTTTAAGGAATTTCATGATTACGTTGGGTCCACCAGAAAAATGTAGGATCATTTGCCTATTTTAAGGTCAGCAGGTTAGCAACATAAATTGCATCTGCAACCTTAATTCCCTTTACCATGTTACCTAACATAGTCACATGCTCACACACACAAACACACACACATATACAGAATGAATGAATACACGTGGGTGTGTATGTACCCTATATCAAAGATATTATCAAAGATACAAGTTCTGTTCATTCAGAATCTATAGAAATTATACTTTTGGGGAAGCATCTACCTTCTAGAAAAAAAATGACCTTTATTACAGTGCTTAGTTCCTCTTTTACAAAATCCCTTACAACAAATTCTTCTGAAAATACTGGGCAAAGAAATTTATTCTCTTCAATATCAGAGTAGAAACTGGCTAACTGTCGTGTTTCCTTCTTATTCTGGATATTAGGAACCTCAAAACTAAATTTATTAAATAGGTTTTCTCGCAGAAGTTATCTTTATTGTTTTAGTTTTTCTAATTTCACAAATAATGTATGGAGTAACTATATTTAAAATATTTTAAGGATTATATGAGTTTATTTTTTAATTCAAATTATTTATACTAAATTAGGCTTATTCCCACATTTTAGTGATCACTCTTCAATTAAGATTTCTTTTTTTTCTCTTTGTGTTTCAGTTTCAATAGTTTGTGTTGACCTGTCTTCAAGTTTATTCACAAGTCTACTAATGACCTAATCAAAATCATCCCTCATCTCTGTGACTGTGGGATTTTTTGTGTGTGTTTTGTTTTTTCTAATTCTTTTAATGCTTATTTTTGAGAGCAGGAGAGACAGAGGTTTAGTTGGGGCAGAGAGAAAGGGAGACACAGAATCTGAAGCAGTCTCCAGGCTCTGAGCTAGCTGTCAGCACAGAGCCTGATGTGGGGCTCGAACCCACAAACCGTGAGATCATGACCTGAGTTGAAGTTGGTGCTTAACCAGCTGAGCCACCCAGGCACCCCATGTAACTGTGGTTTTTATTTATAACATTTCCATAACTCCTTCTTATAGATTCCATCTCTCTACTGAAATTCCATACCTTAACATGCATACTGTTTATCTTTTCCACGTTAGCCTTTATATATCAATTAATCGTTGTTATCTTAGATCCTCTAACATTGGGTCATCTGTCAGTCTGGTTCTGTTGATTAGTTTATCTCTTGCTTGATAGTAGATTCCTTTTCTTTCTTCTCTCTCTCTCTTTTTTTTTTCTTTTTATGTATTTCATAATTTCTGATTGAATGGCAGATAGCATGTATAGGGCAATAAACTTTAAGGTAAAGAATATTTATGCCTGCAGATATATCTCCTATATTGCTGTGCTTTTGGTATGGGGAGTTGAGTCAAATTAGCCAAGAGTTGAGCTCATTTTCAGAGTTGTTATTGCTGTGGTTACTTTCAGTTCACCACTGAATTAAAAGTCCTCTAGCATCACCTCATACTTAGTTTGGGGGTTGGTTTGCCAGAGGATTTTCCTCAGTGTCTGCTCCACTCCCACCTTTAGGCTTTCCCTTTCTGTCTGTACCTCGTGCTCTTGCCTCTCCCTTTTTTTTTTTTAAAAAAATGTTTTATTTATTTCTGAGAGAGAGAGACAGCATGAGCAAGGGAGGGTCAGAGAGAGAGGGAGATACAGAATCTGAAACAGGCTCCAGGCTCTGAGCTGGCGGTCAGCACAGAGCCCGATGCAGGGCTCAAACCCACGAACCGTGAGATCATGACCTGAGCTGAAGTCAGACGCTTAACCGACTGAGCCACCCAGATGCCCCAACTCTTGCCTCTCCCTAATGGAAGATAGTTTTTGCATATTACTCAGTGCTTGTTATTTTTTGGGAGAGGGTGTTCTCAGTTGTTCTGGTCCAGTATCAGTCTTAGGCAGACCCTAGACTCCTGATTCTTAGGTTTGGGGCTTTCTCAGTAATCATCTCTCTTCCTCAGTGCTAAGAGATTGCTAATGGTCCCCTCCCAGAATATTTTCCAGTTGCTTTTCCAAAGACAGAGTGGTTTTTTCCCCCCTTTTTCCTTCTTCTAATTTCAATGGGTTTTTACCTGTACCCTGGAGGTGACAGGGTTTGCTACCCTTCCCCTAGCATTTAACACATTTATTCCTTAAGGTGAGAAGTGTCTGATGGGCACCATTGCTTTTCTCACAGTGGTGAGTCTTTCCCTCTAGGCTTATACCACTGAAGGAAGCTTCCTTTAGAATCCTGCCTGCCTCTGGTTGTTCTCACAAGCAACCAGTGAGGTCATGGAAAAAGAAATCTATAAGTGGATGTGAACTCTCCTTCTGTGAGTGGCTGATAGGGTTCTGTATACTTATTTTATTTACTTTTTAAAATGCATTTTTATTTATTTTGAGAGGGATAGAAAGAGTGAGAACGGGAGGGGCAGAGAGGGAGAGACAGAATCCCAAGCAGACTCCATACTCAGTGCAGAGTCCAATATGGGACTTGATCCCATGACTGCAGGATCATGACCTGAGCCAAAATCAAAAGTCAGATGCTCAACCAACTGAGCCACCCAGGCACCCCTGAATATTCACTTTAGACGAAGCCCACACTGAGCTTTAGCAATTCATTAAAAACTTCAGGTAAATTCTTTTTTTATTATTAAGGTATAGTTGATGTATAACATTATATTAGTTTCAAGTGTGCAACAAGGATTGCAATGTACATTGCAAAATGATCGCCACAATAAGTCTAGTTAACATTTGTTGCCATACATCGTTACAAAATTTTTTTCCTTGTGATGAGGGCTTTAAGATTGACTTTCTTAGCAACTTTCAAAATGTAATACAGTATTATTATAGTCAATAATATGCCAAGACTATAGTCATACCATGCTGTATATTACATGATTTATTTATTTTGTAACTGAAAATTTCTACCTTTGACCCCATTCACCCATTTTGCCCTCCCCCTATGCCCTACCTCTGGCAACCACCTGTCTGTTTTCTGTATCTTGAAACTTGGGTTGTTTTTTAAATCTGTTTTGTCCTGTTTTTTTAGCTTCAACATATAAGTGAGATCACACAATATTTGTCTTTCTCTGTGTGACTCATATCACATACTGTAATGCCTTCAAGATCTATTCATGTTGTCATAAATGGCAAGATTTCATGATTTCATTCTTCTTATGGCTGAGTAGTATTCTATCATATATATGATATGTATATATGATATGATATATATCTGATATATATATATATATCATATATATATACACACCACAGCTTTTTTATCCATTCATCCATTGATGGACACAGGTTATTTCCATATCTTGACTATTATAAATAATGCCGCATTGAATGGCGGGTCAGGGGAGGGGGCATATATCTTTTTGAATTGGTGCTTTTATCTTCTTTGGACAAATATCCAGAAGTTGAATTGCTAGATCATATGGTAGTTCTATTTTCAACTTTTTGAGGATACTTCATACTGCTTTCCACAGTGGCTGTAGCAATTTATATTCCCACCAACAGTCACAGGAGTATTCCCTCTTATCCACATCTTCTCCAGTACTTGTTATTTCTTGTTTTTTGATATTACCCATTCTAAGAGGTGTCAGGTGAAATCACATGGTGGTTTTTATTTGCATTTTCCTGATGATTAGTGATGTTGAACACATTTTCATGTACCCCTAGGCCATCTGTATGTCTTCTTTGGAAAAATGTTCAGAAAATCTGAGCATTTTTTAAAAAGCAGATTTTTTTTTGCTACAGAGATATTTGAGTTCTTTATATATTTTGGATATTAACCTTTTATCAGATATATAATTTGCAGATATTTTCTGCTATTTGGTAGGTTACTTCATTTCGTTGATGATTTCCTTTACTGTTCAGAAGCTTTTTAGTTTGATGGATCCTCATTTATTTTTGCTTTTGTTGCCGTTGCTTTTAGAATCAGATCCAAAATATCATTGCCAAGACCAGTGTCAAGCATTTACTACCTATGTTTTTTTCCAGGAAGTTTACGGTTTCAGGTCCCACATTTAAGTCTTTAATTCATTTTGAGTTAATTTTGAGGTATAGTCTAATTTTCACCTTTTGCTTGTGGCTACCCAATTTTCCCAGCACCATTTATCAAGGAGACCATCCTTTCCCCATTGTATATTCTTGGCTCCTTTGTTATAAATTAATTAGTCATATATGTGCAGGTTTATTTTGGGGATCTTGATTCTGTTCCATTGATCCATGTGTCTGTTTTTATGTCAATACCGTACTAGCTGAAATCTCCTTACCTACTTCCATGGTGGTGTTATCTTCCTCTCATGCTCTGCCACAGGTGTGCTAATGTCAGCACCCCACCTCTCCTCACAGGGCCTTGTCTGTCCTAAGATGTGGGGCTGGTTTGTTACCCCATGACCTCAGTTCCCTGTTGGGTTTAAGAAAACTTATAATGTTTAGATTATCTGCCTTTTTCTGGTCATTATAGTGGAAGTAGTGTTCTTTTCACCTTTCAATATCCTAGACAGAAATATTTATTTCAAGTAGATTTAAGAAAAGTACATTTCTCCTTCCATTCTCCTCTGTGTTTTAATCATTCATTCAATTAATACTGATCAAATGTCTTCTATCATGTATCAGGGACTATTTTAATTTCCACATATGTAAAAATAAAGAAGGGAGGCAGTGTTTCCTACTCATTCTTTTGCTGCTAAAATGTATAATAAATTTTAAGAAATATTTGGAAAATAATAAATATGTAAATGAGAATGGAGAAACAAGTTATTTCATATTTTGCAGATTAGAATATTAATTACCACACCCACTTTAGAATATAATTAGGTAAGACTGAAAAAATATATTTTTAAAAATGTACCTTGGGGCACCTGAGTGGCTTAGTCGGTTAAGCGTCGGACTTTGGCTTAGGTCATGATGTCACAGTTCATGGGTTCGAGCCCCACATTGGGCTATGTGCTGACAGCTCAGAGCCTGGAGCCTGCTTCAGAGACACTGAAGTTTCTCTCCCTCTCTCTGCTCCTCCCCTGCTCATTCTCTGTCTCTCTCTGTCAGTCAATAATAAATAAATGTTTAAAAAAAATTTTTTTAATGTATCTTCTGTTGGGGATGCCTGGGTGGCTCTGTCAGTTAAGCCTCTGACTCTTGATTTCAGCTCATGTCATGATCTTGTGGTTTGTGACTTTGAGCTTTGTGTCAGGCCCTGTGCTGTCAGTGGGAGCCTGCTAGGGATTCTCCCTCTCTCTCTGCCCCTCCCCTGCATGTGCTCTCTCTCTCTCTCTCTCTCTCTTTCTCTCTCTCTTTTAAAATAAACTTTAAAAAAAGTGCATCCTCTGTGACCCAGAGATTTCTTTTTATTTACCCTGGAGAGATACATGAAAATGTTCCCAGCAAGACCATCACAAGGACATTCACTGCTGTGTTGTTTCAGAAAAAAAAATCAGAAAGAAAATAAATATCTATAAATGGGAAAGTATATTCTACTTGTGTCTATTCCATGAAATATGCAACAGATATAATAGGGTAGATCTATATGTGGTGACCTAAGCATAAGATGAAATTGTTTTTTTAAGGTGTTAAATAGTATACGTAATTCAACACCTTTTAAGAAATAACTAGTAAAAAATCCCACACAGTAATTTTTATTTCTATAGGTACATATGTGTATATTTCTTTTTTTTTTTTTTTGGAAGGTGAAGGGTTACTTTTATTTTTTTTTCATATTTTTCATTTTTTTAATTTTATTGTAATAGTACATTTTTTCTTCTTCTTACAAATAGTTTATTGTCAAGTTGGTTTCCATATAGCACCCAGTGCTCATCCCCACAAGTGCCCTCTTCCATGCCCATTTCCCCCCTCCCCCCCACATCCTTCAANTTGGCCATATGGATGTCCTCTTTGGAGAAGAGTCTGTTCATATCTTCTGCCCATTTCTTCACTGGGTTGTTTGTTTTTCGGGCGTGGAGTTTGGTGAGCTCCTTATAGATTCTGGATATTAACCCTTTATCTGATGTGTCATTTGCAACTATCTTTTCCCATTCCGTTGGTTGCCTATTAGTTTTGTGGGTTGTTTCCTTTGCTGTGCAGAAGCATTTCTATTCATAGAAAAGGTCTGGAAAGGATACAAAGTGGAGAAATGGGATTACCTCTGGGAGAGAACTGGCCTTTGGTGCTAATCAAGAGATTTTCACTTTGTGTGTAATATTCCCTAGACCTATCCATCTATTTCAAAACTGAAACTATAAGGGTGCCTTGCTGGCACAGTCGGTAGAACATGCAACTCTTGATCTCAGGGTTTTGAGTTTGAGTCCCACGGTGGATGTAGAGATTACTTTTAAAAAACTCTAAAAACTATAAAAAATAAATAAAAACTGAAAATTTAAATGGAGCGATGTAGATCAAAGAGTGCAAAGTTTCAGCTATAAGAAGAATAAGTTCTAAGGCTCCAATGTACAAAATGGTGACTAGAGTTCAGGGAGTAGACACTTAAGCATTGTTACCACACACACACAAAAAGGAGTTAACTATGTAAGGTGATGGATATATTATCTTGATCTTGGTTATTATTTCACAATATGTATGTATATCAACTCATCATATTGTATACTTTAAATATATTTAATTATATTTGTCAATTATTTTTCAACAAAATCTAAAAAATGAAAACCTTTTACTGTACTTCTTTTGGAGTAGAAAAAATAAATATAACATTTAATGGAATGCTAAATTGGTTCAACAACTGATACCATCCTGAAGAAAATTTGCAGCAACCTGTCTGTATTTGGCCCTAATATATATTTTCCATATCTATATATACTTTTTGTGCAATTGATTTAATAACAATATTAAAGATAGTTTCATTGGAATTTCAAAAGATCTAAGGATTTGAGGAATGGAAGGGATTACTAATATAATCCAAAATCAGAATGGTCACTTCATATCACAGCAGTGAGATGGAAGCAGTAAGATGAGTTTGATTAGCAGAAGATGAAGGCTCGCCCTTATGTTCCAGAAGTCAAATATGCCAGAATATAGGAGTTAGGAGACCTGACTCAACTGGAATTTTATCTAGGGTTTTGTCAGATGTGATATCAGTAAAATCCAAGAGCATGATATGAATGGAAAATAATTATATATATATATATAATGGAGAGAGAGAGAGAAAATGTTTCTTTCTTAATCACCAGATGTCAAATGTCCACAAAATTTTGTTAGCAGGATATATATCAAAAAATAAGTTGATAAAAAAGAAAAAATACTAAAGAGATAAATCTGGATGGTTTATGATCTGAAAACAATATTAAATGATGAATAGATAAAATTACTTCTTAGAGACATGACAGACAAAGTTGAATAATACTAGGGGAGAAGAAGTATTTCCTCATAAACCCACTGTTCAGATATTCACTAAGAAACTGGGTATCCATATGAGTTCCTGAATTGAGCAGGTAGAAAATTACATCAGCCAACTTGAAGGTCTCTTGCAACTCCGAAGTTATATGCGACTATTAAAAGTCAGAAGCAAAAACAAACTTGTATTTCTAATCTTAATGTTCAACTAAACAAATGTGCTGCTTAGTCCCAGTGCAGGAGGACAACTTAAGTTCTAGCAGGAAATGTTATAGCTAAGGCAAACTGACTGAGAAATACATAAAATGGTCTCTGAGGTGATTGAGTGGTTTCATGGAGCTCTATATTATCTATTACAGTGTAACTCCTGACCACGATCCTTAGTGGCATAAAACAATAAACGTGGTTTTTGTATGTTTGTTTCAAGCTCTTTCAGGAATTTGAGATGCTGCTGGGTGGTTCTGGCTCAAGGTCTCTCAAGAGATTACAATCAAAATATTGGCCAGGCTTGCAGTCATCTGAAAGCTTGACTGAAGATGGAGGACTTACTTCTAAGACGGCCCATTTATGTGGATAGTGAGTTGGTGTGGGTGATTGGCAGGAGGCCGTAGTTCCTTATCTCATGGACCTTCCCACATGAATATGTGAGTGCCTTCATTACATGGCAGCCAGGTTCCTCTAGAGCAAGTGATCCAAGAGACAGCAGGTGGAATCTGCAATATCCTATATGACCTAGCCTCTGAAGGCACACTTCATCATTTCCACAACGCTGTCCGTTGCACAGGTTGGCTCCATTCAGTATGAGAGGGAACTACACAGGGAAGTGACTATCAGGAGCTGGGAATCATTGGAAACTATTTTGGAGGCTGACCATCACAGTTATTTTCCAACCCATTGTTTTTTAGCCACGTTACTGAAGAAAGAGATGGCCAGACTAGATTAGATGATAAGAATGATTTCTGTCACTATGTATGATATGTTCCGTAAATTAAGAATTGAGTTTTTTCATTGTTTTCCTTTCAAATTAATTGTATTTAAAGTGACTATTTCGTGATTGCCTATGATATGCAAAGAGAATAGATGAAGACTCAAGAATCCTGTACGTAGTATAACTTGTTACATGTCACAGATGACAAAACTGAGAACAAATGAAACGCTTATAACTTCATACCCAGTCCATAGTGTTATCAGGATTTGAACCCTGACTATCTGTCTTGGTATGTTCTTTCCACTAAACTGGGATGAAAGTTATTTCCTCCTTATCTCCTTAATTTTCTGTCCACTGCCATTGATTTTATTAAACTTAGGACAATAGGGACTACCAAAACTTTATTTCTCTGAAAATAATGAAATGGTGATGAATCTCCATCCACAAACTCATGAGTAAGAAATATAACTTTATTTTCTATAATACAATTTAATATCAACTACCTCGATCCTACAAACAAAAAGAAACTTTAACATCTGTCTTTTTTGTGGCTCCCCAAACCCTCCTCATTTCCTATCTCCTTGGTATCAGAGTTAGGCAAGGACCACAAAGGTGGTCCCTGAGACATCCTTTGCCTCATGGCCTTGAGGGCTTGTGACTTCATGAGGCTTCAGTGTCTGGTTTGGGGCAAGAATACTTTTGTTCAAGATGTTATCTGCCCCTTGCCTCTGCTGGTCATGGCCATTTCTCCTCTACAGATTCTCTGTGGCCCCTTCTCTCCAGGGCCCCAACATACTGGCTGCTCAGAGCTTTGGCTCTAAGTCTCGAAAATCCCCCACACTCTTAATTTGTTGGCAATCTGTGGCCTGTCCAGGAATGAATCCCCTTGCTCCAGTGTTCCACATACCTTCTTTCTCTTCCCTCTTCCTCCTAACCCAAGGAAGCTCTAGTTGTAAATAAGGAGAACCCCATTACCTCCTGCTTCAGTTTAAGAATTTTTGTGAAAGCTTCAAACTTTTTTCCTCCCTATCCATCTCCCTGAATGGCTGTTAAGTTTTCGGACACATGTCTTGTTTCTTGCAAGTGATTCACTCTCCCTTCACCTTACTACACCCTTCTTCAGAGGCAAGGGACCTGGAGTAGACCAGATATATGAAACCAGAGCAAGAAAATGAGGGAATAGCTTTGTTATAGTTTGTGGTTTCTAAAAGTGTCTAAGAGATTTTTTTGAATGTTTATCTTTTCCCTGCATCTGGGGCTTAACATCGGCTGACCAAGTTGGCTATGGGTCTTTTGCTCAAGGCAGAGGCTGGCAAATGCAGAATTACTATGTTCTGATTAATATGTTAAGGTGAAGTTTATATTTTAAATTAAATATAATTTAGTGGAATGTCAAAGGATGGCATCCAGCCAAGAGAGATGTTCTCATTAACATCCAAGATGCTTTTTAGGAAGACTTGGGGAAAATTTCAAGTTCTAATTATATCCAAGACCTGGCTGAATATGGCCACATAGTATTTAATGTCTAAGTCATTAGTTTGTGTGATTCTAGTTGCATGTTAGTTAAAGTAAAATGACTCTAGAATTTTCTCATCTCCCATTTTTTATACACACACGTTTGGGAAGTTTTATTTTCCATTGTTGGCTCTACTCGTCTCTTCTACTCTAAATGTTCTTCTTTAAATGTGACCTTTCCATACCCTAGGTATGAGAGGTAGAATCCGTGTCCTCTTTTCTTGTACTTAGGCATACTTTTGACTGAATAAAGTGGAATAGGCAGTAGAACCTATTTTACAATGAAAGTGACACTATGTGACCCCTGAGACATTAAAAGAGGTACAACTTCTGCCTAGCTCTTTCTTGGAACACTTGATCTTGGTGCCCAGCCATCATGCTTTGAAGAATCCCAGGCCTTATGAATAGACCAGTTGTAGGTGACCGGCAGATTCAACCCCAGACATGTGAATAAGGAAGGGCTTCAAGGAGACTCCAGCTCCACTTACAGTCTGGCTGCAACTTCATGAGAGATCTGGAGTGAGAATCACGTAGTTGAGCCTACTCCATGCCCACAACTGTGAGAGATAATAAGTGAAGGTTGGGGTGTTTTTATACATTTAAATTTAGGGTGTTTTTTAAAGACAGACAGAAAACTGGAACAGAACAGGGACAAAAACAGCCCTGCACTGGAGGTGTCAAAGTTGTTGGAATCACCTGCTTGTGGTTTCACTGTAGCTCCAGATGCTAATTTTTTTTTTCCCATACACCTCTTCATCGTGCCATAAATACTTGGAAAGCATGAGAGCTTCCTGTCACATACCAGCTTTGCAAAACTTATTTTTCAGACTAGCTAGCCAGAATAACATATCTCCCAGGGCACCAAGAAAAGCAAGAGATGGCCTTCCCAGGGGAATGAGCATCTCTCAGTTTTGCAGGTATTGTGTGATTCAATCATGGGCTGATTGGATGGGAATAAGGATAGAAAACTCACAGAATGGGTAACTACAATTTTTCTGACCAGACTCAAGGCAAATGAATCTGAGAAGTGCTCATATTTCTATTCGTTTTAGCATCTAGTCTGTTTCTGACTATTTCCCTTCAATAATAAACCATCCAAATTATAGTGGCTTAAAAAACAACCAGGTATTTACCTCACTATTATGTGGGTAGAAATTTATACTTGCTTCATTGACCAGTTCTTCTGGTCTTAGATGAACTTCTCATGTATCTGTGCTCAACTGTGTTAGGCCTGGCTAATGACGAGGGCAATGGAGATGGCTGGAGCATGTCCCTTGTTCTTCAGCTTAGCCTCTGATTAGTCACATGGCAGTGGCCTAGTTCCAAGAGAAAGAGCAGGAGAATACAAGCATCTGATAGCCTTGGCTTAGGACTGGCACAATGCCACTTTCACCACGTTCCATTGACTAAAGCAGGGCCTGCCCAGATATAAGGAAAAGGGAAATACACTATACCTTTTGACAAGATGAGTTGAAAAGTCACATTATAAAAGATGTTGGCACAGGAGAAGGTAAAAAAAAAATACAGTTTAGCAATTATTTAATCCTGGTGTTGGTTGACCAGTAGTACAAACATTTGTGATAATTCAGTGTATCAGGCTCTGGAGGGCAATCTAACTGGCTGCAGGCATTTATTCACAAGGCCAAAGTCATACTTGGAACAGATACGTCCATTTGTAAGCACATATTCTGTAGATATTAACAATTTGCATTTCTGTAATACCTGCCCATTCTCTGATATTAACATTTCCTCTCCAATACCCTGATCTCATTTGGCTAAATCATGTGGATTCTTTTTAGGACAGAAGTCTGAGTTTCATAGAGATATAAATGCTGGTGATAATGAAACCCATTGTGAATGGATAGAAAAGGCAGAAGTGAGGGGCGCCTGGGTGACTCAGTCGGTTAAGCATCCGACTTCGGCTCAGGTCATGATCTCACGGTTCATGGGTTCGAGCCCCACATTGGGCTCTGTGCTGACAGCTAGCTCTGAGACTGGAGGCTGCTTCAGATTCTGTGTCTCCCTCTCTCTCTGACCCTCCCCTGTTCATGCTGTCTTTCTCTCTCAGAGATAAATTAAAAAAAAAAAAAAAAAAGGAAAAGAAAAGGCAGAAGTGATAGCAACTCAAAATCTCTACCTGATGGTAGAATCCAAGAATCTCAAACTTTCAGTGCTACGAGGGAATTTCAACCAACCATTTCAACTTTGATAGGATAGATTCATTAGTAATGGTGTGTATGTGAGAGACAGAGACAGACAGAGACATTTATTTCTAGGTACTATGAGGCATAAGAGAGAAAACAAGGTGAGAAAAAGAACTAATATTTGTTGTGCCAGGAACCGTATCTTACAAACTCAAATGTTCAGAGATGCAGTCAACCTTATGAAAAACATTTTTTCCTTTGATAAAAGGCTAGTTCTTATTTATAATTATCCATTCTTTTTGTAACTATCATTTTGACTATTGTGTGATGTTCCAGCAATTAGAAGCACATCATTTATTTAACTGTTTCCCTGTTGTTAAATATTTATGTTGTGTCTTGTTTCTCATCATTACAAATAGTGCTGCAGTAAACAGTTCAGAGCAGAATATGTTCTCCCCGCCTTGTGAGGAAGCTTCAGGAAGGCAGAGAGCTGTCCATCTTACATGTCTCTGGAACCTAGAAAAGTGCCTGGAACAGAGCAGGTGGCCAACAATGTTTTTCAGTATCTTTTCCTAACAGTTTAAATTCTTTGCTCAGGAAAGATTCCCAGATGTCTGTGCCTTACAAATGTTCTTATCCAGATATTTCCTTAAGGAGAAGAACAAGTCACATATGCACAGTTTCCTTCCTTGTGAAAAACTTGATTAGAAACAATTATCAGCCAAACTTTCACTTTTGTTCTTTGGCAAGGAATAAGAAACTGAACTGAAATAAGACTGACTGGACATAGAAGGGGAAGAGAATTGACTCTTCTTATCATCTACGATGTGCCAGAGGCACTGTGCAAGGCATGATGCTTGCACCATCTCATGTCACCTTCAGAACACCCAAGATGTGGGTGAAGTCATGGCCATATCTAAGCCTCTGGGAGATTATGCAACTTGCCTGATCCCAAGGGCACTGGCTGGCTAATGGTAGAGCCAGATTTGAATTCAGATTTGTTTAATTTCAAAGCACTTATTGTTTATACCTCTCGCTGCCTCTCTGGAAACCAAATTGGATATATAACTTAGAAGATAATCCAGGACCCCTGGGTGTCTCAGTCAGTTAAGCGTCCAACTCTTGGTTTCGGCTCAGATCATGATCTCACGTTTCATGGGTTTGAGCCCAGCATCAGGCTCTGCGCTGACAGTGCGGAGCCTGTGTGGGATTCTGTCTCTCTCCCCTCTCTTTCTGCCTCTACCCAACTCATGTTCTCACTCTGTCAAAATAAATGAACTTAAAAAAAATACTCCAATAAGCCAACCTCCAAACTTCTAATTCCAGTCCTGTGTTCATCACAGTTTTCAATCTGAGGCCAGGGTGTTAAAACCTCAGGCTCTAAGTACCCACTTAGGGATAATTATCTCTGTGTTGCTGTTCTACTGTGATTTCTGCTCTGTGTTATCTTAAGCTGGTCCCTCCTTACAGATAGTCAGGGGAAAAGCAGCATCTTTTTCTGTGTCTGTAAAGCTGTGTATTCTGTCTTCACTGCTTGATTCAGTTCTGAGCTTCCAGATACATTAAACAAATTTGGGGGAGATTCCAATGTTTCCTTCTGTGAACACTTTGTGGTTTGGGGATGCTGCTAAGGGGCTCAGTTTAAACATCTGTTCTTTGACATCATTCACAGCCTTACTGTGAGATCAGCCAGCGTGACTTAGGTCTTTCCATTTAATAGTGCCTGTCAGCACTGTCCTGGCCCCATCCCAGCGACATTCAAGGCATAGCCAGCATCTGCTGACTTCCTCACTCCACCTCGGTTTTAGAACCCAGAGGGAGCAGCTGGGCGATTTGTCAACATTTTTTGCTGTGCAAACCAGAAGAGTTTGTAATAGTCTACTGTTCTGCATCTGAGGCCAGAGGTCTGAGGCATGTAAATGATATTCCTTAATATTCTTGGTATCCTCTGCTTTGAGGAGCTGATGTTTCTATGGTCCTGAGTCTCTGTTACCCATTTCACTCTACTTTGACCAGATGGGTGGGTCCTGATTCTTTCCAAAGTCCTTCTGGGACATTTTCTTTTCCTCTCTCACTTTGTATGAATAGCCTGATTTGGCATGAAAATGACATTCCTTTGTCTTTTCCCAACTTCCCCCACCCTATTTCCTTGGCCTGGAAGATTGGCTCATCTGATTATTGCCATCTTATCTGAGGATCCTCGCAATGTTGTGCTCTCTCTCTCTCTCTGTCTCTCTCCATTTCTGTTGGCTTCTGGCTTAGTTTCCTTGGAATCCTAGCATGGCTTAGGCTTAGGGCACTAGTCAATGTATCCAGACTAAATCCTGACTCTGAGCATTCACTAAATACCTATCAACATTCACAAGCCTGAGAAAATAGTAATAAAGTATATTGCATTCTATATCCCAGAATTTTTTACACTGTGGTGCCATTTTTGTGTCGAGTACTGTTTTTGGTAAGAAGTAATAGCCCATAGCACTTAAGAATCCCCAGTTTCTCTTCTGCTGGCATACAACTTTGGCCAAGACCTGAGCAGTTGGAATATCTGGGTTTAATTCTACTTCTGTTTCTGTTTAGGGTCACAAGGCAACTTTTTGCTTTCATCCGAAAGATTCAACTCTTCTGCAGTGGAATATATGGTCTGGAGTGATGAGACAGGAAGTTCTTGTGAAATGCAGTCAAGTGCAAAAATAAACCTGACCCCATTTCAATCACAAAAGCAGCATGAGCTTTTTAGAAAATTTCAGGCACTGCCTGAATAGTGACTGATTGGCCTGCTGTGGGCATTGCTAATAGAAGCAGGTCATTTCTCCCAGGCCCCTTGAATAAATGATGGAGGCTGCCTGCAAGTGCCATCTGAGGAAATGTATGTTCATGTACCACATTACAGGGTTCTGGATACTTACTATATTTGATGTAAGCCCCTGCTGGCATTTTGAACTCTGTCCTTTTTCTCTGCTCTACTTTCTTCTTTACAACCAACACGGAATCCCTTGGAAATCTTCCTAGATGATCCCTTTCTGTGATGATGTGATGAGTTCACCCCTGAAATAGCCCTAAATCTCAAGTTCTTTTTTCTTCTCGCCCTCATTGAGGTGGTCTTCATTTCTCTAACAGAGGATTGAGGGGCTGCCCAGGCACACCTGCCTTTGTCCTGAAGCTTCTCCCAGTGCTACCAGTGTGGTTTCCCCAAAATCGATAGAATTGTGTCGTTTATTCCAAGCTTATATCCAATCAAGTCTCACGTGTTCAAAAACCTTCAACTTAATATTAAGGCCACACCTTTAGGCTGACATTCAGAGCCTCCATAGTCGTGACCCCAGCGTTTCTTCAGATTATTTTCAGCCAGGCGTTCCCAGCCTGCACATGGGCAATATTAGTGGGGGATGCTCAGTAGGAGGGTCTCCCATGGGGCTAATAGCCCTTCAAAACCTACCACCCTAAACGGAATCGGAAGAAGCCCTACTTTTCTCACCCATCAAATATTTTGGCAAGGACTGTCTCAGATACATTCTATCCCAGACATTTTAAGTGTCTATAAAATTAAAATATTGATACACTTGGGATCAGAATCCTAAATATTGTATCCTTTTTTTGCCAGAAGTGAATTGACGGAATGTGACAGAAATAGCAAGGCAGATTTGTGCAAAACCATTTCTACTGTCATTTTTATTCTGAGGCTACAACCCCAAAGCAACACCCATTCTACCATTTATCCATCCATCTAGTCATCAGTAAGTATGTGTTGAGCATCCCCTATCTATACACTAGGCACTTGCAAGGAGCTGAGCATATATAGGTTTTAAAGATAAATGGGCCCTGTCTCTAAGCAGCTTACCATGTAATGGCAGTAGAGACCTGTAAACAGAGCTGTATCGTTATGTGTTATGAGAGCTGCACTAAGAATCTTAATGGTTACATGGAGAGCACAAACTTTCTTGGGGTGGTTAGGAAAGGTTTCTGGGAGGAAACATGAAATACATACTAGCAATAATCAGTCCTTGTGAAGACTGAGATCTGATGTTTAGGGCTCTTGGGTACTAAAGCCTGCTCCATTCCTAGATCTTGTTTTTGTTCTTCATCAATAGAAAGAAGACAGTATCTTTGGCTGCTCGTGCTGGCCACCTCTTTACTAACCCTAAAATGATCCACAGGCCACTGAATTATTATTCTGGGTATGTTTCACCAGTGATTACATTGGGTAAAGGGGGTCCAGGCTGCCATTTAAAACACTGATTGTATGTAGCCATAATGTTAGTGATAGAGAATCATTCATGGGAGCTGAGGGCTGGGAGAAAGGGTGAGATTGTAGAAGAAGATTATTCCAGATTATTTCGTAATTAAATCTGGAGACTAGGGCGTCACAGCAAAATATTGGAAAACAAAACAAACAGGTAAGAAATAATGATCTCTTTTCAGCATAAGTAATAATTCTGTGAGTCCCTCTTGCCTGTAGAGTAGATTCAGTGAGCTGGGACCGCATGCACCCTTGCAGGCATACCACACCATGGATGATATTAGTATGAAGGTCTCATTTGTACTGCAGTTCTGCTCCTTGCCTTGGTCTTAAAGTCACTGCACAGGGTTTAGCCTTTAATGAGTTTATTTTTACCTCTGGAGCAAGTCCTGGCCGAGCTGTCTGTGTCTTTTCTAACTCCATTATATCTAGTCTCTCATGGGATAACTTAAGAAGATAAAAACATATCCACAGCAGTACTCATGGCATTTTTTTTTTCTTTCAGGGCCAGTTTTCAAAATTCCACAAAGTGAATAAATACATCTTAAGCTCTTTGGAAATGTCTTGTCAGTAGAGTTTGGAGAAAAGTGTCTTTAATTGACTTTGGGGCACACGAGTTCAATTTAAATTCCAAAGTGTAATGGAGTTAAACCGTCCACAATTTGATCTTATTGATTTTCTTCTTGGTTTTTGGTTAAAAGAATGAAGAAGAGAAAATAAAAACTTCCAAGCAATCACTTTTCTTTGTGAAATTCAAGCTATGAGCCCAGGAACATTAATGCCATATTAACACCACCTAATTAATGCCATGTTATCACCACCTAATGCCCATAAGTGTCCAATTCAGCTAATTATTTCATCAGAAGAGAATAAGAGGTAATTGCTTTCTTTCTTCCACAGTCTTGCCTAGTTGAAAGAAAATCGGAAGGTTAGCAAACTTTTTTTCCTTGGATTCCCGATTACCTCATAAAGCTATCACATCACACTCAACTTAAGAATCACCTGTTCCACTTGAGGGTGTTATGCTAAGTGAAATAAGTCAGGCAGAGAAAGACAGATACCATATATCTTCACTTATAGGTAGATTAGGAGAAACTTAACAGAGGACCATGGGGGAGGAGAAGGGCAAAAAATAGTTGGGGAGAGGGAGGGAGGCAGACCATGAGAGAATCTTGAATACTAAGAACAAACTGAGGGCTGATGAGGGTGGGGGAGAGGGGAAGGGAGTGATGGGCATGGAGGAGGGCACTTGTGGGGATGAGCACTGGGTGTTATATGGAAACCAACTTGACAATAAACTATAAAAGAAAAAAAAGAATCACCTGTTCCAGGAAGTGACTCCTTATTACCCCTTAAGAAGCTAGGCTAGATGGGGTGCCTGGGTGGCTTAGTCGGTTAAGCGTCCGACTTTCGCTTAGATCATGATCTCGCGGTTCGTGGGTTCGAGCCCCGCGTCGGGCTCTGTGCTGACTGCCAGCTCAGAGCCTGGAGCCTCTTTCAGAGTTTGTATCTCCCTCTCTCTCTGACCCTCCCCTGCTCACACTCTCTCACGTGCTCTCTCTCTCCTAGAAATAAATAAAAAATATTTTTAAAAAAAGAAGCTAGGCTAGATGATGTTCCTACGTGTCAATTTTCATATCACTTGTCTTTAACATCAGACTACATTATTTTCTTGTGTTTGTATCTGTTTATGCATCTTTCTTATATAGTAAACCGCCCCTTATCTGCAGTTTCACCTTTTATGGTTTTAGTTACCTGAAGTCAACTGCAGTCTGGAAGCAGATGCTCCTCCTTGTGACATTGTCAGAGTCAGTAGCAGCCCACCCTCCATCCCAGTGCCTGCCTCATTCACCTCATGTCATCTCGTCAGGTAGCCATCATCTCACATCATCAAAAGGAGGGTGAATATGGTACAAGAAGATATTTTGAGAGAGACTGTATTTGCATAACTTTTATTAAAGTAATTTATTACAATTGTTCTATTTTGTTATTAGTTACTATTGTTAATCTCTTATAGTGCCTAGCTTATAAATTAGGCTTTATCCTTGGTACATATAGTGTTCAGAGATATCGCTAGTTTCAGGCATCCACTAGGGGTCTTGGAACACCCCCCCATGGATAAGGGGTGGGGGCTACTGTACTATAATATTCCTGAGGGTGGAAATGGTGCCCTATTTACCTCCCCATTGTCTTGCATAGGTCATAGAACAGAGTAGGTGTTTGGTGGTAACTGAATGAATTATTGTCTATGTTTCCATAGATCATCTTAGTTGGCAGAAGTCTGTGACTAGTGCCCTTTGAGAAGTGCTAGTCTTCCAGTTATGGCAGACGTTCACTAGTAGAGCATCCAAGATCACATGTTCATTTACTGGGCAATTTCATTCGCCCTGTGTGTTTAGTAGGCTGGCCTCAATACAGCTCATTCAGTGAATTTTGATGTAAGAAGCACTGATATGCTGTGTCTTAACAGGACAAACTCTCTTAGAACATCTGCTTTAGTTTTAGTGAACAGTGACCAATCAGCTTGCCATTTCTAACTGCAGTGTAATACTCAACCCATTTTCTATAGCCATTAACTCTAAAGTATTAACAAGGTTTGCAGCCAGAGCCCCCTCATGTCCGTGTCCCTGATTCTGCAGAATAGGACAAAAACATATAATAGGTACCCTGATTATTGGACCATTCTAGGATGTTCACACTTGGTAAGCTTATAACACAGTCTAACTGAAAAGTTTCTAATGGAATGTCTGGTCGTCTTTGTCTGCATTCTGAGAGGGATTTCTGTGAAAGGATAAACCAGTCCATCTTGATGAGTCAGTGGTATGAAGCCAGTCACCATCATGGTTGATTCAGACATAGATGCCTAGTAGATTGGGTATATTCTGTACTGTCTTATACGGAACCATCACCCTTGCCAGTTTGGCGGTATTTGCTCAGGAAATATTAAATCCAAGAAAACAGACTGAAGCCTAAGGTCACTGCAAATTATGAGGGTATGAGTATGAAGTGCTCTGCTTTCAGTCCATGTCTCCTTGACAAATGGAGAATGCCAAGAAAGATGGTCCTGCTGTGGCCTGCATTTCAATCCAGAATTCAGACTTCCTTAGCTTACGAATACTAAAGCCACTGTGACCTATAGTATGGAGTAAAGCTTAAGTGAATACATGTTTAGTGGCTGGAGGTGACTAATACCATCTGGAGTGAATAGGAACCATTCTGCCCTTTTCCAAAGAAAGACTTCAGTCTTCTGGTTGGAGGCAGAGTTGTTACCTTTGCAAAGAAAGTTAAACTTGCCCAACATCATTAGATGAAAAGAATATATGTGTATTATTCTAACCACAAAGCAATGGCAGTGAGAGGAAGGCTCCTGCTTGCTTCTGTGAGGTACAGTGGCATTGATGCTCTTTGAGTGGCAGGTTTCTGTTCATTTGCAAATGCGATGACATTTTCAGCTTTTTGTACCAGGAAAGGAAGTGCCTTGGGAAGCTTGTGGTTGAATGCATTCTCCCTTGAGAGCAGCAAATGAGGTTAAATGCATTTACTGATGGAGGGTCTGGGGTGGGGGGAGGGGGAAGCAGAGGGAGGAAGGGGCAGATGGGTGTGTGGCAATGAATTATTCTAGTTTGAAGTGACTTAGATAAAATGTATTTGTTTGCGTCCTTCCTCCCCCCTTCATCATTTCCTCCAAAGAGTGCAGGACAAGGCTGGGAAAACAAGACCATAGCAGAAAGCGATGGGGTGGTTGTGTGCTCTTGACCTGAAGGGGCAGGGTCCAGAATAAATGAATGTGTCTGTAATTAAACTCCTGGGGACAAGACACCTGACTTCATCCAAGTTAGGGATTAAATTCCACAGGAAGTTTGGTGGTAACCAAACTAACCCCCTTAAGTGGTTAATGAGATTGAAGATAATTCTAAAATGGCTTCATATGGCAGAAGGTGTCTCACAGGGTGGTTCTGATTCAAGTAACCTTGGACCAGCTGTTGATGAAAGAGTAAAGGAAGTAAAGGAAGTTCTCCATTTATAAAAAAATAAAACTCAGCTGCTATCTTAAGCCAAAGATATTAGATCCAAAGGAAACTTTTTTGGATCCACCCTGCATCCACCCTGTCAATTTCCAAGGAAGGAAAATGAACCCTGAGAAGTTAAATGACTCCTATGTGATCGGAGGCTATCATTCATGTACTTCTCTGTGCTTTAATGATTATGTCTCTCACTCTGGAATCTTGTATCCAACTGTTGCCCTGTGATCCTTGGTTACAAACCAGGGATCATCCCAAAGTAACGGTAAGAATATTGACCATGGAAAGCATTCCAGATTTTTTGTCACTTTACTGGCAAATAGTTTTGACTCACTGAAATAGTTTCAACTGGGATAGAGTACTTCACCTCTGAATAATAGAGTTGTCATCTGCAATAAATAAACAAGAAACAAATAATAGTATTGCCAGGGCTATCTCTACTCTATGTGGCACCTTTGCAGAAAAGAGAAAAAAAAAAGCCCCCTCTGGTGGTTGAATTTGAGAAAAACACCGTTTCCTCTGGACTGACTCCCCTGCCAGGGGACTGATTTGGTGAGGGGCTGGCTTTTATCCCTCACACACCACTTAGCCAAGCACATTTCTTAGGGTGGCTGCACACCATAGGCAAGGAAATGGAAGGGCAGCCAAGAACAACAAGCTTATAGAAACAGGACACACGATATGTGAGTGATTGGAGAATGCAAGGTGGTAACTCCTCTAACAGGGGGGCCCTGATCTCATGTACACAGACAGGAAGGTTTGCAAGTCTGCTGCCCAATTCTGTGTGACTCTCTCCTCCTTAAAGAAATGATATTTGAACTGAGATCTGAATGATGAGATGGAGACAGCCCATTTGACTATCTGGGTATAAGGCATTCCAGAAAAGAAATGGTCAGTGCGATGGTCCTGGGGCAGGCACCAATTTCATGTGTTTGAAAAAAGAAATGAACTGATATGATTGAATTTTAATGACTGAGAGTAATAGTGACTTGAGAAATGGCCAGAACAGGCTAGAGAAGTCATATCATATTGGGCAGTGGTTGTCAACTCTCACCATGTATCAAAAATGCAGGTGCTCTACACACGGAGATTCCAACTCAGTTAGTCTGGGGCAGGGTGCTGGTATTTGATTTTTATTATTATTGTGGCTACTCTTGTTATTTTACGTTCTCCAGGGGATCCTAATCACAAGTGAAAATTCACTGATAATATAATTTTATAGAATTTTGGATTTGATTTTAAGAATAACAGAAAACCAAAAAGGATTTAAAATTTTTTAAACATTTATTTATTTTTGAGAGACAGAGCACAGTGGGAAGGGGCAAAGAGAGAGACACATACACAGAATTCAAAGCAGGCTCCCAGTTCTGAGCTGTCAGCACAGAGCCATACACGGGGCTCGAACGCATGAACCATGAGATCATGACCTGAGCCAAAATCAGATGCTTAACCAACTGAGCCACCCAGGTGCCCCATAAAAACCAAAAAGGATTTTAAGCTGCAAAGTGACATGATATGATTTCCATGTTTAAAGTGTCATTCTTGCTTCTGTGTAGAGAAACGATTGAAAGGGTAAAAGGGGGCAAGGATGAAGGAAACTATCAGAAGTCCATGGCAGGGTGCCTGGGTGGCTCAGTTGGTTGAGCGTAAGACTCTTGATTTCAGCTCAGGTTATGATCCAGTGTTGTGGAATCAAGCCCTGTGTTGGGCTCCATGCTGAGCATGGAGCCTGCTTAAGATTCTCTCTTCCTGTACCCCTCTCCTTCACTCACACACTCTCTCTTTCTAAGGAAGGGAGGAAGAAAGGAAGGAAGGAGGTTTATTTGCTGATGGATTAGGATTTGAGGGGATGGGAAATGAATGACCAACAGACTTTTCATTTGAGCAACTTAGTGTACAGAAACAGAAGACCCTGAGGAAAGCAAGTATTTTTGGAGGGTAAGGGAGTAGGAAAAAATGTCTTGGCATGTTATATTGGGGGTACATGTTGGATTTCCAAGTTTAGATACCTGGTTGGTAGTTATATATCCACAATAGGAATTTAGAAGAGAGATAAAGTCTATACATAGAAAATTGTGAGTCTATATAATATATCAATGGTATTTCAAGCCATAGATTGAGATTTTTCTTGAGAATGAATGTGGAAAAACTATGGGGGTATGTAAGGAAAGTGGCTGCTTTTTATGTGAATTAAAGTTGGGAATAATGTCTCTATGAAGAACACCCTTACATTGGTAATGAAATATCCTCCCTGAAGAAGAAAAAGAATCTGAAGTGGAAGAAAATAAAAGTAAAGAATTTGTTACATATATAATAACAATGTATATTATATATAGTTATATATATACAGTTATATATAGTTAATATATAACACATTGTCCGTTGATTGATTTTTGTCTTGAGAAATAAATTGGATAGTAACAGGTATGACATGGTATGAGCGTTGGGTGCATGAGTAAACTTTTCAAGGATAATAGTGTGGATCCTTTCGTACTATGACAGCCAAAGGCAAATCTATGAGGGTAACTCATTGTATCCTGTTCTGACCCTCTTCCTCATCCCAATCTAGTNCCCTTACATTGGTAATGAAATATCCTCCCTGAAGAAGAAAAAGAATCTGAAGTGGAAGAAAATAAAAGTAAAGAATTTGTTACATATATAATAACAATGTATATTATATATAGTTATATATAATATATATACAGTTATATATAGTTAATATATAACACATTGTCCGTTGATTGATTTTTGTCTTGAGAAATAAATTGGATAGTAACAGGTATGACATGGTATGAGCGTTGGGTGCATGAGTAAACTTTTCAAGGATAATAGTGTGGATTTGCCAAAGGCAAATCTATGAGGGTAACTCATTGTATCCTGTTCTGACCCTCTTCCTCATCCCAATCTAGTTTTCTCTGCCAGGAAAAAGGTAGATGCTCTTAGGTCCTGGTTTCCTTTAATTCTGATACAAGCAGAAAACTGCCCGTTTTGTGACTGAGTAATTATAATACAATATCTTAAGTAACTGAATAATGTCTTAATACCAGATTTACTGGTGAAAATGAATCGTGTTGTTAGAGAATGGCTGAAGTAATGGTAAAGCAGGCGCGGCTGCAGATAGCTCTAGAGAGGTGAAATCTGTGACCAACATGGCCCCAGGGCACCATGATGGCCCTGGTAGATACCTTCCCAGAGAAGGTTCATGAATTTCTCCATCCCAGAAGCATGCCAGTAATTCGCCTCTTTCCCCAGTCTTACATGATCTGCTGATTGGTTGACTTAGGGCAACACTCTTCCAACCTGGAAAGGCACACCCCTAGGAAAACAAAGATTTACTGAAGAGGACACAGGACTTACTTTACAGTTCAAGTTTCATCTGTACTATTTCCTAAAATTAAACTAAGAACTCACCCTTCTCCTACTTTATCTAATGAAAGAAACTCTGTGCCCACTGCAGTTTATGGTGCATTGCCTGTTGTTTTCAAAACCTCCTACGTGCTAGACAATGGACCACTTGAAGTATTACTGTAGGTATTGAGAAAATGGATGACCATTCTGGCTCAGTAGTCCACAAATCTTTCTGAAAGTCAGCTCTTCTGATTCTTTGCTTTCTACAAAATTGCGGGTAGACCTGATCGACTTGTCAGTTGCTGGATCATTAAATATAATTTTTGATGATACATGACTATGTGATTTTGACATACAACTAACTTGGAAGGGGTACAAAATTTTGAGTAGTACTGCTATTACAAAACTTCCATTCATGTCTTTATTTATGAGAAAAAGTTTGTCAGTTTTAAGCATTTATAAAAATGAAAAATAGGAATGCAGTATAGGCTGAGCCTCATTTATTCTAGTGACTGGTGATATTCATCCATGAATACATCAGGTAATTAGAGGAGGAGGTGTCATTCATCTCACTCAGAGATGTATTTTGAATTATAATTTTAACTTTAGTAATTTTTTATCAGATGTTAGAAGATATTTTATTGTCTTGATCTATTTTTTACTTATAATGATAACTCAGTCCAAATGAAAAACTTCAATACTTACAGTTACGGAAAACTTTTCTTAAAGATTTACACTTATAGACATATTTTTGTCACAAAAAGTCATGAGAGACTGACAAAACTTTTTTAATGTTTATGTATTTTGAGAGAGAGTCATATGCACAAGTTGGGGGTGGGGGTCAGAGAGAGGGAGAGAGAGAATCCCAAGCAGGCTCTGCACTGCTCAGCACCAAGCCCAACATGGGGGCTCAGTCTCATGAACCATGAGATCATGACCTGAATCAAAATCAAGAGTCAGATGCTCAACTGACTGAGCCACCAAGATGCACCAATAAAACATTTTAGAGCATAAAATTATATTTCATTAGGATAAAATTTTAAGAGGAAAATGGATTGCAAATACAATTTGAAGGGAGAAAGGAAGTTTATAAAATTTGTTTAAAAAAAGCTTGTCCATGTCTGTTTTTCTATAGATCCATATGGCATCAAATTGCCACTCCTTAGATTTCAAAGCTACAAGATGGCAGAATTAAAATACATTCTTTGCAACTGTTGAAACCTGTGATGAAATTATCTTAGATACCAGCTTAGAAGTGTTTAGGTGGATTCCTAGCTTTCAAAAACATTTTTAGGGGGCATAAAAGCAGCAAAGCTAGAAGATGACTGTTTTAGAGCACATGGTAGATCTACTTATGGGCCATTTAGGTTTCTCTTGGGCTAAGGACACAAAACTTCATTATAAATAGCCACTCCTGGGCCACTGAGCATTGGTGTTGTAGTCTTAATTCAGTACAGTTTCAAAACTGACCACTGGGGAGGAAGGGGTGTTGGAATTTATGTATGTAAAATATAAATAACATAAAATTTATCATTTTAACCACTGTCGAGTATACAGTTCTGTGGCATCAAGTACCTTCACGTGCTGTTCATTCATCACCACCGTGGAAATATATATTTTAATATATATTTTAAAAAACTACTTAGCACCTAAAATATTTGTCATCAATGAGTTGCAACTGATTGATCTTTGCTAAGAGAAAACCAGATATATTTTCCATATAACTTTGATTAAGAGTTTTGTTTACTCTACGCTACAATGTAAGTCCCATGTGAGAAATACCTCTTAGCATTCAGGTATTAGAAAGAATTTGATTTAGAAAATGTTAGCAATGATTGGGCTCTTTGTTTTATTTACCTGCATTGATAAACCTATGATAATCCTGTATTCCTTATGTGGTAAAGATATAAAACAAGAGAAGTTTGGATGCCTTTTACTGAGGGACATGAGCTATCCTCATCTTTGGATGGTTAAACGTGGCTCTCTTGGAAGCCCTGGGAGACATAGTCCAGGAGAAAGTCTATGAGGATATTTTTTTGGCCTAGAATCTCCTCTGTTATCTTTACATTAAGTTATATACCTGACCTGTCTGGGAAGTTCATTTGCTCATCCACTCATTCATCACTCCTTCATCCCACAGTGAGGACACCTACTGTATGTCAGGTCACCACCATGCTGGCACTGGGCTATAAGCAAAAGGTAAATAACCAACTTCAAAAACAAACAGATGAACAAAATAAACAAAAGCATCCCATGGTTGACGTGGGAAAGAGAATTATTCTAAATGTTACCAGTGGGAGAAGTGCTATTGCTGACGTCTAAGAAGTACCTAACTGAGCCAAGAGACAGAGACAGAGAAAGAATCTTAGATAGGATGATGCCCCAACTGAGTGTCAAAAAACAAGCAGGAGTCAGCAAGGTAAAGAAAAGAAGGGCAGACTTTCTAGCCAGAGGGCACAGCTGGCCTTTCCAAGTAGGCCTCAGGAGGCTTGGCCCAGTCTTGACCAGCATTGGAGAAATTTGAAGTTCTAAATTAGACTTCTAAGAAAAGTGCCAATTAGAGCCAGGTGCAGAGAGATGGCAAACAAATCAGCTATGTTGGGATGGGGGGTATTCAGATAGGTCCCATTTAGCCTGCAGAACAAAGAAGCCCCCCTGGGGAGGGTGGGTTTTGGCTAAGCGGCTTAGTTAATTTTCAAATGTCCCCGTGTTCTTAAAACTCTATGACAACAAGACATGAGTATTTACTCCTTTGTGAGCACAGGGGTTAGTACAGCCTTTCACTAAAGGTCAAACCAACCCATAGAGGAGAAGTATATAATTCCCATATCTGGCTGGCAGGAACAGAAGAAAGGACCTTGAAATGTCAAAAGTATGTCATATATGCATGCAAATTGGTATTATACTGCCAGGCTGCCTGAAATGGGGGTGGGTAAGTAGACCTGGAAAATGGGTAAGAGTCTCCCTTCTTCCCTCTCCTATATCTTGTCACCCCATCTCCACTTAAGGACTTGACAAAGGGAGGTCTTTAGAAGGAGAATGGAATAGAGGAAGGAAATGGACATGGATTGAGTGCCTGCTGTGAACTTTAAACTCCTCCAATGCCCTGTACAGAGCTTCAGTTTGATTTATTCTATTAAGGATTTTTTTCTTCTTCTCAAAGTTATGACTTTTTCATAAAAATCAGAGGTTATATATTTTAATATTCTGGATCCCTAACAAGGACTTGGTACATAATTGAATTGTGTGTCCTCCATGGTGTTTTATGTTCGATGCCTCCTTGAATAATCTTAGCAAGCACTGGCATAGTGTGTATCCAGGACTGCTCTCATTAACCCATACGCTTCTCCTAAAGTTCTGTAGCCTGGGCACTGTTATTGTCTTGCATTAAATAGGGTGCCACCACATCCATAAAAGTTAAATAATTTGACTCTAGACTCACAAGCTAGTTGAGAGCAGAGCTACGGTTTTAACCAAGGCAACCTGACCCTGCAGTCTGTGCTTTGAACTGTTGTACCATAGTGTTCTTGCTACAATACTATTAAGTGGGTTATTTATAACCATATGACCCTATTTTGCCAAGAAAAGTAAAGAGAAAGTAAGTCTCTGAGAGTAATAGAGAGCTGCACAAGACACACACAACAATGACTGGCTAGCGTAGGATTCAAATTCAAACACATGCAACCCAAAATCCTTATCTGTTATACTTCCCAGCAATTTGTACACTCTCAGAACTGAATGATAAGCTCAAGTATTTTGACTAAGGAAGCTGAGAGGGTTAAAATACCCTTTTCTTTATGAATGTAGAGAGAGGAACAGAAGATGGGTGGCTGGTGAAAGAGCAGAAGCAGGCTGAACTGCTCACAATAAGTGCACTCCTTAATCCCCAACACCTATTTCACACATCGCGCCCCCCCCCCCACCTCCCCTCTGGTAACTATGTTTGTTTTCTATAGTTGAATATGTTTCTTGGTTTGCCTCTCTCTCTTTCTTTATTCCCCTCTGTTCATTTGTTTTGTTTCTTAAATACCACATAAGAGTGAAATCATATGGTGTTTGTCTTTCTCTGATTGACTTATTTTACTTAGCATTATACTCTCTAGATCCATCTTTGTTGTTGCAAATGGCAAGATTTCATTCTTTTTTGTGGCTGAGTAATATTCCGTTGTATACGTGTACCACATCTTTATCTATTCATCAGTTGATGGGCCCTTGGGCTGTTTCCATAATTTGGCTATTATAGATAATGCTGCTATGAACATTGCCCTCCAGGAACATATAACTAAGTGTAGGAAAGTCAAACTACTAAAAGAGCTCTCACACAAGATGGAGGAAGGAAGAAGTCATTTTGGTGATGGCCTTAAGGTCCATTAGAATATTGATGAAATTCTCATGTCTAGTTTTAATCCTCCCTGTGGAAGATGCAGAGATGTACCATCCAGATCCCTCTTCAAGGAAGGTTGGTGCCCAGCAGTGGGGTAGGACAGTCATCAGAGAGCCTCCGGCTGTGAAACCCTTTGAGGTCTGCCTGGATTGCAGAAGAATACTTCACCTTTCAGGGGGCATCTAGTGACTAAGTGAGGCCAGGCATAAAAGTCTAGTTATTTGGACCTAATGCAGGATAATTCTGAAACACAGTACTTGTCCCAGATCTGCCCAGGGGTTACCCAAGACTTTATCAGCCCTGCTTTGTAGTTCAGCATCTCGCTCTGCCAAATCCTGCTTCCTCCCCTTCCTCTCACGGGTGCCAAGCCCTCATAAACAGCTTGTACCTGCAAAATCCACTTCAACATCTGCCTCTGGGGAAGCTCACCTGAGATACACTCCTTCTCTTTCCCCCTTCTGTCTTGTCCTGAACTGAGGGGCCAAGTCAGTCCTTCAGAGGTGTCTACAGAAATTCTGGTGACTTAGGAGAAATCGTACAGATGACTTTGGTGCACTAGGAAGTGAGTTGGACCATGATGAGTGCATCAATTAGCAAGTAATATGAATTTTAAATGTGTGAAGATACAAATAGAGATGCAGAAGTTCAAGTTGGGAATAACTGATGTGTTCACAGAAGGTGTACAGGGAAGCACCTGGGAGTCAGAGTATGTCTGATGCTAGCTTCTTAGGATATGAAGAAAGAAGCAGGGCATCATCCCTTCATGTCCAGAGAGAGGATTTTTATTTTCCTGCACAACACAAATATGACTTCTAAATGGGTGCTGTATAGTAACTCAACATTTGCAAAGTACAGTGTGAGCCAGGCACTGCACTAGACACTTTCTTTTTTTTTAACGTTTATTTATTTATATTGAGAGAGAGAGTGTGTGCAAGCAGGGGAAGGGCAGAGAGAAGGAGAGACACAGAATACCAAGCAGGATTTGTGCCACCAGCACAGAGCCTGAGGTGGGGCTCGAACTCACGAACCATGAGATCATTCATGACCTGAGCCAAAACCAGAAGTCAGGCACTTAACCAACTCAGCCACCCAGGCACCCCTGCATTAGGCACTTTCTAAGGATATTCTTACTTAATCTTTACATTCAGTATTATTAATTCCATTCCCAATTTCCTTAAAGTGTTTAGGTAGCCTGCCCAAAGTCGTACACCTGATAAGTGGTGAACTTAGGATATGTGCCTCAGCAGCCAAAACGCTACTTTATTCTGTGTGTCCACCACTAATCAACTATGTGACCTTGGAAATCACCTTTAACTTCAGCTGCTGCTTCTCTACAATAGGCATACTGATGCCTGTCTCATAGAGTTATTTGGATGACTGAATTAGATGGTGCAATAAAAACCCTCTAGGAGTTTATCTGCCACAGACGAAACTCTTTACGCATCTGTTGTTATTACCAGTATTGTTATTTTCTAGGTTTCTAACATGAATTTCCACATTGTCTGAAATATGTTGCATTACTTATGAGAATCTTCTAGCATTCTTTGGCAAACTGATTGACATAGAAGGAACCCTGTGTTTCTCTAAACATAGTGAAATGCTAGATGAAATCTACAATAATATTAAATACACACAGGGCTGAAATTGAAAGTAAGACAAAGCAATCTCAGCTGTCAGAAATGAAGGGAGACAAAGCTGGAGTATTTGGCAGAAGCTGTTGATGGCCAGTGCACAAAGCTGTGAGATCTGATTGTCAGATCCAGGTCTGAAGACTTGGTGTAGAAACTCCCATACAGGACAAGAGAATAGGCCCTTGGGCCTTGCAGCTAAGTTCCTACTTAGCCATGGGAATTACCCTGATTGGAGAATTAAAAAGGAAACCTGAAAAAACATCAAGAGAACATTTATCTAAAGGCACAAATAGAAATAGTCCTGGGTGATTCAATCCGTTAAGCATCTGGCTTCGGTTCAAGTCATGATCTCACAATCTGTGAGTTCAAGCCCTGCATTGGGCTCTGTGCTGACAGCTCAGAGCCTGGAGCCTGCTTCAGATACTGTGTCTCCCTTTCTCTGTCTCTCCCCCATCCATGCCCTCTCTCTCTTTCTCTCAAAAATAATGTGTGTATACACATATATACACACATATCTTATATATATATATATATACCTTTAAAAAAGATTTAAAATGTAATTAAATAAATAATATTTACTCACAGCGATACTTTTACTAACAAGAAGAAAGGAAGAAGCATATTAAGAGTCCAGAAATTATAGGAGCACCTGGGTGGCTCAGTCGGTTGAGTGTCCAGCTTAGGCTCAGGTCATGATCTCACAGTTCATGGGTTCAAACCCCTGTCAGGCTCTGTGCTGACAGCTAAGGACCTGGAGCCTGCTTCAGATTCTGTGTCTCCCTATCTCTGTCTCTGCCCCATCCATGCTCTTTTTGTCTTTCTGTCTGTCTGTCTCTTTCAAAAATAAACATTTAAAAAAGAAAGGAAAAAAAAGTCCCCTGGGAATAGTTAACCTAGTCATGTTTTTTACACTATCTAAATATGTAAAAACCCAAATCAATAAATTAATGCACAAAGTAAGTAGTCTAGAACTTGTGGTTCCCTTAGGATCTTGGCAGAATCGAACATAAAACCCATCCCTTCAGGATGACTAAACCCAGAGCACCCAGACTCTCAAGGAACATGTCTACTGCTGTAGATTAGCTCACAATAAAAATTACAAAACACATAGAGAAATTAGCCACCATAAGAGAGGGTTGGCAGATGTAACAAACTCCTAGTTTTGTACCCAAAGAATTGGAGATAATAGCACAGTCTGAACAAAACTTTCAAAGAAGTATTTTAAAAATATGCAGGGAGCTACAAGGAGGGAAGCAATAAGGCAAAGGCAAGAATATAAATAAAAGCTTTGGAGACCTGGGGAGCCATGGGAAGGAGGACAGTAATAAATAAGGTGACCAGGAAGGCCTCCTGGAGAAGATAAAAACAAGCTTAGACAGGAAGGAGGTGAGGGAGTTAGTTAGGCAAGTTGGCATCAGAGGGAAGGGAGTTCCTATCTCCCTTGAGATAGGATTGTGGCAAGGATGTTTGAGGACAGTGAAGAGGCCAGTATAGCTGGAAGGGAATGAATTAAGGGAGAAAGTTACATTAGCTTATCTCCCTGAGCCTCTGTTTACTCATCTGTAAAATTGGAAATGTCTACTTCTCGGAGTTGGGAAAATCAAATAACTTCAGCAAAGAAGCCATATATATGGAAGAGCACTGCTTTTGATCCATTATGTCTGTTTGTAAGCCTCACAAGAATTATCTGAAGTAGTCTTTTTATCTCCATTTTACACATGAGAACACTGAGGCTTCAAGAGATTAATAGAGAGAGATACAGCTGGAGTTTAAACATAGGCCCTTTTGTCTCTAAAGCCCAAGCTTTTTTCCATAGTCTTCATATGGAATGGCCAAATGCAGTGATGGGTATATGGTAGACAATTAACAGCAGTAATTTCATTTTTTCCTTACCCTGAACCAGACTCAGCAACTGAGTCTTAGTTTGGGTTCCCCCCAAAAGCAGAGCCTCAGACAAAGATTTGAATGTAGGCATTTTATTTGGGAGGTGATGCCAGGGAGCAGACAAGAAGGAATGCGGAGAGTGGGACAGGAAGGCAGAAGAAGACGACAACAGCAAAGGCTCTCACTGCTGTCAGCAACTGGGGCCCAGTCCTGCTGAGGACTAATGAGGAATTGTGTGCATTGTACCTCAGCTTGTCCCTCCAAAGGGGTGGGGGTTGCTGGGACATTCACCCATCACTTCCTGACTCTCATTGGTTAGGGGCTGCCTCTGGGATGATAACTCACCACACCTCCAGGCTGCCTTTCCTTTGAGTGCCCACAGCTTCAGAAAAAGTCTGGAGATTTTACCATTTCCTTCTAGAGAAAATTTCAGCAGGGCGTGAAGTATCTAGAGATCTGCACTTCCATTTATCATTCCCTCGCAAGGGGACCAAGAATCTCTGGCCCTCCAGCTGCCACCTCATTCATACTGTATTATATTCTCTTTTAGAATGTTTTACATCTAGTTGCTTAATTCTTCAAAATTGTGGATGGCCTTTCTGGAATAAAATTAATCCTTCAAAATAACTGGGAACAATGAAAGTGTGTGTGTGTGTGTGTGTGTGTGTGACAGAGAGAGACAGAAAGATTATAAACTAAATGAGAACTGGACTGAGCTTATTCAGAAGTGTTCAAAGCACTTTGAATATCAGGAGGGTATGGATTAAATTATTAAATGTTTCTGTAGAATTATAAAGTATTTGTAAGATATGATGTGTTAGTACATATTTAATCTGTTTGAATAGAGGTGAGATGGTCATAGTATATACAATCTTTTGTGTTGGATGTCTCTTTTCATTAAGATATTATGTTTTTATTTTTAATTTTTAATTACTTCCTTATTTCTGAGAGAATGCAAGTGGGGGAAGGGCAGAGGGAAGGGAGGACAGAGGATCTGAAGCAGGTTGACAGCAGTGAGCCCCATGTGGGGCTCAAACTCACCAACTATGCATTCATGACCTGAGCTGAAGTCAGACACTCAACCAGCTGAGCCACCTAGGTGCCCCAGACATGATGTTTTTTCTTACGAACTTTAGAAACTGTCATTTTCAGAATTGACCAAATTGATACTTCTCCTTACATACTACAAAGTATGACTTTCTTTGTTTGAAGCACCCATCTACTTAAGATTTTGAAGATGCTTAAGAGCATACTGAAGGGAAGAAATGAAGAGTGGCAGTAAGAGTGGTATTTTAAAGTCATTCAACCATTTCAAAGTATTTCCATGTCAACTGTCTTCTCTCCTCATTCACTCACTTACCAGAGAATAGCTACTGGTGCCCTCTCTGTGCCAGGATCACTGGCAAGCTCTTAGAGGTGGTGATTTGAAAAACTTTTCTCTGCTTCAAGAAACTCTGGAGGCAGGTTTATGGTATTGATGGTAATGTCCCTCTGTGTACTCTGAGCAAAGCAAAACAAGACTGAAGGAGAAGCCATTTACATAAGAGAACAAGTCATTGGTGTTTGAAGGAGCTGAAATTTTGACCGTATCTCCTGGTATATNCCCTTGGACCTGAAAACTGAAACTGTCCTGTACTTGTACTTCCTGTCTAATCGTGATTATAATCCCCATTTTCTAAATGAGGAAACTTAGGCTTAAGGAAGTTACATGACTTACCCAATGCCACATCACTTGTAAGTGCCAGGATTTGAACCTTCTTCCAGATTCATACTTTGTCTAGAATAGGCTATGTGTCATAAGATCTGAACTAGAAATCCACTTCTGGAGGGCCCACGCTGAGGAGTGGGGCAGTATGCATGAAGTGTATCATGCAAGAATCTGGCCTTAGGGAGGCTTGATGAAGGCAGTGCAGTATACCTAAAGGCAGAAGGTAGGAGTGGCCAATATGAGGAGCTTCAGTGGACAAGGGAGACTTATGAGAAACCTGCTGTTTGTTTGCAGGGAATAGGCCTGATGTTGGAGGTCAGGCAGACTCTAATCCAGAAGACAAGGGCAAGACGAAGGCAGGCTCCCTATACATGCCACTGGAGAGCAAAACTCAGTCCTGTTGTGGGACTCCATTTTGACAATGAATCAACATCATCAAGAATAAGTGTGAATTCGGGGCGCCTGGGTGGCTTAGTCGGTTAAGCGTCCGACTTTGGCTTCGGTCATGATCTCGCGGTTCGTGGGTTCGAGCCCCGCGTCAGGCTCTGTGCTGACTGCCAGCTCAGAGCCTGGAGCCTGTTTCAGTCTGTGACTCCCTCTCTCTCTGACGCTCCCCTGCTCATGCTGTCTCTCTCTCTCTCTCTCCTAGAAATAAATAAAACATTAAAAAAAATTTTTTTTAAAGAATAAGTGTGAATCCCCTTTCTGAAGACAAACCTATGAAATTCCCTCAACACACCATCATTAAATAATAGTGTCAATAAAGGGGTGTTTTCCACCTCCAGGCCTGCTCAGGAGTTCTCCACATAGTTTCTTGCCCAAGGACAGGTGCCAGGTGCTTTTTATTCCATATCCTCATCATCCCTTTACATGCCTAAGGATCACTCTTGGTCTTGAGGGGATTAGGATTCTCCTAGAAATGTGGAAAGGGTGTTGCCAATAAAGAATGAGACCAATGGAATTGCACAAAATCCTGGGGTCCATATTGACTCTCAATGGCTGCTGTTGATAAGACATCCTTTCCAGGGAGGGTAACTGCCATACCTTCTGATGAATAGTGGTCCCTAGAATGACACTAAGTCTGCTCCTAGGTCCCTTTCAACCCTTCTCTCCAATGTGATCCATTCTCCAGTGGGATAACCCTTACCTACCCTCAGGGGAGGTCTTCCTAATTCTACTGATTATACTAAGGTTTGCTTTTGTTATTTGAAATTGCTAGGCTCTTGAAACTGAAAAAAAATTTCCCTGAAATGCTATTGTTGCTAGTCTAAAGTCTACTTAAAAACTCAAAGCTGAACACATTTCATGTTTTTCCTTTGTCTCTACAGTTATAGATCTACCTGAGGGAAGGATATATTGAAAGCTCTTCTTGCTTTGTGAGTTCTGGGAGAAGTTAGGAAGTCATTGTACAGGAAAGACATATACCTTATTATCATGTTACCTCACCACACAACATTTCAGAAGAAAAAAAGGACTTACACATTAAAAATGCACCTTTATAGGGTGCCTGGGTGGCCCAGTTGGTTAAGCATCTGACTCTTGATTTTGGCTCAGATCGTGTTCTCACAGTTTGTGAGTTCAAGTCCCACATTGGGCATGTTGACTGTGTGGGGCCTGCCTGGAATTATCTCTCTCTCCCTCTCTCCTTGCCCCTCCCTCATGCTCGCTTGCTCTCTTTCTCTCAACATAAATGAATAAATTTTTAAAAATAAAATAAAAATGCACCTTTACTGTAAGATGAATCCCTACTTCAAGACAATTAATGTGTGTGCTTTAGAATATATCTTGGATGAGGCAGAGTCTGTAGGTGGGATATAGTCCAATGGCTGTGCTCTGAGGATGGGAAGGACATGGCACCCACCTCTAGTTAGAAGATGTGAATGTTAGTGTGGAGGTTCCTCAGGAAACTAACAATAGAACTCCCCTATGACCCAGCAATAGCACTGCTAGGAATTTACCCAAGGGATACAGAAATGCTGATGCATAGGAGCACATGTACCCCAATGTTCATAGCAGCACTCTCCACAATAGCTAAAACATGGAAAGAGCCTAAGTGTCCATCAACAGATGAATGGATCAAGAAGATGTGGTTTATCTATACCATGGAATACTACATGGCAATGAGAAACAATGAAATCTGGCCATGTGTAGCAACATGGATGGACCTTGAGGGTGTTATGCTGAGCAAAATAAGTCAGGCAGAGAAGGACAAATATCATATGTTTGCACGTATAGGAGGATTAGGAGGAACTTGACGGAGGAACAAGGGGGAGAAGAAGGGCGGAAATGGTGGGGGAAAGGGAGAGAGGCAAACCATGAGAGACTCTTGAATGCTGACAAAAACTGAGGACTGATGGATGTGGGGGGGAGGAGGGATGGGCATGGAGGAGGACACTTGTGGGGATGAGCACTGAGTGTTATGTGGAAACTAATTTGACAATAAACTAATTGTAAAAAACTAAATAAATAAATAAATAAAAATTAAAAAAATAAAAATAAAAAAGAAGATGTGAATGTTCCTTCTGTGCTACTAGGGGCAGAAGTAGCTGTAACCAGTGTAAAAGTCAAAGAATTATGCTGTCACTCTTTAATTCAATCTATACACTTGCTTCAATATACTTCTTAATGTTTAACAAATCTCCCTAAATACCTGTGTGGCAGGTGGAGGATGAGGAGAGGAGTTGCTTTTTTCCCTGAAGAAAGGTCCTTAATCAACTGTCAACTCCTGATGAACAAAGGACCATTGTCCAACAAGATGCAATAGAGGCAGTGTATTAGGTGAAGTGGCCCCATTTTCAATGGCTTCTGTAAAATATGTTGGCTTTCAGAGATGCTGATTGCTTCCAGTCTAAGTGCTTTTCCAAAATTGGCATCTGCTTTATCTCTAGGGGTATCTCTTTCACTTGGCTTCAGTGCATCAATTTGAAGCTGACTGGAATGGTTGTGTCTGAAAGAAAGGTCCCATCATCACATTCTCTCCTTATCCCTTGTGGGCAGCAATAGGATGCCAAGGTGATAAATGTTCGGCCAAGGTGCTCTGAGCCTCCTCCCTCTCTGGTTGTGGTCTCTGGTTTCTTGAAGCCTCCGATCAGGGCTCTGGAAGGTCCTGAGGCAGTGGAAAGAACACAGACTCCTCCAGTTGGACCCCTGGTCTGCCATTTGCTATCAGCGAAAGCTGAAAATTTCTTAAAATGCTTGAGCCTTAGCTTCCTGACCTGTGAGAAGGGAGACAATTTTATTGAAGGAGGTAGGATCACCTCCACTGATATCAGGTCCATGACAAATACATGAAGAGACTGATGTGTGATCACCCAGCTAAGATGTATACTTGTTTGGGTAAGCTTATTGGAAAGCCAGTAAGCAGTTGGGTTAGAGTGGGCTGTGACCACATCAGAGAGATACTCCAGGGTAAGCCAGAGGGGAAAGAAGAGGCAAACATGCAAAAGGGTTACTCGACCCTGGAGGAGAAAACCAGGGCCTGAGCCTGCAAGTGTGGATGACCATTTATCTGCTGCCCCACAGTTTCTGCCTCTGGGTCACATTTGTGCATGAGGGCCTAAGGAGCCCTGCAGCCTGGTGAGGTGGTACATGTACTGGGCTTTTGTTTTCATGGTGTGCTTTGCTTGCAAAATGTTCTCCTATCGGCCTGCTCTGATCTCCCAAACACAGAGAAGCCATGACATTCGCAGTGTTTCCCTCACCTTTTAGTTTCAAAGTCTGAGATTATGGATTGAGACAAAGAAGAAAAAGGAAATGGGGAACTCTGAGCTCTTTTACTTATCCAGCTGGAATATTTCCAGATTTTTTTTTCTTAACGTGCTCTCTGGCTTTGTGCAAGTTGCCGGGGGGAAACCTGATCCACAGAAAATAGAGTTCGAAGATTCAGGGCTCTCGGACCATTCCCATTTCTCATTTTTATCTGTATTCCATTCCACAAATTTGGAGAATTCAGGTTAGATCCTTTCAAAGAAGTATGTATTCAGTGCCTGCTTCCTCCTCTCCACACCCTTTCTCTAGCATCTTTTAGACATTTATTATGTATGAACTAAAATTCTACCCCACCTAAGATGGTTACATTTTCTGGAACTAAAGAAATGATCACTGAATCCTGCCTTGAGAAGAATCAAAGGTTTTGAAGAACTTCTGCTCTGAACTGTTTGCCACAGAACAAATCTGGCTGCCCCTCACCCCTTAGTATCCTCCCTGTCTCTCTCTCTCCTCTGCAGGACCCTCGGCCATTTTGCTCCTCACCAGAATCCTCCCTGGAAGTGAAAAGTGAAAAATGGAAAAGACAAAAGACAAAAAAAAAAAAAAAAATCCAAGTAGAAAACAAGCTGACTTCACTTTTTAATCCCCCAAGGGAAAAGAGATCTAGATAAGAAAGAAGAAATTAGACCAGTTCGGTTAAAGGATGGTTTCTGAATTGCCTTTGGATTTCATCTTTCCTTACTTTCTCCTTCATCCCTTATCAGCCAAAATAATTGAAGCAAGCCTTAGACCAAGATTTTAAGAAAGGTCTTCTTAAGCAAAAGGCAACCGCTAGTTTAGAGTCGGCTTGAAGAAAAAAAAATCCATCTTTTTTTTTTTTAGAAAAGATTCATCGTTAAAGAGGCTGCATAGAGTGGTGCTATGGTTTTCTATTATAATCAGGAGAAGCTTTTTAAGAGGAGTCTCTGACTCCTCTGTAGGTTAGAGAGTGAGGTGGGAGGTGGAGCCTTGGAGGATGATGTAGGGTTTTTCCAGTTTAGCTTCGCCTTATTCTCAGTAGCAGCCCCTGAGGCACTGAAGAGGAGGACTNCGTTAAAGAGGCTGCATAGAGTGGTGCTATGGTTTTCTATTATAATCAGGAGAAGCTTTTTAAGAGGAGTCTCTGACTCCTCTGTAGGTTAGAGAGTGAGGTGGGAGGTGGAGCCTTGGAGGATGATGTAGGGTTTTTCCAGTTTAGCTTCCCCTTGTTCTCAGTAGCAGCCCCTGAGGCACTGAAGAGGAGGACTCCCAGGGACACCCAGATCACATCACCTTGGTAATTTTGTGGGCTTTGTGGTCACATAACCTGGGCTTAAATCTTATCTCTGTTACTCTACCAGCCAGAATGCTTTTGACTGCAAGTAATAGAACACTCAACTATTTATTAATTATTATTATTAATGTTTCTCCAAACCCAGGCTCTTTCATCCTTTTGATTCTCCATCTGAAGCATGTTGTCTTTCACGTTCAAGCTCATTCTGTGTTATAGTAAGATGGTGGCCACAGCTCAAGACATATGTCCCCCCTCTTTCTTTCGACAGAAAGAAAAGGGGTTCTTCTTTCTCTTTGATTCTTTTTTTTCTTAAGGTGGAAAACATATTACAGAAACCTCTCAACAGATTTCCCCTGCTGTATTATTAGCTGAAACTAGGTAGAGGATCACCTCTATACCAGTGATTGACGAAAGAGAATGAGATTCCATTTGGGGTTTTGTCCAGTCATGCTTTACCTCTGAGTGGGAGCCCATCTTCCATGAGGACTCTGCCTACTGGTCAAAGCTGGGGTTCTATTAGCCAGGAAGAAGGGAGGAATGACTCTTGGGCAGACAGTCATGTGTTTGATGATCCTGAGCCTCAGTTTCCTTATCTGACAAACAAGGAAAGCAAAACATATTTGACAAGACTGTTGGGAAGATCAACAAAAGTGAAATCAGCAAGGGGCTCAGAAAAGAGATTTGTGTGTTATCTTGCCTGTAAAGTTCTGAATTGGCTGGAAAATTAAATAGTGACTTGTGCCTTTGCACATGAAATTCAGTTGTCTCCTCCTTGTAAGATACAGGATCTTCTGCGATGAAAACCTAATGAAACCACTTACCCATCTCTTCAGATTAATAGATTCAAGTATGACTTACTCAGAAACCAATATATTAAGTCCGGTATAGTTACAACCATAGTGAATTCTTTGTTCAACAAAAACAAAACTGAAAGATGGCCCACTATTCTGAGGGACACAAATCAATCAGCGAGTAGGTAATTTTCATCTGATATGTGCATAATGCTGCTATCAGACTGCATATTCTGTTTTTTTATTTAACACAGTATGTTCATCTTCCATATGTTACCCATTAACAGACTAATCTTGAGAGACATTATGTTTTCTGTTTCCTGAATTTATAGGACCCCTCTTATAAATGCTTTTTAGTCATCATTAGTTAAATTTGATAAATTTCTCTCACTGAAAAAATTAAAAGTCCTATGAAATCAGAATTGTCCTTAAAAATGTAAAGTCACACTAACATTGTGTTATGTGTTCTATCAGTGTTTATTATCACACTGAAAAAAAAGCTCAAGTAATATTCAACATAAACCATAATATGTACAGTACTTTCACTACTGGATGCAAGCAGGTATTTTATTTCCCTCTCCACCAAACCTCCCCATGATATCTCTATGATAGTATTTAAAAGTATTGAAACTTCTGAACACATATTTGGGTATAAAATATCCATAGTAGCTTAACCAGTTAATACTTAGAAGAAAGTTTTCCCTTTCTGTGCAACTGTAGAAAGCTGAAACACTTTACAAACACATTTTGCACACTGATGTATAAAAGTGTTCACCCATGCAACTATTTGGAAAGTAGTATGGCCACATATTTATAAGCCAGTAATCATGCTTAAGAAAATCATTTCCAATGAAATAACCCCCAAATATAAAGAAATATTGGACACATAGGTATTCGTCACTCTGTTATTTAAACAACAGGCATTTGGAAGCCATTGGAAATGCCCGTCTATAGAAAATGGTTAGGTATGTTTTGGTCTACCACTTAATAGAATATTATGTAGCTATTTAAAATGTTTGTAAAGAGTTTCCATAACAAGTTGAAATGTTCATGCTAGAACATGAGTTAGAAAAACAGGAAGCCAGATTTTATAATTATTTAAAGTTAACCAAACAAGATTCTTTGGGTGGGGAATTTTACAAGGTGGGTGACATGAAGTATGTCAGAATGTTACAGCGACAACGTGTGCAGGATTGGATTATTTTTTTCCTTTACATTTCAGTCTTTTCCAAACCTTCATTATTCATGTGCATTAAATAATGTATTGTTGGGGTGCCCGGGTGGCTCAGTTGGTTAAGCATCTAACTCTTGATCTTGGCTCAGGTCATGATCTCATGGTACATGAGGCTCTCCTGCTTGGGATTCTCTCTCTCCCTTTCTCTCTCTGCCCTTCCCTCACTCACACATGTGTGTGCACTCTTTCTCTATCTCCAAATAAACAAACGTAAAAAGATAATGTATTGTTTTTATAATTTGAAAAACCAATATTAAGTTATACACTTGTAAAAATAAAAGAACGTGTGCCCTTGCTGAAACTAGCTAGAGAATCTTCCCTAAGATTCTTTACATTTCTCCCTACAGATTAAAATGCTGGCTTAAAAACCATATAGCCACTTGTCCTCCATCATACTGCCTTATTTAGCAGATTATGAGATCCCAAAATGAGGTTCAAGGATTTTGCCTACACTGGATTCTATGACATTCTGCAGTGCCTAATAAGTACTAGACACCCAGTAAGGTGTTTGACTAACTCTATCCTTTTGTAATATACCCATGAGTTCATTCAGTCAAAAAAATTCAGTATATTCTAAAAAGGTTTCAATAAATATTTACATAATTGATCATTTATTAGTTCTTAAGGAACTGTATGATAGAATTTGAAGGCATATTCTAAAGTTGTTAAGATATCTTTCTTAAAAATCAACCAATCCATTTCATCACTGGACATTCAATTAGGTTTTATTAAAGGTGTACATAGGCAGCACATTAGGCCAAGGGGAACCCAGCCTTCAGTAGGCAGTGCTCACTGGGCAGCTCCAAGTTCAGTCTTTCCCCATGCACATTTATGACATAGCCCACAAATCATTAGTTCTCAAAAGGGACAAGTATAAACAGGAACCAAATGGAAGGAATGTGCTAATATTAAATCATACACAGTAAGATCTGGGATAGATAAACATCCCTCCCTACTGCATTCATTCCTTTTAATTGACAGGGCATTACCAAGCCATCTGTGTTTCACAAATCTGAGTAGAAAGATCAGGTCACTGCACATCAATAATTTTAGTTTCAGAGAAAAATTATAGCTTCTTGCATCTGTGACTCTCTGATGAGTCTACCAGGGAAGGAGATGCATCTAGTGATTCTAATGCTGTCAAGAAACCCTAAGTGGAATTTCCTTGCACGTGACTAACATGGTGATGCCACGTCCTAGCTCACATACTCTGAGGACACTGTCTGACAGAGCTGCTACAACTGTATTTAGTGCGTCAAAACTCTAGAGACCTCTCGTATTAGTACCAATTAGCATTTATAATAAAAGTTATCCCATCCATTCATTCACTTAACATACATTTGTTAAGCACCCACTACACACAAGGCACAGTTCTTGGTATGGTATGGGTATGGGCCACAGAGCCTTGTTTTCTTTGTGGTTTTTTTTTGTTGTTGTTATTTTTAATGGTTTATTTATTTCTGAGAGAGAGACAGCATGAACAGGGGAGGGTCAGAGAGAGAGGGAGATACAGAATCCGAAGCAGGCTCCAGGCTCTGAGCTAGCTGTCAGCACAGAGCCCGACACAGGGCTCGAACACACGAACCATGAGATCATGACCTGAGCTTAACCGACTGAGCCACCCAGGCGCCCTGAGCCTTGTTTTCTTTGTTATTCCTTCCTCTCAATTGCAATGAAGATAGTCCAGCTAAGCCTTGAGATATTGCCACCTGTAGTGGTCAGCTCCTGCAATAGAAGAAGAAACCTGCTTTGAGAGATAAAAATCCTGCTAAACTTCCTAGGACATCTCATTTTTAGGAGCTCCACTGTTGCCTTGCTCCATCTGTTGCCTGGTTAATTGCTCATCAATGATGAGGAGTGCTGGTGACAGCTCAGCAAAGGGCCATCACTCCCTTAAAATCAATTAAACTAAATGTAGACCTATGGGCAGGCATGATTGTATCTAGAATTGGGTACGCTGGAAAATAATTTAAAACCTGATGCTAACCACCAATTGTGCAGTGGGAGTCTGAGATGAAATTGGAAGTACATGAAACCATTTTCAGATAATATCAATCTAATCAGAATGGGGATTGGAAAAATCAATATGGATTCCAGAACTAAATTTCTTAGCCACTGGCTAAATAAATAAATAAATAAATAAATAATATTGAATGCCTTCATACTTATATATGTTCATATGTGGCATTTTAAAGATTGGTTGTTGCTTAAACAACTATTGAGCATCTATTACATGGCAGACTCTGTGCTAAACCCTGAGGATGTAGCATTAAAGAAGTCACATATGGGGATGCCTGGGTAGCTTGGTCAGTTAAGCTCTGACTCTTGATTTCAGCTCAGGTCATGATCTCACATTTTGTTAGTTTGGGCCCCATATTAGGCTTTGCACTGACAGAACAGAGCCTGCTTGAGATTCTCTCTCTCTCTCTCTCTCTCTCTGCCCCTTCCCCACTTGCACTCTCTCTCTCTCTCTCTCAAAATAAATAAATACTCTTTAAAAAAAAGAAGAAGAGGTCCCATATGTTTCTCATTTTTATGAAGCTTCAAACTTGGTGGGGGCAAAACTTTAATAAATACATAAGTATACAGAAATAAGGAATTGTAATCAAGATAAAGACTATGGTGGTCACTAGCAGATGCTTTTAGCTGTTACTTCCATAAATAAACTTTTATGTATTCCAGTTTGGTCAGTCCAACTTCTGAAAAGATATATGATCTCTCCATATTTTGCAGGCAGACAACTTTAGTAAATGTCTTATGAGTAGTTTAGAGTCTTCAGCAGCTTAGACTCAGGGATCCAGCTCATGACATTTAACTTAGGAAGGTAGGTCAGGGAGGTTTTCCAAGATAAGAACGTTTGGTGGCAAAGGCACATCTTAAGCTGATCCTAAGGTGGCAGAAATCTCAAGATACGAGCTTTAGAAATTGCTCTTCTAGGCTTATATACCAGCAGGTGGTCAAAAGCACCGGGCAGAGAATTCTAGTGCTCTTGAAGTTATACCTTCACTGCTGTCTCTAGATAATTACTCCATAGTTTCCTGGGTTTCCTCCAGGTGGCAGCACTCAAGAATGGGATACATGCAAGACAGCTCAATGCTTTCTGCCTTGCAGGATAGTCACTTGACCAAAAAAGTCACCCATCTTGGCCACAGCAAATGGTGGACATCCTTAATTCTCCTGCTCTCCCCTTCAGCTCTTGTATTTTACTGTTCAAATAGGCACCAAGGAAATATTAGCAAACCCACTGCACATGCAAGTGCCTAACCAGCAATCACATTTGTCTGTCCTTGCCAGCCCCACCAGTCTCTAAGAGACCTCTCCTGCTGTGACTCTGCTCCACTGACTGTAGAATGACGCTTTACCTCCCCCTTTTGTAGGAGAGAAAGGAGTCCTGACACTCCCTATCAGCTGATCAAAGTAACTCCATTGCTTTGCAACCTTCCCCTCTTTCTTCACCAACTTTAAGTTTCTATCAGAGGCAGTGATGGTTAGGGATTGTCTTCTCAGAGGGGGTATCTGACCCCCAGTTTACTCTTCTCTTTAAAAAATGGGATACTTACCATCTGTATTTTCAGCTTGAGGTAATTCTGACACAACAGGAAAAGCCCTGTGTAAAATTCTTTCACATTTGGAATACATTGACAGAGTCACTGAACTCAGTAGTTGCTTGTGAAACTACATGGTGGCCAGTCATGGCACAAAACATGTTTTATGCTGTGAAAATAAACAAAAAATTACATCCATGTAGAAATTGAATAACTTGAAGTCATTCAAAGCTTAAGGTTCTTGCTCTGTTGTTGGAGTGAATGCATCATGAACTATGCAAATTCATCTTAAGTGTTTTGTGGCTCAGACCAGGAGGAGTTTAGCTGTGAGGATAAATTAAAGGTTTATCTCTGGCCCTATTTGGCAAAAAAAAAATCTAGCTAAGAGGAAATAGGCAAAGCTTACCTCGTAATACAGTTCTAATTATTTGACTTCTACAGAGTGCTGTTTAAAAGATAGGACATACAGGAGCACCTGGGCGGCTCAGTTAAGCATCCAACTTAAGCTCAGGTCATGTTCTCACAGTTCATGAGTTCACACCCCACATCTTAGAGCTTGACAGCTTCAGATCCTGTCTCCCTCTCTGCACGTGCTCTCTCTCTCAAAAATAAATAAACATTAAAAAAATAGGACACACAAATAATTATTCACTGTCCAACTCAAAATAGAGAAGGGGGAGATCTCCCACCCCCCTGCTTAGGACTAGCCAAGTGGACTGCCCCTGCTTCCATATAAAATCTAAGACCAGCAAGACTGGTCATTTGGGAAAGAGGAACAGGAGGAAGTAAGTAGTTAAGAGTGTGGAAAGAGGCTTCTTAGACAGTGATGTGTGCCCTGTGTTTCCTTTCCGCTGTCCCCTGACCACTTGCTGACAGCAATTCTATCCCCTGCTCCCCAGAAGGTTACAATCACTGTGGCTTGGAGGTTTCAGGTAACCATTGCTCTCTGGGCATAAGTCTCACCTTGGCTCCTTACTAACTTATCATAATAAAAAGCTTGAATCTTTACTTTTCACTGTAGACCAATCAGCTGTCAGCTCTCTAATCTACAGAAGGAATTCTTAGATTTAATGCATATATGTTCTTCACCCAAGCATATACCCTCATTTAGAGATGGCCATGTCTCTTTGTTTGTCAGACAGAGGGAACCTGATGCTTGAGTTTTCTTCATATCTTTCCACAACACTGAGAGAAACACCAACAAGTAGTGTTCTGTATTTTCACTTCTATAGCTAATTGATTTTAGAGGTCCCCAAACCCAATCCCTGAGCTTGCCTTCTGATGGTAAATATTCAAGAAGAGGATCATCGAAGTAAATATTATCTCACCTAACACTGGGGAATCCATAAGCACTGGAAAATTCCATAGGCAACAGAATGTGGGTCTCTCTCACAGCACTAATGGATGAACACAAGCTTGAACAAGGTCAGGGTTTGTAGATGTTTGATCAAAACTGACACATTCCTGCCAACATATACCTAAAACTTATAAGTATAATAACAACTTTCTCTGCCCAGTCATCAGGACTATGAAATATTCAGAATATCCTTTTCTAGCATATGTAATATACAAAGAACTTGGAATTTCCCTCGTATAAGCATGTTGCCTTGAGAAGTACAGAGATAGGCTTTCTCTCTAACGGGGCTAGTTTGGGGCTTGAGTTTCTTTCCAAGGGACTCATTCAGTATTCATGCACAATCTGGTTGCACTGCAGGAAAGTATGGCATTGAATTCATGGTGCACCAGATAAAAAACAAGGCAAAATCATCCTCGACAACAGAAGGAAATCAGTTCTGTTTTTCCCAGGCCTTTTGACAGTTGATCAGAGGGAACCATTCCCCATCCTGCTTATGATGAAGCTGTTCAGCAAACATCCCTCTGGACTATTCTGATTAAAGCAGTTTTTGCAGACAGTGTTGGCCGAGTCTCAGCCAGTTCAAGGTCCTTTAAGTGCTGCAATTTCTTAAAATTGAGAGATTCTATTTGATACTGAAACAGCACTGGGTGGAAAAAAAAGATCAACATGAAGGGCATTTACACAAAGGAGGATTTCTGATTCAATTTCTATCCCCATTGATGGAGTCATTCTGGACTCAGGATATTACATTTATGATAGGACTTTTTTCAAGTCTCTCCTGTATCCAGTTTAGCTTGTCTAGTGGTCTTTTTTTATTTCTACTTCTTCTTGCAAAGTGGGAAATCGAAATTCCTGGGCTCTGACAGAATCTCTCTTATCTGGCATCCTTAGTGACCTGGACAAGCCAGCAGAAGTCAGAATTGGGTTCTGGAATAAGTGGGTACAAATACTACTCAAAACCGGCTCCTGTTTTTCTGTAGACGTGATGGGAGCAGGAGAGGATCAAAACCTCCGATACCTGCAAAATGGCCTCAACCTGATTACAACCATACATCGTAGCCTCCTTTTCCACCAGGCTTTGGGATTCCAGATATCCTGGACCATACCTACATGAAGCTACTTTTCTTTACCTATCTTCCCCTCAGCGAAGGAGGAAGAACAAAGCAAGTGAACAGAAAATCCTAAAACCCAAATCATCCACAAAGTGGAGACTTGGTTTCTGAATAAAATAGTAGCGTGTAAATTATCTTTGAAAAGAGACACTCAAAATGTGTTTCTCCTAAAAACTATGAAATCTGAGTATGGGCATTTGTGAGGAGAGAATTTGGGGAATTGAAAAGAAATTCTTCTAGATTAAAGTTATCCTTTTGGTAGGCAGATTGGATCTGAAGCTCTTGGTTTGAAAAAATATTCACTTGGGAAGCAGGAAAAAAAAATGTGACTGTGATTGTTTCCCTTTCAAGTCTGACAGATTATGAACAGTGTTCTCTCCTTGCCTAAAGGAGAAAGAGGTCATGATTGTCCCCCCACTAAGCCCTTTTTCAGTGCCCCATCCATGCTGAAGGCAGCCAACTGGGGTGTTGGTATATAAAATGTCACTCACTGGGCCCAATCAGGTCTAGCCCTTCATTATTGAGTCCTGCTATTTTTTTTAACCAGTCTAAGCTGGTTTTCTCCAACTTTCATTAAAGAGCCAGTTCTATTTGCAAATGACATATCAGTTAAAGGGTTAGTACCCAAAAATCTATAAAGAACTTACCAAACTCAACACCCAAAAAACAAATAATCCAGTGAAGAAATGGGCAGAAGACATGAATAGACACTTTTCCAAAGAAGAGATCCAGTTGGCCAACAGACACAAGTAAAGATGCTCAACATCACTCATTATCAGGGAAATGCAAATCCAAACCCCACTGAGATACCACCTCACATCCGTCAGAATGGCTAAAATTAACAACTCAGGAAACAGTAGATGTTGACAAGGAAGTGGAGAAACAGAACACTCTTGCACTGTTGGTGGGAATGAAAACTGGTGCAACCTCTCTGGAAAATGGTGTGAAGCCTCCTCAAAAAATTAAAAACAGAATTACTCTATGGCCCAGCAATAGCACTACTAGGAACTTATCCAAAAGATACAGGAGTACTGATTCATAGAGGCACATGTACCCCAATGTTTATAGCAGTGCTATCAATAATAGCCAAATTATGGAAAGAGCCCAAATGCCCATCAACTGATGAATTGATAAAGAACTGGTATATGTATACAATGGAATATTACTCAACCACAATAAAGAATGAAATCCTGCCATTTGCAGCAAAATGGATGGAAATGAAGGGTATTATGCTAAGTGAAATAAGTCAGTCAGAGAAAGACAGATATATGTTTTCATTCATATGTGGAATTTGAGAAACTTAACAGAAGACCATGGGGGAAGGGAAGGGAGAAACTATTTTAAAACAGAGAGGGAGGCAGAACATGAGACTCTTAAATACAGAGAACAAACTGAGGGTTGATGAAGGGGCCGAGGGGAGGGGAAAATGGGTGATGGACATTGAGGAGGGCACTTATTGGGATGAGCACTGGGTGTTGTATGTAAGCGATAAATCATGGGAATCTACTCCCAAAGCTACAAGCACACTGTAGACACTGTATGTTAGCTAACTTGACAATAAATTATATTTAAAAAAGTAAATTAAAAATAAAACCGGTAAACAAAAAAGAGCCAGCTCTAAACATATGTCTCAATATGGTTTATCATTGCTGGATAGAGGGTAAACCATACTGAGAAGTGATGGAGGTCTTTTACTAAATATCTAAATATATATGAACACCACACACACACACACACACACACAGCACTTTTCACATACTGTTTTTACTACCATATAATCAGTTGTCATAGGTAAGCTGCTTTTGTTGAAGACAAAAACAGAGAAAGAAAGAGGGAGGGGTAGAGAGAGAAAGAGAGAAAGAAAAAAGGGAGAGAAAAGAAGGAAGGAAGGGAAGGATGGAGGAAATCAGACAGGTGGGAGGGAAGGGAAGGATCAGGAAGGAAAGCCTTTTTCTCTTCCTTGCACACATATGTTCATGCCCAGGTTTAGACTCTACATTGAAGTTTTGTTATGATATATTGTGCATACAACCTTAAGAGGCATCCAAATGAAAGAAAAAATTCACTTACAGCATTGCTTCAAAAATAAATCAAACTGTTTTCACTTTGCTGTATTAGTTTCCTGTCCCTACGCAGATGTTGGTATCAATTTATTTGCATTTAATGTTGATTCTAGAGTAGCATTACTTATGAAGGGCATCATTGATTTATTAACCACTTTTCAGACCAAATAATTAACATGAAATGCAGATTGTAAAATACATCCTGAGCACAGAAAATCAGCAAAACTGAAACCGCATCTTAGACTCAAGGAAACCTGTAAGTTACCATCTCATTACAGGTATGATTTTGAATATTGATTTTTTAAGTTTTTTTAAATTGTCATAAGCATTTTATAGGGTATATCTAGTCTTCATAAGTCTAATTTTCATAGCATCCTATTAGTTATCAAGGGACATTCTACTGACCATTGTGCATTGGCAAATATTTAAGCCTCTTCCCAGTGGTGTGCTTAGCTGGCTGGTATCAGCCATTTGTGCATAACCCTTCCCTACTCTGGGTTCAAATTGGTAGCTGAAAATTGGCCATGGGGGAATCTTTACACCATGAAAACTGGCAAATATCACACATTTACCGACACCTTATTTCTTTTTTCTAAAATTTTTACTAATGTGCACAACACCATAATGATCGGGGCACATGGATGGCTCAGTCAGCTAAGCATCTACTCTTGATTTTGGCTCATGTCATGATTTCACAGTTCGTGGGTTTGAGCCCCATATTGGACTCTGATGCTGACAGCACAGAGGCTGCTTGGGATTCTCTCTCTCTTTCTCCCTCCCTCTCCCTCCCTCCCTCTCTCTTTCTCTCTCTCATGTGTTTTCTCTCCCTCTCTCTCAAAACTAAACTTAAAAAATTTTAATTCTGTAATGAACATCTTTAAGCCCCTCCTCCTCACACACACAATTTTTCTTCTCCTGGTATGCAAAAGAATACCACTAATGGGATAATGATAATGAAGTAATAATAAATAAAGGCTAACACTTATTTATAAAGATTTTTAAAATCTTTTTCAATGTTTACTTTTCTGAGAGAGAGAGAGATGGAGCATGAGCAGGGGAAGTACAGAGAGAGAAAGAGACACAGAATCTGAAGCAGGTTCCAGGGTCTGAGCTGTCAGCACAGAGCTTGATGCGGGTCCCAAACTCATAGACAGGGAGATCATGACCTGCACCGAAGTTGGACACTCAGCTGACAGAGCCACCCAGGTGCCTCTGAAGGCTAACATTTCTTGAGTAGCTTTATCCTAAGTCACATGGCTAGTGAGTGGCAGGGCCAGAGTCTGAATGCAGGCTGTCTGGCACCAGAGGCCATCCCCTGAACCACAGTACCAGTCATTAGCATTCCTACAATTCCAGCTCTGAGCCCCAACAAAGGGACTCTCCGAAACAACCTTGTCACAAGGGGGGATTCACACAGTAGGATCCACACATTCTCCCTGGCCACCCTGAAGCCTGGCAGTCCTGAAGCTGCTGGTACCAGATCTACTCAGGGGGCTTCTTACCCTCTGGGCACCATTTGGTTCCAGTCTTCAAAGAGTTGATAGAGCTTCTCCATCCTTAGAATCTTCAGCATTTCTTCCTTCATGGTTCACGTTCTTTTCCTGCCTTCCTAGTGACAGAGCTATCCTTCATAGGGTTCTACGGTTGCCTCTGCCTCAGGGATGTCACATCTGTCAACTCATCAATTCTCCTCACTTCCAATATCTTCTCCTGTTCCTGAACCTGAGAGCAATCAACTGTTGCCCCTGCAAAAGACCACCAGAAAGCCTAATGATCAAGAAAGCAAAGTTTTCACTTTGTTTGCCTTACTGCATTGAGAGAGAATGCCACCCAGACAGAGTCTTAGTAGTGTCTCAGAGGATATTTAAAAGGTTTTAGGGTCCAGGCTGGGTGATACAAGGCAGGTCTTTCAAGGCAGGGAACTGGTTCGGGTTGGGGCAACTGTGTGAGCTTATGATTGGTAGACACAGTGAGGTGAATGACCTAAAGCAGTTCTTAATAAGCAAGCCATTAGTCTTCATAAATAAGTGATTATGTTGGTTCAAGGTCTCATCTTCCTGATGCAAGAATTCCTTAGAGCAATTAACTAAATCACTTCTGTTTCTTCACTATAATGTTTAACACAGAAAGAAGAAAAGTGCTTGCTCCTTGCATTGTTTATATGAGAGAGAAAAGTGTGATATTTTCAGTTCTCAGGAGGAAGAGGCCTTGTCTGCACTAATACTTATGAGTTGTCAGAGATGAGGCCTTAAGTTACTTCTCATAACAAGCCTGAAACAAGTCCCTGAAGTCAATACCAGTGACCACACAAAGCGTTATACTCCAGAGGCCTTCCCTCACACAACAACTGGTGTTTCTGGATTTAGGTCTATTTTATACTCTTTTCTTTTCTTTTTTTTCTTTTGCTGCATTTCCTGGCTTTAGTGGCACCCAGGACATTGACAGGAGGCCTTTATTAAATGACCTCAGAGTTCTTCAGTATTTCTAGTCATCACCTTCCTTTGTAAGCCCAATGAGAAATTGTACACAGAGGAGCTCTGGTAGCTGGCCCAGCTTCTCAGGGTTCTACCAGTGGGTGCACAAATTAAATGTTTCAGTTATATATTTGCATGAAACAGTTTTCTTCTTTTGAATTGTGAACATAATAAAATTTCAAAAAATAGAACCACAGAATAACAGGAAATGAATGTTTTCATGGCTCTTGACCTGATGTAGATTGCTGGCTACCTTCTGCAGAGGGTTGTAACAATTTATACCAGCAGCAGCAACACACGAGTGTGTTTCCACCACAATATGGATTACATTAGGTTTTATGATTAAAAATACATGTACTATAATTATAATGTTATATAGATTATATATTATAATGCCATATATAATATATAACATGTTATATATTATGTTATTTCTCATATTTAAATTTCCATTTCTTTGATTTCTAAGGAAGCTTAACATTTGAATGTGTGATCTTTGTAACAATGATTGGAGGAACTAAGAGACAAACAAAATCAACATTTCAGAAGCACCTAAAGATGCCGCTGAAAAGTAACCATTGTTGATATAGTTGGCTATATCTTGAATACTCTTTAGGTTTCTTCCTATCTCTAAATACATTCTTCCTTTTTTGCTGTAAAAATGGGGTCACACTGTTTGCCCTATTTTGTAACCTAGTTTTTCTCAATACCCATTATTTTGAAAGTTTTTCCATGGAATGATATGTATCTCTAGTATTATTATACTGGCAGAACATTACTACATTCTTGTGAGGCAGCATACATAGTATAAGTTATGGAGATGAAAGGTACAACATAGGGGATACAGTGAATGACACTGTAGTAGCATTGATGGTTACAGTTGGTAACTACACTTGTGGTGAGCATAACATAACTTATGGAGATGTTGAATGACTATATTGTACACCTGAAACTAATATAACATTATGTGTCAACTATACTTGAATTAAAAAAGAAAAAAGAATGTAGACTATGGTGCCCAGCTGCAGGGCTCAAATGCCAAGTAGGCCATTTAATAGCCATGTGACTTTGGGCAAGTTATTTATATCTCAGTGATTTAGTTTACTTATCTGTAAAATAGGGCTCATAATAATACTGCCTCATAGGGTTGTTTTGAAGATTAAATAAATTAAAACTTATAATACTCCAAGAGTCTGGTATACCATGTGAGTTTTTGGTGGAAATAATATTAAATGTGCCATAATAGATTAGTCAACCCATATTATTGGGCATGTCAGTTGTTTCCTTTTTTCTTCTGTTACAAAAACTGTTGTGAGGAACATGTCTTAAGATAAATTCCTAAATATTAAATTGTTTGAAGAACACATGCATATTTAAGGCTTTTGATATACATTGCTAAATTTTCCTCCAAAACGTATATGCCATAAACAATATAGAATAGTGCCATTTCTTCCTTGATGTTAGCAACAAATTTCCTGTAGATTATTTGCCTTCCTGAGACAGGTAAAGTCTGGGAGGTAAACACAGTCTAACCAGAGAGCCAGAGGCACAATTTCCTGTGGCCTCTTTGTTCTGCCCATCATAATCCCCTCATTAGCTGGCCTAGGACTTTATCTATAAAAGAGAACATTAGCCACTTAGGCACTATTTTAAAGTGAGAAATAATAACTGGCAATATTGCATTTGGGGTTATCATTAACTTGAACTAAATTACAATGAGACATCTCGAGAAATAAATGGAAGGTTTGGAAGAATAACAACCTAATTTATTATAACTCCATATGAACACAATGAGCCTTGGACAGGCTTATCATGACCAGCACTTCAAAAGAGTATACTTCGGATCAGCTGCATCAAATGAAGGATGCTTGAATGTGGCAGCTGTGGTTCATGTTATCTCAGTTATTAAGTCAGTTGCTAAATCGCATTTATCATGATGCTTCATTACTTGTCCAATTTAAAGAGGAAAAATGCATTGTGCAAGAGAGTCCAGCATTGGCTGCTTTATCATAATTGAGATCACATGCACTGACCTGGAATTTCTGGGGGAAGCTTACTGTATCTGGAGGAGATTCTATGGTCCTGTCATGGTGGAAAAGAGTTTTATTTTCTAAAAGAAACCACTTTGTGGTATGTGTTCTTTCCTACCTTACCTCCTTCCCCATAGGAATCTCAGTGGGATCAGTCTAGTCCCTTCTCTGTGTGCGTGTCTTTTTTCCTGCTTTGACAGGTACAAGTTTAATTGTAATGTTGAAAAGACCATAAGCCTGGGCCCATTGTAACTTGGCCAAGGGGAAAAATAAGGTATATGGACAGTAAGGGAGGGGGAGGGGAGTTGATATTTTTATTACCTGAGCTTTCCCGCTGAGGTGTGGTTATCTAGTTCTTGTTAAGTATTTTTCATGTGGCAGCTTTCTCCTTTTCCTGCTACGTGCTTCAGGTCATATCCCTGACTACCAACTTGTTAATTACTGAGAAAAAGAGTTAGAATGTGCATATCACCCTACTACTGCTCTTAAGTTGCCCTAGAAAGAAAGTTTGAAGACAGAGGTTGAAGTTCTTGGCACAAATGAGGTGATGGTCTCACCTCTATCCCTTGCACACTTCCTCCCCAAAACCACACAGATGCAAAGGTGGTTGTTTATACGGTGGCAGCTCTACAGTAAATTCATCTGTCATTTACAGTGCTGAGAGCATGTATTATCCACTTTGATTTGTTATTTGAGAAACAAAGACCTAGAAAAAGAAATTAGACAAGATGCTGAAACTGACCATACATTAAGCATCAACTAGAGACTAGACATGCTAATATTGATAAATGACTTAACCTCAGCTCACAACCGTGAGACAGGAGAATGAATAGCCTGGCTTGGCAGACATAAAATGCATCATTGAGTCAAGAAAGACCGTACATGTTTAAGTTATCAAGAGTCAGTCACCAAGTGCATTACAGAACTTATCAGGGTCTTTAATTTGCTAATTAGTATTCTGGTTCTTCAAGAAGGGGACATAATATGCAGTTTCCCAGCTTATCTGTCACAAGTCCTCACTCCTCCCCATGCACACATGTAATACACACCCAAACAGGCACACTTTTTTTTTTAACAGAGTATCTTGTCAACTAATGTTTTATGAAATACATTCAGAAAATACCTCTCATTGTACTGGTGAGATATTTGAGACCTAGAAACCTGAGAGGCTAATGACTCTTTCAAGCTCACACAGGACATTTCAAGGTAGAATTGGTGCTCAGCCCTAGGCTGTCTCTTTCCAGGTCACCCCACCCAAAAGAGATCTTCAACCTTGACCAGTCATAGAATTGCTTTGACATGAAGCTTCACAGGTGGTTAAAAAAAAAAATAGTTGAACTCTAGCTGATAAATATTTTCTCCTCTGATTCCTTCTCTTTTTTCCTATATGCTATTCAATATTAATTCTCAACTAAGGAACAAAAGCAAGTTGTTCCTTGTTTGTCCTAAGCAAATAAAAAAGAATTATAAGATACTGAAACTTAGCTGAGAAATGAGATGTCATAGAAAAGTTTGCCGGTCTGTGATTTGAGCAGGCATGGTGCAGTGATTAAGGGCATGGCCTTTGGTTGAGATAGAGAGCCCTGACCCATATCTGGCTCAATCACTTAACTGCCGGGTTCTTTAAATTTAATGAAGGCAGTGTCTATGTTGGTTTTGTCCAACTACACACACACACACACACACACACACACACACGTACACACGCACGCACGCTATTGCCTTACAGATCCTTAAAGAATAACAGTTAAGCATTATCATTCCAGTGGCCCACAAAGTCGCTCATAATCTGCCTCCCCCTTATCTCTCCAGCCTCGCTTATTTCTACTCTTTCCTTCACTCAACCTGCTCCAGCCACACCAGCCTCATTGCCATTTGTTGAGCCCTCCAGGCCCTTTAAAAGTTCTGTTCCCTCTGCCTAGAATGTTTTTCCTAAAATAGCTTACTCCCTAACCCTCTTTGTATCACAAAGTCACCTTCTCTTTGCTCTCTATCAGTTTGTAATAAACTGCCTCAAAAATTAATGGCTTAAATAATAAGAATTTGCTATTGTTATATTTTGTGATTCTTTGGGTTAAGAACTCAGCCAGGACAAAGAGAGGAAAGCTTATTTCTGTACCCAGTGCTTATTTCTGTAGCCAGTACCAGGGGCTTCCACTGGATGACTTGAATAGATGGAGATGGAAACAGTGTGGGGATGGCTGGGACTCTTCCCCTCTCTTCACATGCTTCTCCCAGTGTATAGCTTGGGCTGCCTCACAGCATGGCACTCTCAAAGTAGTAAAAGTTCTTGCATGACAGTTCTGAACTCCAGGAGACGAAAGTGGAAGCTGACAGTCCGCTTGAAGCAAGGCCAGCAACTAGGCATAGGATAGCATCTGCCAAATGCTTGTTGGTTAAAGAAGACACCAAACAGCCCAGATTCTAGGGGAAGGATATAAATTGACCCCCTTTTTTAACAGGAGGAGTGGCGAAGAACTTGAGCCCTCATTAACCCATTGCATGTCTCAATAAGACTTCCCCAATCAATCCTATTTAAAATTCCAATCCCACTAATGCTTTCAATCCTTAATCTTGCTTTATTTTTCTCTATAACAGCATAATCATTATATGTTTTGTATCTTACATATTAGTTTATTGTCTGTATCTCCCACTTGGATCTAAATTCCATGAGTCCAGGGACTTTTTCTGTTATATTCACTGTTGGATCTTCAGCAACTAGAATAGTGGGTGACACATTGTAGACACTCTATAAATAGTTAGAGAAAGGAAGGGAGGAAAGAAGGGAGGGAGGGAGGAAAAGAGGTTCTGGGGTAAGTGAACTACTGTGACCCTCAGTTTCCTCATCTGCAAAATGAGAATACCTTCATTCTAGAGCCCTTGTGAGAATTGAATGAGACCAGGTATATAAAATATTTAATAGAGCACCTGGAAAATATTTAGTAACTGTTCATTTGAGTGACCACTGAGTTCACTTAAATGGATTTCAGAAAGATCACAAAATAGATTTAGACACTGTCTTCCTGGGCACCTCTTAACATTCTGACCTATGGATGAAGTGGACAACCTCAAACCAACTAAGGCTTATTCTCCAGGATAATTGAGTTCAATTACAAAAGGAAGAGTGAAGATTTGATGGAAGGGGCAGGAGCCATTTATTTTAAAAATGAATTTCCTTTTGAAGTGAACATCAAAGTTGCTAGAAAGATCCTTAATAAAAATGAGCATCACGTGGGGTCACTATTTATATTTCACCAAGCAGGGAAACCTCATTTGAGAGCTATCATTTGCTCCTTAATTGATTGACTATAAATAGTAATCCAGTCATTTATTTCCACTCAAAAGACCTCCTAATTTGTTCATTTGAGCATTAAAGCAATGCTAATGCAGATTTTCATCTCCTCTCAGCTGGAGAATCATGGTTTTTTCTTTAAGAAACATCCAGACATCCTACCTGCTTCCATTTCTACATCTATCTTTGCTTCCTCTTCACAGAGTTATTGAGAGTTAACCTAAGACATCATTGTGGGGTGGTAAAGTCCTAGGGTCCTAAGAGAGGCAAATGAAATGAGAAACATTAAGAGCACAGAATTGCAAAGATATTATGTACAGGTGTTAGCTACCTCAGGTATCGGATTGAACCTGACCCAAACTGTTTCGTGGCCTGTGAGGGTCTAGAGTCACCCGTGCCCACCTCACTTGTTAAAAGTACTCAGAAGCTTACTTTCTTACGTATCTCTGCCTCCATGACCTCCAATATTTTTCCTATGGTATCACTCCATTATTGCAGACAATATTCCCAGGCTTTTCACGAACTTTTATTTAAAAAATCCATTTTTCTCAAGTATTTTATGACTCCAGTAACCCGATTAGAAATGAAGGTGGTCATTGAAATGGAATCACTCCATATGTGGAGAGACCTTTCCTTGTTTCATCTGCTGTGCATTCTTTTCCCTATCTTCCTCTCCCTGTTTCTTCATTCTTTGCAGAAAAAAGCAAATCTTACCTCAGGTCTCAGGCTTGAGGGTTCTATCCTCATTCAGGCCCTGAAGGCCCAGATTCTACCCCCAAATGGACTTACCTAGGCATCTTCTCAACAAGGAAGATGTGTCTCTTCCTTCAAGGACTTCTTGAGCTAACTGCTAAGAAAAGTAAATCATCTTGCTGAATATCCTTCTCTTGCTTTGACCAAGCTCATATTCCCCATCTGATTCACCATCCCTTTGTTGCAGTCACCACCTGAAATCATGAGAACAGACAAAACTGGCAATCTCACTTTAGGAAAAAGTGCTGCCATTATTTTCATTTCCAAATTGCCCTTGAAAATAAAAACTGTCACATATTTAAGCTTTCCTCAGAATGAAGTGTCTGGTTGCTCATGGGGTGCAAATGAGAACTTCCAAATCTTGGCTTAATGAATCATTCTCATAGCAAAATGATTTATCCCATCCCATGAAATATATAAATGGGCATATGTCCTTCACTTTGAAGGCTATGGAAGTGATCTGAGGGGTAAAAATGGTCCAGGCTTTCTGCCATATCTGGAGCTAAGATTTAGGTCACCTAAAGTGAAGGTTTAAACACATATCACATGGGAACCTGGATTTGGTTAGTGAATGGGAAACTGTCAAAAGTTTTGTTTTTACAAATAATTTACTTTAAGAAAAGCATTAGATTCAAATAGCAAATCTGCAACTTAATAATTGAGCATCCTCAGGCCAGTTATATAAACCTTCCCTGAGCCTCCTTTCCCTCATCTCCAAAATAGGCAGAAGGATGCCCACTTCACAGGGATGTTGTGAGAATTAAGTTATATAGACATATAAGAAGGTCTCAAAAATGTCAGCCTAATTTCCTCCCACAGATCAGATGAAATCCTACAGCCATAACTTAGACAGGATTTATTGTCATGCATTTCATTTCAATAAGATTATTCTTGAATTAACAGCTATAGTGACAGTTCCAATACTGATGGAGTTGTTTCAATCTACACTATTTTCACTCTGACCAAGACGCATCAAAGTTGCTAGTAAGATTCTTATATATGTGGGTTTTACAGCAAGTCACAATGACCAAGCCATTCTCTTTGTAATGGAGGAAGTACTATTTCAGGAGTGGCAAAGCTATCTAAGTTTGATTCTGCAAAATGGACACCCGATAAAGCCATAAAATTGATAGCCTTCTGCCCTCCACAGCACTTAAGATACATTAGAGTGCAGTCTTTACAATAGTGAGGTGATTTATAGATCTGTTCGCATCTGTAGGAGGAATGGTGCTGAAGTTTTCTCATTTCTCATTAATGTTAATCACTTCCTTAAAGAATTTCCCTGAAGATATGCTTTAAAGAATCTAAACACTTTCCTTAACCCCTTATGCAATTTTATGTTTATTATCCTAGTAATAATAAGGGGTTAACGTAGCCTGATAAATGAAACAGTGTCAGTACTTGATTGTAGTTCCATATTTTTCTCCCATTCTTCACTTTTATTTGGGATCTGATCCAACATCTTTCTTGCTTGGGCCAGTAGCTCCATTTCCATTTGCTCATTTGAATGGCAGGGGGAATGACTTAGATGATTTTTAGGCTCCCCATTTTGTAAACAAGAAGTTGAGCTTTAGAGAGGAAGAAATTAGTAACTATGGCTTGGTCACAGTAAATAAGAGAATGGAAGAAGATCTCAAGAAATCAAATTTCTTGGCTTTTAATTAAAACTCCTAAGTCAACTGGCCTTCTAGTGAGGATTCTGATGAGACCCTACTATGGCAGAGAATCATGAGATATTAAAGCTACCCTGTGTATAAATGGAAACTTCAACCTGTGGCTCCAAAACCAATTTGTTGCCTGCCAACCTCAGTGGCTTTTTAGCATTCATCCGACCAGTTCCTTACTGCCCAATGACCTGTGCTAACTTAATTCCTTACTTGTTCCTTCCTTCTTATTTGGCTCCTTCCATTTTCTGCCATTTCCATTATCTCAGTAGGACTGGGTAGATTCCACTGGTATTCCAATCTACTTGATTCTCTGTTTGAGTGAGGCATGCTTCAGCTCCTAATCCTGAGCCTCCAATTTAGCCTCTTGCTACTGAATTGCTAAATCTCCAAGAATTGTCACTAATGGCCCTATCCCAAAGGGGACTTCTTAAGGGTCTGCCATCTCCACTGGGATGGCCCTTTCCTGCCATCTCCTGGCCCAAACTGAAGCTGACCAGCTGCTTTCTTCCATTTATTCTTCCCATTCTGAGGCAAAGCATGGATGAATATTAATGGAATGTACCTTTGTAGGTGAAGGCACTTGGGGGTTAGCACAGTAGGAGAAGTCTACTCTGTAACGGTACTCCTAGACTCTGGTTCTGGATGGTGAGAACTACATCCGGGTAGGTTCCTGTGTGGGTATGGTGGATGCTGAAACTTAAGAATTAATGTAGTGAAAATGGAAGCCTGAGCTAAGAAGAAATGTTAAGAAAAACCTACCCTTTTCTCAGCATCTGATAAGGGAGAACTAAGAAAGTGAAATATGCAATTATTAGTTTTATGACGTCATTTTTGCTTTAGCACTAATGAATACTTGGAGTCCTAATTACCAAGACAATATCAACACTTCTGGTGTTTGACAAAAGAGATGCCAAAGTGTTTTAAACACTAAAGCTTCTTGGCATCTTTTTAAATTTATTTATCCTGAGAAAGAGAGAAGTAGAGAGGGAACATGGCACAGGCACATGCGCGAGGTAAGGGCAGAGAGAGAGGGAGAGAAAGAGAATCCCAAGCAGGCTCCGCACTGTCAGCACAAAGTCCAATGCAGGACTCTATTTCATGACTGCAAGATCATGACCTGAGCTGAAACCAAGAGTCAGATATTTAAACAACTGAGCCACCCAGTAAACCCATTATCCACTATCTGTAATAGTCACCCATAAAATTGTAGTGTAAGCTTGCATTGTCCATGGTGGTATAATAATTATTGGGTCAGGTGGACTTAGATAAATTTATTAGAATTTTCTTGAGAGGGAATGGAGACTTTATGCAAGCACACCATCAAGAATTTCTTTTGGATGTGACAGGGAAGTTTTGTATTTTGAAATTGGACTGGAGAGTCTCTCTGGAAAATGTTTTATTGTGCTAGCAACCCTGACAGTCTCCAGAATAAGAATGCCTAATGTGACGGGACAAATGATCCTAATGTGATTTATTTAATAATGATATAATAAAGTAGACATGTGGCCTTTGTATTTAACAAAATCCCATTATAAAACACACAGAGGAAATAATCAACACTAGAATGTGCAAATTCTGAATAGATCTGATGCCTGGCTTCTGAATATTAAAAAACTTGTCAAACTTACTGTGTCTCCTAGGAAGGCAGCTCTCAGATTTATGGCTCCTAAAAACCCAGTGTAACAGTAATCGATTTGTAATTATTTTGTATGCTTTTACTCCTGCACGTTGTAGTGGAGGCAGTGGATGGAATATCAATTAACTTTTTGGGTAAATATGAGTAAAGTCTGTGGTAGTGCTTTTAGGATTTTTTTTTTTTTTACACATTTACAAAAGGAGGAAAGAGCTTCTTGTGTTTAAGTAATGGTCATCTGTCATAGGCCCATATGGCTATTTTCATAGTGATTGCAACCATTGCCTCCCCTCTATGGAGGTTTGACCTTAGCTTAATTTCTGTGGTCCTATAGCAAATGCACTCACTTAAGTGTGTCAGTAATTCTCTTATGGTAGATCTAGGGTTAAATGGCTCAGTAATTCTCTCATGGTGGATCTAGGCTAAAAGAAATAACTTGAGAAGTTGTGTAGTGCCCAACAGGCACACACATTCCATTATCAAATAACTGTAATAATTAAAGAGCAAAATTTAAAATATTTGTTCTTTCAATTTATTTTATTATTCTTTCAAAGGACGTGTTCAGTTGTTTGGACCTAACTATTTAATATGGACACTTTCATTGACTTACACAATGGAGACACATTTACATCATTTCTTGTATCTTGCTTTAAAAAAACAAAACACAGTACCATGTGAAAACCTCTCCAAGTCACTTGATATAGTACTAATTCATTCTTTCAAATGTCTGTGTATAATATCCTATGGTGTGAATGAACCACAATTTATTCAGCTATGCTCCGACTGATGGGCATTCATTATATTTCCAGTTTACCTGGCACTAAAACAGTGCTACAGTCCATAACTTTGCTCATATTTTCTCATATACCAGTGTTTTTATTTCTAAAGGATTTTTTTCTCAGAGAATTGCTGGATTGAAAAGCATATTCACATTCAAAAAAATGTTAACTGTCTTTTAAATATATTTTTTATGTTAATTTTTTTTTGAGAGAGAGAGAGAGAGAGAGAATGGACAGGGAAGGTGGAGAGGGAGACACAGAATCTGAGGTAGGCTCCAGGCTCTGAGCTGTCAGCACAGAGCCTGACAGGGGGCTCAAACTCATGAACTGCGAGATCATGACCTGAGTCAAAGTCAAATGTGTAACCGACTGAGCCATCCAGGGACCCCTAAATTTTTTTAAATATATGTTGCTAGATAGCTTTCCCCAAACGTCATGATATTTACATTTCTCACCAACAATGAATGAGAGATCTTTTGATGCCGTATCTCAAGTAGAATAGGTATTATCACTCTTGAATTTTAGCCAAGCTGATGGAAATTGATAATTTATTGTTATTCTGATTTGCAGCTTCTTCAGTAGCAAATTTGAGCATTCCAAAATATGTCAGCCATTTGGATTATCATTCTGTAAATTGTCTATTTTTAGATAATTTTGGTGGGAAATACCACTTACAATTGTTTAAAAAAAAACCTCTGAAATACTTAGATGTAAATCTAACAAAATCTGTACAGGACTTGTATGCTAAAAAACTACACAATGTGAATAAAAGAAATCGAAGATCTAAATAAATGGAGGCACATGCCATGTTCATGGATTAAAAGATTTAGCATAATAAAGATATCAGTTCTCCCCCAAACTGATAAATAGCCTAAACACAAATTCTATCAAAATACCAGCAAGATTTTTTGTAGATATAGACAAGATTTTTCTAATGGCAGAAGAACTATAATAACAGAAACAATTTTGAAAATAAGACTAAAATGTGAGGAATAAGTCTCCTTAATTTCAAAACTTATCATGGAGCTACAGAAGTTAAGGCTGTATGGCATAGGGGTAGACACCTAGACCAATGGAACAGAGAACCCAGAAATACACCTACAGAAATAGGCCCACTTGATTTCTTTTTTTTTTTTTTTTTTTTTTTTTTTTGAGAGAGAGAATCTCAGGCTGGCTCCATGCTCAGCACAGAGCCTGATGCAGGGTTTGATCCCATAACCCTGGGATCATGACCTGAGGCAAAATCAAGAGTCTGACAGTCAACCAAATGAGCCACCCAGGTGCCCCAGTGCCCGCTTGAATTTTAACAGAAGTACAAAAGCAACTTAAGAAATGGTGCTGGGAGAACTGGAAATTCATAGACTAAAAAAAAAAAAAAAAAGAACTTTGACTTAAATCTCATACCATGTTAAAGAAAAAGTTAACTCAAAACAAATCACAGAGTTAAATGTAAAACATAAAACTATAAAACTTTTAGAAACAAATAAGGAGGAAATTTGGGGGACTTAGGGCTAGGTGAAGAATTCCTAGGCTTGACACCAAAAACATGATTCATAAAAGGAGAAACTCATAACTTGGACTTAATCAAAATTAAAAATTTTAGTGTACAAAAGACTCCTCTAAAAGAATGAAAGGATAAGTGGCAAACTGTCAGAAAAAATTTGCAAACCACATATCCAGCAAAGGACTAGTGTCTTGAATAGATTTAAAAATCTTGAGAGCCCAGTGGGTTAAGCGTCTGACTTCGGCTCAGGTCATGATCTCACGACTCACGGGTTCGAGCCCCGTGTCGGTCTCTGTGCTGACAGCTAGCTCAGAGACTGGAGGCTGCTTTGGATTCTGTGTCTTCTTCTCTCTCTGACCCTCCCCTGCTCATGCTATCACTCTCTATCAAAAATAAATAAAACATTAAAAAAATTAAAAATCTTGAAACCCTATAGTAAAAAACAATCTAATTAGAAAATAGGTAAAAAAACATAGACATTTCACAGAAGATGACAGATGGATGACAAATAAGCACATAAAAAGATGTTTAGCATCATTAGCTATTAGGAAAGCGCACATTAAAACCACAATGGGCTATCACTACATCCCCATCAGAATGGCTAAAACAAAAAATAAGGACAGCACATGCTGTGGGGAATTTGGAAAAACTGGATCACTCGTACATTGCTAAGTGGAATGTAAAATGGTACACCCTGGAGAACAGTTTTTAGTTTCTTTATAAATCAACATGCAACTACCAGTCCGACCCAGCAATTGCACTCCTGGGCATTTGCTCAGAGAAATTAAGATTTATGTTCACGAAAAAGCCTGTTCACAGATGTTTATAACAGCTTTATCTATAAAAGCTGAAAACTAGAAACGACCCAGGTGTTCCTTCCTGAGTGAATAGTGGGACAAACTGTGTGCATCCATATCATGGAATTCTATTTAACAATATAGGGAAACAAATTACTGAGACACACCACAACCTGGATGAATCTCCAGAAAATTGTGTCCAGTGAAAAACGTCAATCCCAAAAGCTTACATACATATTGTATGAGTTTCTTTAAATAACATTTTCACAAATGTTAAATAATTTGTGAATGTCACAGATGTTAAACAATTTGACAAAATAATAGAAATGGAAACCAGATTAGCAGCTGCCAGCAGTTAAGAAAGATGAGGAAGGAGGAGGGAAGTGGGTGTGGCTATAAAAGGCAATATGAGGGATCCCTGTGGTGATGGAAATGTCCTGTGTATTGACTGTATCAATGTCAATATCCTGACTATGATATTGTACTGTAATTCTGTAAGATATTACCACTGGGGGGAACTGAGTAAAGGCAACAAAGAATCTCTCTGTTTTATTTCTTACAATTGCATAGGAAACTATAATCAGTTCCAAATTTAAAAAGGCTCAATTTTAAAATAAAAATAAATATCATATGATTTCACTCATATGTGGAATTTAAGAAACAAAACGTAGGAACATAGGGGAAGGGAAGGAAAAATTAGATTTAAAAAGAGAGAGAGAGAGAGAGACGGAGTTTGGCCATAAGAGGCTTTTAAATACTGAGAACAAACTGAGTGTTGCTGGAGGGGAGGTGGATGGAGGGACGGGCTAAATGTGTGATGGACATTAAGGACACTTATTGGGATGAGCACTGGGTGTTATACATAAATGATGGATCACTGGGGTTTATTTCTGAAAACATTATTACACTATTTGTGAAGTAACTTGTATTGAAATAAAATTTAAAAATAATAAAATAAAATAAAAATAAATTTAGTTGAAAGTTTAAAAAAATATTTTATCACTATTAGAAGTGGACCATTTCCCCTATTTCCATTTCTGAATACTTAGTGGTAAAATAGAGAAAAGCTAGTAGTTTTTTAAATTCATCTTTAGGCATGTTACCAAATTCTCTTACTAATACTGGTAGACTTTATTAGCGTGTCTTGATTCTTTGTACAATGAGGGAA
>NW_027527940.1:445499-450748 GCF_008692635.1 Crocuta crocuta | reverse complement strand
TTTTAACTTTAATTCTCAGTGTATCAATTATTTCATTTTTTTATTGTTTTCAAACATACTTTCAAATAATATTAATAATAATGGGAATTCTGGTCTAATTACTGACATTAATTGAAATGTTTTTATTATTTTATTTATTCCATTTAGATTTGATTTGCTTCTAGTTATTTAAGCAGTTTCCAGCCATTCTTATTTTCCTTTGTGTTATTTTTGACATCTATAGATATGATCACATGGTTTCTTTCCTTTAATGTATTGATATAATTAATTATATTGATTTATTTTTTGAGAGAGAGGGACACAAACAGAGAGTGCAAGTAGGGGAGAGGGGCAGAGGGAGAGGAAGAGAGAGAATCTTAAGCAGACTTCATGCCCAGCATGGAGCCTAACATAGGGCTCTATTTCAGTTCCCTGAGATCATGACCTGAGCTGAAATCAAGAGTTAGATGCTTAACCAACTGAGCCATCCAGGTACCCCTAATTAATTATATTGATAAATTTCCTGATACATAATTTCATTTGCCTTTGAATAAACTCTATTTGGTCTTGGTGTATTTTCTTTTTCTTTTTGGTCTTAGTATATCTTTGCATACACTGCTGAATTCTTTTGCTAGTGTTTTTTTAGAATTTTCATATAACTATATTCCTAAATGAGGTTGGCATAAGCTTTTCTATTTCTCTACTATTCTTTATCAGATTTAGGTATGAAATTTATCCTTGCCTCATAAACTTAAGTGGGGAGCTGTCTAGCTTTTTCTATGGCCTGGAACAGTTGAAATAACATCATAATTATCTATGCCATAAAGATTAGATAAATCTCAGCTGTGAACCCATCTGGTCCTAGTGCCCTTTTCAGTGATGGTTCTACAATCACCTTCACCAGCTTCCAGCTTGTCTACAATTGTTGGTCTGTTCAATTTTCCACTTCTTCTTAAATAGGTTTGAGTAATTTATATATTGCCCCCCCAAAAAATTTCCCTTTGGGAAATAATTTTCATGTAATAGTCTTTCAGTCTTCCCTGCATCTGTGATTGTTATTTCTCTTTTATCTATATTACTACTGCGAGCTAGGTGTTAGTGTGCTTTATTTCACAATATTTTTCAAAGAACCACCTCCCAAATTTACTTATTCTTTCTAATATTTATATTTCTTTGTCTTCTATTTTGTTGAGATAAACTTTTATCTTTATTTCTCTCTCCTCCCAGTTTCTTGTGGTTTATTTTACTGTTCTTCTAGTTTCTTGAGTACCAAGTTTCTCTATTTTTTTTTTTATTTTTTACTAATAAAAACATGTAAGGCTATACTTTTTCCAAAGAATAGAGTGTTCACTGAGTCTCATAGCTTTTGATGAGAAGTATTCATTTAGCTAATTTCTAGATCAGTTTGAAATTTCTTTTTGTTCCCCCTTTAATACAAATATTATCTATGAATTTTGTTTTAAGTTATAAAGTAAATAAGATTTTTGGTACTTTTTAATTCTTTATTTTTATTTTTTGAAATTCTTTGTCATATAAAATCTCTGCTGTTTAAACTTTATTAAGTTTCTCTTGGTGGCTAATTATAAAGGCAATTTACATAAGTGTCCCATAGACAAAGAAAAACAGTCTCCTATTTAATAAGGATAAAGATATATATGTGTATGTATGTATGTGAATATACATATGTATGTATAATATTTGAATTATATTATGTGTGTGTATATATATATGTATACACACTTATTTTTTCATACTAGCCAATTCCTCTGTGGCCATATTTATTGTTTATTGTTTTGTTTTTTAAATTTTTTCATGTTATTTTTGAGAGGGAGACAGAACATGAGCGGGAGAGGGACAGAAAGAAAGGGAGATACTGAATCTGAAGCAGTCTCCAGGCTCTGAGCTGTCAGCACAGAGCCCGATGAAGGGCTTGAATGCATGAACCATGAGATCATGACCTGAGCTGAAGTCAGATACTTAACCAACTGAGCCACCCAGGTGACCCATTTATTGTTTATTTATGTACTGTATTGTTTATTTACTAAATTTGTCCATTCTGAGATAATGTATTGAAATCTCCCATAGTAATTATATTTTTGTAGCATTCTCTTGCATAGGTTTTGTTTCACATATGTGCAGATGATTTCTATGTGTGTGTGAATTCAAGTTGATGACACATATCTTTTTCACAAATTGTGCAACTTACAAATACGTGGCACCTCTGTTTACCTTGTTAAATATTTTAACCTTAAATCCGTCTTGTTAATAATACTACCAATCCTGCCATCTTTAAATCTGTATTTTACTGAATTCATCTCTTTGTGTTTAATCTTTATTTTCTCTAACTATGCTTCTTATAAACTGCATTAACTAGGTTTTTTTTTTAAGCCAATAAGACAGTCTTTCTATTTTAATGGGAGAATTCAGCCTATTTACAGTTAGGCAATGACTTTTTTTTTTCCAATTTGTTTCTTCCACCATATTTTATGTTTATTATTTATTTTACATTGTTTTTCCTTGTGTTTGTTTTCCTTATTTTTGCTCATATGATAAAGTTGCCATTCATGCTCCCTCATTAATTTGGAATTTTTTTCTAATTTTGTTTAGAAAAATCAGGAGTGATTATTAGGAGCTCTGTTTTGACATGTAAAGTCTGAGCTACCTGTGAAATGTTAAGTGGAGAGATAGAGTGGGCAGCTCAGTCCGTGCTTAAACCTCCTTGTCCAGTTAGATTTTCACACTTAACCATTGGATGTGGGGTATGGCACTGGGGGAGTCAGTGGGGAGCTTGGAGAACGTTTTTAGGGTTCAAGGAGTTTCAGCGTTTCCTCCTATTTAGCAGTAGTTCTGAGGTTCTTTCTCTAGTCTGCCCTGGAAGGGTGAACCTTGAGTATGTACACAGTCTCCCAGACCATCAGGGATGAGTGTGATTTTATTTTTAAAACCTGACTTCCTACGAGTCATCCCTGAGTCAGAGTAGCTTAATATTTATCTGGTATTGGTCTGAATTTGTGCTTGCTCCCCTGGAGCTCATAAGGCCCCCGTGTTTTGCTGATGGATCCGTACATGCCTTAGGAGATACTTTCATGTCTTCCCTCTTGTTCTGGTCTGATTGTTCCTGAATGGGTGCAGCCAAGAGCATGGTCACAGCCTTCCTCACCAGCACCACCACCACCACTAAGGGCTCTTCATGGCTGTCTCTTTCCCTGGTTCTATTAAGTATCTTGCAGGTTGGGCAGGTGGCTGTTGCTACCAGTATCATAGGACTTCTAACCCTCTCTTAATTGCTCATCACCAAGATCTGCCTGGGTTTTGACATCAAGACATTTAGGAGAACTTCTCCAGGATTTCTTGGAAGTAAAATCAGCCCCCTTCAGCTGAGCTCTCTCTTCTCTTTCAGGCTTGCCTCTTGGGCAGAACCCCTGCATCACTGCACCAGGGTGCAGATAGCGCAGATAGTTGTGTGTGTCTGATGTTCAGGGTGCAAATCTGGGCTTGAGATACCATTTTGGAAGTCATTTTTATTTTAGATATCACTTTGGAAGTCAGTTTTATTTAAAACCATAGGACAGGAGCCACTGTAGAGATAAAAGCAGTCCAAGAATTGAGCTCATCCCAAACTGTAGAGCTGAATTAAGACGTTTTACTGTGAATAGCAGTGTTCTGCCTGAGGCTAGGGCTGGGAGACACTTGGCTCCACCAGCCACAGGCGAATGCCATCTGAAGCCACACTAGACAGATTGAGTTTCAGTACCTTATATGCCTTATCCTGTACCCGTATTACTTGCTTATAAACATGCTTTTTTCATTCATCAAGTCTAGCATATGCTGTTGTCTCAAGAATCCAACTGGCTCTGTGGGTAGGAGATGAGCAGAATCCTTCCCCATTCTGTGTTTGCTACCTTGAAGCAGAATCAAGGCAAGCTCTGACATTCATATTTGGTGTAGAAAGTGGTAACTGGGCTATGATTAAAAAAAAAAAAATGAATATAAAACCTGGAACAGAAAGCCTGTCTTCAAGTTCAGCACTGGCAGACATTGGGCCTTGGACATTATTTAGCTTCCTCAGGTGTCAGTTTCCTGGCCTTTAAAGTAAAGATACATTGGTTGTATCTACCTTGCTACCTTGTAATGCTGTGGTGTTCTGAGACTTAAGTAATATATGAGTACAGCTATATGAAGTAAATGCTCCATAAATGTCAGCATCTTTTCTTTACTAATCATAGAGGCCAGGGGAAAGCTATTAAATCCACAGAATAATCTCTAAATTTCCATTTTAGTTGTTTCTTTTCTATCAGACTGTCTGCCTACCTATAGTTACATTGTTTCAAGGGGACCTGGATTTTATTTTAATCAGTTATGATAAGACATATAGACAGAATGACTATAAAGAAAGAGATTTGTACTTACATTTCCCTGCAGACAGAAGACATGCTATATGCCCACACTGGGCCACATGGGGAAGGACTGGGGTCAGTTAGGAGGCAGAGGGGGTAAGGGGAAGCATGTGATAGAGTCTTTACTGTGCTTTCATGGAAAAGAATGGGTAAGGCAGGGTACAGACTTAAAATTGGCTACTTTGAATAACTTCAGTGATCTCCATAGAAGAGGGGCTAAACCTAGCTGTCTGATACCAGTCCCTGGGCTGATCAGGATAGGGAAATCATGGCCAGGAGCATAAGAGCTGGACAAAAGAGGTCACTGGGGGTGTGGGCTCTGAATTGATTGGTTTGCATATGAAGGGCACAATCCAGGTTTCTTTACTGTGTCTAGGAAGTAGCCAGTCCTGACAGGGACAGACCTTCCGTGGTCAGCAAGACCTCAAGATGTGAAAGCATAAAAAATATAGAAAATAAAAAGTCATAATTAATAAATTCATTCTGTTTTGCCTATGTTTGTGCATATGTACTAGGCCAAGAAAAATGGACCTCACATTGGATCAGCCAAGTTAGGAAGCTAGAAATGAACCATGGACAATCCATAACCACTAAACTTATTCTCTAAGTAATTAAAAACTACCCATTCTCTGGCCATCAAAGCCAAGTTTTAAAAAACTCTTATTTGGATTCAGGCATAGAATTAGAATCCCAGAGTTAGAAGAAACCTTAAGAATTAGTCCATTCCATGGGGCGCTTGGGTGGCTCAGTCAGTTAAGCATCGGACTTTGGCTCAGGTCATGATCTCAAGGCTTGTGGGTTTGAGCCCTGCGTCAGGCCATGTGCTGACAGCTCAGAGCTGGAAGCCTGCTTTGGATTCTCTGTCTCCGTCTC
>NW_027527940.1:416777-445223 GCF_008692635.1 Crocuta crocuta | reverse complement strand
AAAAAAAAAAAAAAGATAAAAGGAGACATTTAAAAATTATTGATCATTCTTGGGGTGCCTGGGTGGCTCAGTCAGTTAAGCATCCGAACTTTGGCTCAGGTCATGATCTTACAGTTTGTGGGTTTGAACCCTGTGTCGGGCTCTGTGTTGACAGCTCAGAGCCTGAAGCCTGCTTCGGATACTGTGTCTCCCTCTCTCTCTGTCCCTCCCGCACTCGCACTCTGTCTCTCTCTTTCTCTCGAAAATAAACATTAAAAAAAAAGAATTAGTCTATTCTTCACCCATCCTTGCATCTCTTAGTTAAATCTCCTCCTCTTCATTCCTGCTAAGTGGTTTCTTATTCCTTTTTCAGGTTTTTCTGATTGTAAGAAAGGTCTTCTCTGTATAGAACCAAAATCTGCTTCATTTTGGACTTGGCCTGTTAATTCCTGAAAGCCTGATGTCTTGCCATACAAATACAAAAACATTTAGCCCAGCTCCCAAAACAGCTGTCAAATCAGATAAAATGTGCATAACGGGCCTGCAGAACTGATGAAGAGCCATGCGTGTTCATCACACACATTGCACATCTAAAGATGTCACTTATGAGAATTTATTTTCTGACTTACTTTCTCTGAGCAGCAAGGCCTCCACTGCAAGGCACCACAGTGTTGCCAATAGCCACCACTACACAGAATATCCTTCCTGTGCACTCAAGGCTTTCCACAAAATAAATGGGACCTTGAGTAGGACATCTATATTATAAACTGGACTCCATGATCTGGGTTGAATGATAATGTGCCTAGTTTAAGGCTGAACCCCTAGGACCTAGCTCAGTGCTGGAAAAATTACATGCATGCACTCATTAAATCTTCAGTGAGTGAATGAAAGAATGCATGGAAATGAGTACAAATTGCTAATTAGATGCATTTGTGCAGAATTAACTTTAGTTGAATAAATAAGGCATAAGAGAAAAGGAGGTTTGGATTGCTGTTTGAAGTGAAAACACTATCTTTCAGGAGACCAAGGTTAGGCACTGAAATCACTGATGTGGGTACAAGAAAGCAAAATTTTGGATTACATTTCCTGAACGTTCTCACCTGTTGAGTGAAGAGCCAACATAGAAGGGCTACTATACAGCTTTAAGGAGAGAGTGAGCATCAGGAACTTAGCACAGAGCCCATGGTAAGCTGTCAAAGCATTCCAGATACTACTGATTTGCTACTCCTTTATAATCATGAGAGTGCCCAATCCCATGCTTGTAAAATTGGGTCTGCAATAAATATTGATTATGGATAATTATTTTAATGATGCTGATGGTGATGATAGTGTGATAGGAAAGTTCATCACTTAGAGATTTGGCTCCACTCACTAATAGTGCTTATACCTAGTGAAGCACCCCGAGGCGTAAGCTCTTCATTATGACAGGATTACTGACAAATGAGTAAGAACAGTGTCACCACACCAGTGGAAGACACTTCTAAAAGAGACATATGCTCCATAAAAGAAGCATTTCATGCTGTATGTACATGTATATGTAAATACAGGGGAAATGGAAGTTTAAGAATGGAAAAGGAAAAAAAGAAAGACAGAGAAGGATTTTTACCTCTTCTAATAAAGACATTATCTTGTGACAGCCTTAGAGTACTTGCCACAAAGAATCGGTCTACCTGAGTGGTTGGCAGTGAATTGAAAATCCGTTGAGATTAATTTTCTGATTACCAATCCTTTTCATCTATCATAAATTCTCTCTCTGATGTTTACAAAGAAAGAAACAGGAATAGGAGGGAAAATATGCATTTGCATATCCTTGTAGTATGTGGAGTAGCTTGAATCTTCTGGGTAGAGAGGGAGCTGTCATTGTATTAGTCTAGCACATTGTAGTATTCAGCCTACTGATAGGGGGCTCAAGTCCCAGACAATCAGGATTAAACCAAGAGAATGTGCTTCTAAAATGTTGGGTATCCATCCTACCATGCTTTCTCTCAACCCTGTGTGAGCAGCTTCAACTTTTAAATTAACAAATAGAGTAAAATATTGGAAATTCCTTGGCTTCAAGAAGAAATCTTTTGGAAACTAGTAAAGAGAATATATATATATATGGCAAATATATATATATATTTATATATATATGGCAAATATATATATATGGCAAAAGGAGTGGGCTCTGGTTGTTGGATTGCAGTGAAAAGAGAATCCAGGTATGGAGGCACTGAGTGGCAGATGGGCAGCACCCCAGATTTGTCACTCAGCAGGGCCTATGAGAGAGGGCTAGACAAAGCTGTGTGGTCTAAATTGACTGTGGAGACAGGGTCAAGGGCCTGTAGCACATATTAGAATCCACCCGAGGCTGAGGAGAAATTCATTCCTCTCTACTACTCTACCTATTTTCATAACACTTTAACACAAGCTCCTTAAAATGTGTTTTGTTGGATACTAATATATGTATCTCTGAGAAGAAAAGGAAGGTTTAAAAAGTTTGGAAAATACTAGAAAAGTTAACACATTTCTTTACTGCAGAACTCAAGAACCTTTCATATAAATTCTGCATGATGGTTTTCTAAGAAAAAGGGATAGTAGGCCGGGTTTCAAAATTCATTTGGCTACAGAATGCCTTACTTCCAGGAGCTGCTTATAGAGCTAGTGTACTACAGTGCATGCTTCCAGAATGCTGCTCCACAGTGCTGCTCCACCATATTAATCATCCCATTCAGAGGACATTCAGTCATGTCTGATCCCACACCGTTCTCTTAGCTGACCGCTCATATCTGGCTTGGTTCCAGAACTCCTTTGACTGACGCTTGTGTAGGGAGGCACCTGGGCTGGCCCATTTCTTGGCGTGGCCTAGTTCCATAGTGTTGTCCTCTTCAGAGGGTTTGTTTTTTAGAGTTTCGTCTTAGATGCCGTGGGGGATTAGTTTTTATTGATAAAACCACCAAAAAAGGCTAACTGTGTATATGTGGTTTTTTGTGTGTTAAACTTTGATTCTAAAACACTGGTCCCTGGATCCTATAAGTTGTATAGCTATATAGGAAGTCATGGAATAAGAGATTTGATGTGGTGAAATGGAGCACTGCCCCAAGGAGTCAGGAAATCTAGCTGGACCCACATCTCAATTGCTAGTTTGTAGCTTCATGAATTTGGGAATGTCATTTTAAGATCTATGGGCCTCCGTTTCCTCTGCCAAATGTTCAATCACTGGAGTAGAAGAGGAATGACATACATGTAACACATTAGCCACTTACACCCAGGGAAGACATTGCTAAGGGATCAGTCTTCCCACTAAATACAGAGGTAGCCTCAGGTACCTTTGTAACACCACATTCCCGCCAATCCCTCTGAATTGAGAGCAGGATGAAAGCTGCTGCCATTTTCATACCTGATGAACTAAGAATCAAAGATCTGAGGCATTTGCTCTCAGCAGCATATCTTCATGAGAAAAGCAAAGTGTCAAGAAGAGGTAAGCACCCCTACATTAGTGAGGAAATGCTGTGGGCATAAGGTTGATGTGCTCTCACCACCCAGTGGCATTTGGAGAAGGGCCACTTGGATCATGTGACTGATTCACAATTTGGACAATTGGGAATTGACTTACAAGCAGAATGGATATTGGTAATTCTCAAGGAGTTGGAGAAGAGGGAATTGGGACCCAGGGGGCTGACCCCAAGCTATGGACAACTTCTTATTGCTTCATCCCTGCACATGGATACCTATTATGAGGAAGGGGAGGTAGGCCCTGGCAAGTCCTCCTTCACGGTGTGCTGGCTGGTGAACATGGTGGACTTGGGTTGCATATGCAGCACCCTGTAGATGAATTTCTCCTCACTATTTCAAACATCAATTAATAAGAAAACTAAGGCTCTCCAGTCTTGAGTGACCTTTCCAGAGGACTCTACAGCTGTGACAGAGAGATGAGATGGTGGGAACATCCTGTTAATAACCAACATCTGAGTGAAGTGCAAATTGCTTTGCACTTGTGTGGAATTAGCCTCCTAGCTCCTGTATGAGGAGGATCTGACAGTAGCTGCAACTTGGAGTGACCTGCAATCCAACACCTTCCTGTTCCCAATCCTGGCAGGCCCTGCCTGCTTTTAGCAGGCAGGAGTGAATTTTGTGAGGCAGTTTCTGATTGCTTGATACTTATGTGCGAGCTTACAGCTGGAGTGGGAAGTAGAAGGCAACTGATTTAGGATTGAAATACACCATTTATGTTATAGAATCTTCTTTTTTAAATTCGTTTCTTTTGATGAGGGATGGGCAGAGACAGAGAGAGAGAGAGAATCTCAAGCTGGCTCTGTATGTCAGCGTGGAGCCCAATGCAGGGCTCAAAGCCACAAACTGTGAGATCATGACCTGAGCCCAAGAGTTGGATGCTTAACCAACTGAGCCACTCAGGCACCCCTGTTGTAGAATCTTCTTATGTTCTCTTGTCTTAGACTATTCAGTTTTCTCCTGAGATATTCTAAAGGGGCTCTAGCTAAGTGAAGGAAATTTGAAGAATAAAATACAGAAAGAGGGAGAAGAGAAAGTTTGAAGACTGGGCAAGACGCACTGGGCACTCAACAGTCACACTAAAAAGACTTCCGTGTCTGTCACCTAGCTGAAGGTGTTAAAGATTGTTTTCCTCTCAGAGCATTTGGAGTATTGAGTGTTGGGAAGGGTACTTCTTAAAATCATTGTAGTCAGAGGGTACCTAAATAGATTTGTTCTCTTTATGCCATGTGCCAGGAAAGAAGTTTAGGGCAAATCTCAAGCTGCTCTATCACTTAATAGCTGGGGACTTTGGGCAAGTTAACTTCTTTGACCCCAAGTTTCTTCATATGTAAAATAGTGGTAGTGATAATATGTGGTTGTTGGGGTGACTAAGTGGAATAATATATGTGAAGTGGTTAGGACAATGCCTGGTGCATACTAAATTCTCAATAAATGTCCTTTATGATCCATTATTGAACATGATTGGGGATTACAATATTGTGGCTAAGAAGAAGTTACCACATGAATCCCATATGGATGACCACTTTCCGAGGTCCTAAAAAATCATAGAATTCACTCCTCATGAGCCACCAGACTGGACACAATTCCATCTCCCCTTGGGGGATGAAAGGTTCTTCCAGGTTTTGCAGTATCTTGGGCCATTTTTAAGGGCATATTTAAATCGATCAGAGTTCCAGCCAAAAAATAGATGTTAATGAAAGGAACATTTATAGCTGTGTCAGCAAAATTAGAGGGATTAGCAAGAGATGCTGAAATGCTCTAGGACTGGCAGTAGTGAAAAGCTAACACTAGGCTTACTGGGCAGGCAGAAGTAGTAGTGTTAGGAGAACCCAGTGAGAGCTCAAGCCTTGCAGGAAGGATTTCTAGGAGATCTGTAGGGGGAGGGACATAGTCACTGCCAAAATTGCAACATGAGGCAGGCAGGGGGCAAGGAAAACATACCAACCTCTCTTTCCTCCCACTTCATACTGGTGGTGTCCCACTGGCTGAAGGAGGCATGCAGGCAGAAAAAAAACAAAACAAAACAAATGAATCAACCCATGCAGGCCAGTTTCTTGGGACACAGAGCAGAGCAGAAAGATCTGGAGATGGAAAGGAGAATAACCACCACATTCACCAACTCTTGCTTCACAAATTGAGAGCACACCATTAATGGAGTGCACAGTTGAATAAGACATCTGAATAAACCAATGCATAATGTGATTATTTCATTCTGTCTTCATGTCCTCTAGCAAAATGAGCAACAGTCAAAATGGCAGCTTCACAAAAGCAGAAATGGGCCAGTATACAAAGTCTGATCCAGGAGCTGGGGTGTGACACTCAGAACAGATCCCACAATACTTTGTTTCCTGGTCTGTATATACCTTTGGGCTGAGCCATAACAGTTGGCAATATAATATATTACTGGTTTTCAAACTTAACTGTGTGATTTTTAAACTCCTTGGTAGCTCAGCCATACCATAGAATGGGTAGCTTGTAAACAATATAAATTTATTTCTCACAGTTCTGGAGGCTAGGAAGTTTAGCTCAAGGAAGTCTCAGATCAAGGTATTAGTAAATTCACTGTGTAGTGAGAACCCTCTTTCAGGTTCATAGACCACCAGCTTCTCACTGTGTTCTCACATGGTGGAAGAGGAAAGGGAACTCTCTGGAATCTTTTTTCTAAGGCCACTAATCCTATTGATGAGGGCTCCACTCTCATTGAATTTAAAATTCAATTCCTCAGGCCCACTAGCGTCGTTTCAAGTGCTCAGTAGCCTTATCTGGCTGGTGGCTACCATATTGAGCAGTACAGATTTAAAACATTTTCATCACAATGGAAATTTATATTGTATTGCACTGGTGTAGTGACAAAGCCCCCAGGCTAAGTGGGCTGGGGCTCAAGACAATGAGACGTGGAGTAGAAAGCAGGAAACTAAGCCACACAAACTGGGCACTCATGTTGGGGAAAAGGAATAGCTGTGGAGGACACAGAAGCATTTGGCACCGGAAGACATGTTTGAATCCCCTGCCAGTAGCTGACTTAGTCAGCATTGACTTGGGGTCTATATGGATGGAACCAGCAGCCTAGAGGGGCTGGAGAGGGCAAAAAAGGAATAGGAAGTCCCAGAACCCATCATTGTGACACTAAAGACCGCTCCGAAGGTGAGCCGGTCTCTGGCTTATAGGCTGATGCTCATTTTATTTTATTTTATTTTATTTTTTTTTTGAGCCACACTCCTGGCCAAGATGATGTGGCTTTACCATCCACTCTGAACAGCACAAGCCTGGGGCTTTGTCAGGTGATAAAAGGACTGTCTGACTCTAGTTCTCCAGCAGGCTCAGCTCCAGGACCCCATAAATAGAACCCCACTGGCAGAAGAGCTCAGGAGGTCCTGTTACTTGAGAGCCAGGTTAAGCATATAGCAGGAAGATGCAGGAAGGGTTCAATGGATGAGTAGTGAAAGACGTTTGTAATCCTGAGCTACAAACTCAGTTTAATCTAGAGCATTTGAAGGTTTCACCATGTGGTGGGTGAAGAAGGCCTTTTTGGAGATGTTTCTTGAGAAAGGTAGAATAGTGTATTTGTTTCCTAGGTAACAAAGTACCACAGACTGGGCTGAACAACAGAAGTTTATTCTCTAACAGTTTGGGAGGCTGGAAGTCCAAGATCAAAGTGTTACCAGAGTTTGTTCCTCCTGAGAGCAATAGGGAGAATCTTTTCCATGTCTGGCTCCTGGCTCCTGGGGATTGCTGACAGCCTTTGATGTTCCTTAGATTGTAGGCACATCACTCCAGTCTCTTCCTTCATGTTCACATGGTATCTCCATGCACGTGTGTCTGTGTCCAAATTTATTCTTTTACTAAAGACCAGGGTTGTATTAGATCAGGGATTACTCTACTCCAGTATGACTTCATCATAATTTAACATGTTTCTTCTATAACAATCCTATTCCAAATAAGATCATATTCTGAAGTACCGGGGATTAGGACTTCAACATATGAATTTTGAAGGATATTATTCAACCCATAGCAAATTGTACAGAAGAAAGAACATATATTTTGAGGTCAAACAGACTGGGTTTCAGCCTCGCTTTTGCCACTGCTTTTCCAGTGCAGTTTAATTTTATTATCTGCACAGTGAGGATGATATATTTAATGGAATTATTTGTGAAGTGATAAATCTGTGGTAAAATGAAGCACTTTTATGTATCACCAGTTAAGGGAAAAAGGCTTCTAATTCAACAATGGCATATTATCAGTTATAACATGCATCCTGAGTTTAATTATGTTAAATTATGAAATAAAAGTATGTTTTAAACTCAGTGAAGGTAAAGACTAAATATGACCTGTAGAGTGCCTTCTGTGAAAAGATAAGAAGGTATACAACAAAGGTGCGTCACTTCTGTACCTCACCCCTTCCTTTGCCTGAGTGGGAAGTTCTCATCACCATTGGTCACCACCCAACTTGGCATCCGCTTCAAGAAGGAATGAAATAATTTACCGAGCAAGGTCGAAAGGATTCTCTAAAGAGGGGCTTTTGTGAAGTGTGTTAATCCCATAACGTTTTTTATTGTTTCAAATAGGAGATGTCTTCCAATGTTTCTCTCTGGAAGACCTCACTCTTTATTCCTCTGTCGACTAATAAGTACGTTCATGTAGATGGTTCTGAGAACCAGAGAGCCTTGGGGAAGTTTCTCTATTTGTTTAGTTGAGGGTAAAGGTTGGACTAATAGGGGATACCACTAGCTTTGGGGCACATGTAAGTCTGTGTTGATCAGGACTCATCTCTACAATGTCAGATAGTTAGCGTCCAGCGATGTGACGCCATCATTGTGACAACTCCAAACACTTCTACACATTTCCAGATGCTTCCAAGAAAGTGAGTATTGTCCCCAGTGAGAAACACTAAGCTAGATGAACATGTCCAGGTGGGAGGCCAGCTTCTTCCTGGGGTTTTACAATAAAGGAAAGCAACAGCTGCCAAATATGGAGCATATCTTCAGTTTTAGAAACTGGTGAGGAACCTACCATGCGATAGGTCAGCCAGGCAAGGAATGCTGCAACCCCAGCATGGAGACATAGCACACAAATGGCACCAATAAGCTCAAGTTTCTGCATGTGACTCTTTATATAATCAGTAAAATCTTGAAGAGTTTTACTCCTATCAAAGTAGAGAATCTACTTAAACTGAAAATAAAAGCCACATCTCATAGCATCATCCTATCTCTGTTGAGTGATTTTGAGACCCGCCATGTGTTTGTTGCAGCGATAAAAGGCAAGCCACCGGTGCTGCAGCCAGTCACCTAGAATCAGCAGCCACGAGGAGCTGAAATCCTGAAATTGAATAAATACTATTTCTGGTGGCTTAGTGATTTATTTTTATTTTCTAAAATCTATGTGGTTTAATATGTCCCCCCTTGGTAGTTATGTGGTTTGAAAAAACATAATAAATTCTTTATTTGAACATAAAGTTAACCATTCTTTATTCTGAGAAATATTAGTTTCTTCCGATCCTCACTAAATAAATATTGAGGAAATGTTTAAAGAATATAAATTTGAAGGAATACCTGATTACAAGCTTGCTGAAGTTGGGGTAGAGGGACTCCTTGCGTCTGTCTCTGGCTCATGATGTCTTTCGTTACCAGTACCTGTTATCTTTGGGATCAGGGCCTGTACTTCTCCAGAAACCTTAGACCACTCAATGACTGACATTAGTTTTGGCTCCTGTCTGTACATTCCCCCCCTAATAGCATCACATTGCTTAGCCCTCACATTCCTTACCTCTTTTCCAGCCCTTGGAAGCCCAAGGGAGGAGACAGTCATTCTGTGCATAGTCTTGAACCATTTCATGATGACATACTGACCTTGTCCCCTACTCAGTCCAGTCACTATGGATGATGTTCAGGGCCCCCATTGAATCTTTAGTATGGCCAGTGGTGAAACCAATCTGCAGAGGCAAAACCACAATGTCCCTCACTGACTTTCCCTACCAGTTCCACATTTTACATTTGTTGTCTGCTTATGCATTACTCTGTGCAACAGGGTTTAGGTGGAAAAGCTTCAAATTTGCATGACTCTATAACGTAAAGGTGAAACACACAGACTCAGGAGCTTGACTACCTAGGTTCAAATCCTATCTCTTGCAAGGTATGTGTAATTGGCAAAGTTATAAAGTCTTTCTACCTCCTGGTAAGAGGGGATAATAATAGTACTTACTTCATAATGTTCTCATAAGGATGAGAAGAGAGTGCCTGTCAAATGATTTGAGCGGATATTTCATCAAAGAAGTGATATAGATGGCAGGGGCACCTGGGTAGCTCAGTCAGTTAAGTGTCCAACTCTGGCTTAGGTCACAATCTCGCTGTCCGTGGGTTTAAGCCCCACATTGGACTCTCTGCTGACAGCTCAGAGCCTGGAACCTACTTTAGATTCTGTGTCTCCCTCTCTCTCTGCCCCCACTCACTCTCTCTCTCTCTCTCTCTCAAAAATACTAAAAAAATTTTAAAGAATATATAGATGTCAAATGCGCATATAGACACTGGGTGTTATATGGAAACCAACTTGACAATAAACTATTTGTTAAAAAAAAAAACAAATACACATATAGAAAGATGTTGAACATCATTAATTATTAGGAACATGCAAATTTAAATCACAAGGAGATACCACTGCACACCTATTAGAATTTTAAAAATTAAACATACACTTATTTCAATCCTAGGTATTTACCCAAAAGAAGAAATATATGTCCATACAAATGCTTATACATGAATAGCTAAGGAAGTTTGATGTATAAGAGCCAAACTGGAAACAATCCAAATGGACATCAATCAAATATTATTCAGCAGTAAAAAAGATAAACCATTGATGTACATAACAATGAATAAATCTCAGAATAATTATACCGAATGAAAGAATAAAGAAAAAAATACTATATCCTGTATACTATAATAGAAGTTTATCAAGAATACAAACTGATCTTTCATATTAGAAAGCAGATGAGTAGTTTCTTGGGAATGGGTAGGAGGAGGCGTGAGAGGGAGGAGTTATGGAGGGGCATGAGGAAATGTGGAGGGGTAATGGCTTAGTTCACTATCTTGATTGTGGTCATGGTTTCACAAGTATGTACATATGTCAGAACTTACTGAATTGCAACAATTTAAATAGATGTGATTTATTATATGTCAATTAAACCTGAATAATGCATTTGTAAAGTATCTTTGGGGTGTCTGGGTGGCTTAGTTAGTTAAGTGTCCAACTTTGGCTCAAGTCACATTCTCTTGGTTCTGAATTTGAGCCCTGTATTGGGCTCTCTGCTCTCAGCAGAGCCTGTTTCAGATCCTCTATCCCCCTTTCTGTCTGTCCCTCCCCTACTTATGCTCTCTCTCTCTCTCTCAAAAATAAATTTTAAAAAACATTTTAAAAAGTAGGTACCTTGACACAGCATGCCTTTTATAAGTATTATCTATTATACACTTCAACATTATACTGAAAAATGTTTTAGATGAAAAATTTTTAATGCTTATTTATTTATTCTAAGAGAGAGAGAGAGAGAGAGAGAGAATCCCAAGCAGGCTCCATGCTCAGCATAGAGCCTGAAGCAAAGCTCATTCCTGCAAACTGTGAGATCATGACATGAGCCAGGATCAAGTGTTGGACACTCAAACAACTGAGCTACCCAGGCACCTTTAGATGAAATTTCTAAAAGAGTATCTCCTCAAAAGCAGTACTTGATCACTGATTCTATTACCATCATACCATAACCTAGCCACATTGTTTCATTTCTTTCAAGGAATTCTCACAAAGAAACTTGATAAGGAAAATAGTCCAGGCTTTGCGGTCTGAAGGCATGAGTTCAAGGGCTCATTCTGTCATCTAGTACCTTGTGCTAATATTTTTCCTTGACTTTTCTCATGTATAAGACAGTACAAAATTACATCACATGATTGCTGTAAGAATCAAATAAAAAACTGGATGTAAGCATGTTCTGCAAATTATAAAGCAACATGAATATATCATTAGTTACAACTAGGGAGGAAAGGAGATAAGCAGACTTGTTGAAAACTGGGTAACAGAGGACCAGCAAGATTAAAATAAAAGTTGATCCAAAAAAAAAAAAAAATCTCACACAAGAGCAAGGGATAGACTACATCTCTGTAATTTCCTTACTTTGATAATCCCACATCAGAATTGACTGTGACACTTTTAAAAATGCATATTTCTGGGATTAGTCAAAATCACTAATGGTAGAAAATAGGAACCAGAGTTTAAAAAAAAAAAAAAAAGCTGCCTGGTTGATCCTGCTGCAGCTGGTAACACCAATCAGTGGATGGTCTTTGGGAAACAATTCCCTTGATCTAGATGTCTTTCAGTAAGGAATATGAGCTATCCTAAGCTCTGTTGCTGAAATTAAGCTTGCTTCAGTCTCTAGAAAAGATAATGCATCTCCCTTAATAACTGTGAATGAAGAAAGTTTTGAAACATCTTCTAAATATGCATTTAGTATTGCAAGCTCTTCCTCTACCTCATCCTCCTTCTTTTCCTGGGCTCCTCTATGCTCTTAGGATTCTTACTGGCTCTGACATTGTCTTTGGAAATGATCTGTATTGGTAATACAGTAGTGTATTTCTTAATTTCTTTCCAACCGGTCATTTCCCTAAAAAAACCAAGTCATTCCATGTTGCATACTGGCAGCTTGCCTTGGAGACTGACCGATGTGTGTGTCTTGATGCCAATGTGGACTTTGTATCTATGTGGGATCATTATCTGAAGATCAAGAAGTGAGAAGAAAAGCAGCAGGATCAGTGCATCATGGCCCTTTGTGCCATCTGGGGTTGTTAAAGCAGAGGAACAAAGATTAGAACTGAATAGAATTTCCAATCTCCTTTCTCTTATCACCTCAACCCACCTAGGACTCTATTCTTCCATCCACAAGGAAAGAAGATTCCTTTTCTGTGTCTTGAGGATGTCAAATCCATCTATAAGTTAGGTCTTGAAGATTATTCAAAATTCTCTATCAAAAGGCACCACATGAATATAATTAAGTTTATTATCATATGGCTCATTATTCTGTGAATTTGGACCAGACATTGCAAAAACACCTCTAGGGCTCAGAGAGGGAAACTCACTAAGGGAGAATAGCTTGGAAACTGGACAGTGAATGTCCCATCTGAATGAGGCGGTCCCCAATTTTTGCCATGTAAATGTGGCCCCTGGATGGCAGATATTCTGATTTTTTTCCAAAGGTGTGGGGGTAGAAGAAAAATAGTCCCTTTTATGAACTGTTCTATTTTATTTATAATTGCCTTTTATGTTGCCAAATTAAGGGAAAAGTGCTTCTATAAAAAATATTTTTAAAGCTTCTTATTTATTTATTTTGAGAGAGAAAGAAGTGTGAGTTGGAGAGGGGCAGAGAGAGGGAGAGAGAATCCCAAGCAGGTTGGGCTCGATGTGGGGCTTGACATGGGGCTCGACATAAGGCTGAAACCCATGGACCGTGAGATCATGATGTGATCTGAAGTGGGATGCTTAACCAACTCAGCTACCCAGGCACCTGAAGGAAAAGTACTTTTAAATGAGACTAACAAAACACTTCCCAAGCCAGCTTGCACTTGCAGACTGCTTGTTTGTGACCTCTGACTTATACTATTATTCAAAACAATGATCTCTTAACAACTGAAAAAAAAATCTGCCAGTACAATAAATCAGCCAGTGACATATTCAGTCCTGTCCCACAGAATGAACATTATATAAAAATGTACATTCCAGCTCAAATAGAAACTGAGCCTTAAGGAGAAGACAGAGTAGTCAAATAACCATTGGTTTACCTAATCAATAATAGGTTGGGATTTGGCTTCCTATCTGTTGGACAGGAACATAACCAGAATCACATTCTCCTCACAACCTGGATTGTCCATCCCATCAAGAGTAGCAGGTGATGTTCCTTATAGGACAACTCTCTCTCACACAGGGCTCATAGGGAGGTCTGGAGCCATGGTCAAAATACTGAATGCAAATATGTCAAGGGAGCCAGCAGCAAGTATTGAATTTTTTCTTTGCCTGATAACATATATGTGCGTAATATAGTCAAAGACCATGTTCTCTTCATTTTTTTGAAAGATTATTTCCCTGTACTGTAATGAAAGTGCAGGAAATGGTTCTCCCAATTTGTGCTAATGAATGACACTTGGGAAGTATCCAATAGACCATGTTTCTATTTGAAAGCTGAAAGTACATGCAGGCTCCTGTTGACCTGTAAAATATGAGTAATGGATATCTCCAGTTGAGAAATACTGTAAGATCTTGGGTTAACTATAATTTGGTCCTTTAAGACTTCCCAGAATATAAATGGCATCGTAAATGGTATTTTTACATGTGACAAGTATAGAAGAAAAGAACCTTAGTGATAAGGGTACCAGCAAAAACAGATGGCATACCGAGAGTGTTTCATCTAAAAGGTTAAATTCTTTTTAGAGGGACTCTTTCCAGGGGCATGGGCAAGTATAAGGGAGCCAACTAAGAACTGTGAGGCTCATAAGGGATAGCAACAGCAGAAAGTGATTAGCACCCCTTAGTCTGAAGGGTCAAGAGAGGGAGGGGAGATTGTGTTACCAGAACCCAGCAAAAGTTCCCTCTGTGGAAGCGAGTCTACTAGCTTGCAGACTCTGTGCGGAGGCATGGTGCTGCGGCCAGCACCTCTCTATCCTCCCACTCTCTGGTCTCCTGCCAAGCCTTCCCTTTGGATGACTCAAACCAGAACCTACAGGGTAATAGAGCCCAATCAATTCCATCCATAGAGGTCAACCTCCAGGGGCAAGAGTAGGGTGGACAGTGGCAGATATGGATCTGGGAGAGAGGGGCAAATGGAGAGTTATTATCACAGAAGGCAAGGGGAATCATAACTCATGAAATGTTAGAGCAGGAAGAGGCTTTTAATCCTCAAATCCTCACTTTGTTGATGAGGAAACTAAGGCCCAGGGAATTAAAATGACTGAGTAACCATTATAAACCCAATAAAGGTATACTTGAGACCAAAGGTAGTCTTCTTCATATCCATTCTCATGGCCTTTCCAGTTCATTATTCTAGGACTCAGGAGTTATAAGACTAATGTTAGAGTAGGATTAGCTAAAATGGGGTGCCTGCCTGGTCATTTGCCATTACTGTGCCCATGATACATCACTAAACTCTTGCAGATTTCTTTCCTCCTGCCCCCAAATGTGCCTTCAGATTCTTTCTCATCCGAGGGCTCCAGGCAGCCACTAATAATTGATCCATCTTGTTGCCTCATCATACCCAACAATACAACATGCTCTAATCTTTAAATACAAAGCTTCACATTATTCTAATAAGATTTCCCTCCTTGAAACATGCTTTATTCTCTGATGGTGCTTCCTTGTGCGCTTTGAAACTGCTTCACTCTGGTGACTTGATGGAGGAGGACATTTATGTTTTGGAAGGAGGAGAATCACCATAAGATTATTTCACCTAAAGGGTAATAATAAAAAGCCCTAATCTCTGATGTGTTTTCTCTTCTCTCCTTGCAGGTTGACAGAACAGAGGTGATTCGCACCTGCATAAACCCAGTGTATTCAAAACTGTTCACTGTGGACTTTTACTTTGAAGAGGTGCAGCGCCTGCGGTTTGAAGTTCATGACATCAGCAGCAACCATAATGGGCTGAAGGAGGCTGACTTCCTGGGCGGCATGGAGTGCACGCTCGGTCAGGTGGGTCCACAGAGGTCCATTCCAATCCTTGGGGCCGCTCTTCTTCCCCTTTTTCCTCTCTTTTCTGCTTTCTTTCTCCCTTTGATTTTATTTTTCTTTTACATGTAGCAATTTAGCAACTTCCATGCCCTGCAATACCCATTATAGTTAACTTTATATTTACATAGGGATGATGCAGCAAATATGTGAAGACTTACTTATTTTTCATAATTATTTTCTCTTTCTAATTGCTTCATTCTGTCAGTTATTTCACAACTATTTACTGAGAACTTACTACACTGTGATTGTGTGTGCTATAGTCTTATGCTGTTTCATCATGGGTTTGCATCTCCCAACTCACCTATCCCCCATGCAGAAGTACTGCTCATGTACATGGATTTCAAGCTTCTGGGACCAAAATAGTCCAAGAGAGGGGCTAAATAGACATGTGGTGAATGAATAAATGCTTTTACATAATCCTCACAATTACTTGAAATGAACATTATTATATCCATTTATACATGAGAAAACTAAGACTCTGAGCAGTTAGGTCTACAGCCTCACACTAATAAGCGGCAGAACTAAAACTCCACCCAGGTTGGCCTCACCATAAACTCCATAACTTTACATCGTGACACTTCCATTTCACTTCCCTGCTGGTATGCCCAGAACTTGAGTAGGAGCTGAGGAGAGGTCTAAATGAAGAAAAAGCCCCTGTGTCCAAGTAGTGGACATTCTAATTGGAGAAAACACACTATGTACACCTAAAAGTAATTCATGATGCATTTAAGCCATAATGAGACAAAATATCCTGGGCTATCTTCCTAGGGTTGTAGGCCTTTGGGAAGGGAGAGCTTCCTGCTGGGTAGAATCACAGAAGGCATTGTGGATTCAGACACTGAAAAAATATAGTCCATGGATGGAAGAAGGAGGAGGAAGGCCTTTCAAGTAAGAAAATCAATATAAACAATGCCTAGAGGTCAAAACAACCAGGGCAGGGGTAAGGGCAGAGGAGACCAGGTTCACTGAATCAAGGTCAGTTGCTGATTCACTACAAAATCATTGAAACTTGAACTTCAGAGCCCCACATTTTGGTAAAACTGCTTCCAAGTCTAGGGGCGCCTGGGTGGCTTAGTCGGTTAAGCGTCCGACTTTCGCTTAGGTCATGATCTCGCGGTTCGTGGGTTCGAGCCCCGCGTCGGGCTCTGTGCTGACTGCCAGCTCAGAGCCTGGAGCCTGTTTCTGAGTCTGTATCTCCCTCTCTCTCTGACCCTCCCCTGCTCATGCTGTCTCTCTCTCTCCTAGAAATAAATAAAAATATTTAAAAAAAAAAAACTGCTTCCAAGTCTCTGTATAACATTTTTATTTGTAGTCTTGCACTTTTTTCTGAAAGGATTCCAAATTATATAAACCTCAAGCCTCACAAAACCTTCATCAGTCCCATGCAGAGGCAAGGGTCTGGTTTAGGGATTAGTAAGAAAGAGTCTGCCTGGCAAAGAAGTGACAAGCATGCGTGTTTGTTTGTTTGTTTCTACCATGCCTCATGCCACTTATCACTAATTTCTCCCCTGTGAGCGCTGAGTGACTGAATAAATAATGTCCTCAGATACCTTTTTCAGCAAATATGGTGATTACTTTTGTAAGATTCTTCCTTGTTCCTTTAATGAAAGCCAAAGCCCAAGGTAGATGAAGGCAGAGAAGGACTCTGGGATATTCTCCATAAATATAATCTCTCTCATGACTTTTGAAAAGAGTTGATGGCAGATAGTTCTACAGCCTTGCCAGATACAATGCCTAGTAAGTAGTAGGCATTGAATTAATTAAGTAATTCATTAATTAATGGATGGTAGATTTCAGGTAGAATTATGTAATGTATAAATAAAATACAGTGATTTAAATGGCATCTCTTCTAGATATAAATGAGTCCCTCCAAGATTCTCTCTGTGATTATGGACATCCCCTCATGTATAAAAGTTATATCCTTCCCTAAGAAATAAATGTAGATTCATGTAGGAATCATGTGAGTGAAAGATCTTTTTCATCCAAAGATTTAATCATTTTGTCCATGTGAATAACCCTCAAACTTACATCTTTAGTCTATCCCAACCCTCATCTTTCCAGCAGCCAGTAAGTCCTTGGCCCTCTACTCTGTGCCAGTGGTATAGTGTTGAGCCAAAAACATTGTCCCTGCACTCAAGCAGCTCACAGTCTAGCTGGGAATAAAGATGGGAAGCAAGTAACTAATTAAATTACACAAATAGTTAAGTTACAGCCTTTATAATTATTGCTAAGGAGAAGTATAGAATAGGAGAGCAAAATTGAGAGAGTGGTGTCAGGTGGAGAGGAGATCAAAGAAGGATTCCAAGGGGAAGTGACATTTACACCAAGACTTAAAGGGAGAGTAAGTGGATCAGGTGAGAAGAAAAAGGAAACACATTCCAAGCAGATGAGAAGATTATATACAACGCCTCTGGATTCAGGAAGAAGTTTGGCATATGGTACATAGTAGCTTCATTTGGGTTTTCCGAAACGCTAACTCTGAGATGTGAAGTAAAAGGAGGTGAGGGAGATGCCATAGCAGAGTGAAAAAGTGAGACAGGAAAAGGAAGGCAGCCTGTAAGAGTGTTGTCAACCCATCCACCACTGTGGCCACCTGGAGCTTAATTCTGCTGGGGACATTCTAGAAGCCAGTGTAGAACAAACACAGAGTTATCTCACACTATAGATGAGGGAACTGGGGTATTTATATACTTGAGGGTATGTATATTGTTCATCAGCCATTGAGGGCTTTTTCCAAGGTGGGAACATCATCCTCCAGTACTTCTGGCTTATTTCATGGGCAACAAAGTAGGTTCCAAAGATCCCAAGAAGCTTACCAGCAAAGATATGCAGGTGCTGGTGGTCAGAAGTCAGTGGTGTGCACTGAAGCCATAGGGCCTGAGTATATGAGCTGGGCATCGTATCAGCTGTCTACCCAAAAGCCAATAACTCTACTCTTTTAGCCATCAGGCCCTGATCATTTTCAGATCATTTTCTACCATGTGGCTGTGCAGACAATAGCCCTATTCCTACCTCAAGGGTGAGTCCTGAGTAATATCAGCCAATCATACGAATCTTATTCCCTTTTGCCAGAGATTGGTTTAGGCGAGGGCTTGTGGCCAGTTCTAATCAATAACACATGACGGGTGTTTTTTGGAAAGGTTTTTTTAGTTGAGAGAGAGAGAAGGAGGGACACACACTCACATATGAAGAAAGAATTCTCTGCCTGTCATTATTGGAACCACTGTAGCCACTCTGCAACAGGAGTGAGGATGAGAGCAACCTTAAGGTGAAGTCAGAACCAAAACAGGCAGAAGCACTGACTAACATACTGCACCTGGAGCCCACCTTGTCTGTGGACTCCTTATTGCTATTCTTTTATTATTATTTATTATTAACCTTAAAGTTTTTTGGGATGAGATTTTCCATTCCTTGAGCTAAAAGCATCATGATTGATATAGATTATATCAATGAAACCATATCAGTGGGAAATGGATGGACGTTCTGGAGTGGGGTGAACAAAGGGAAATAGGGAGAGTGCATTGGTTTAATTTTTTAATCTCTCAAGATGAGGAATCTATGGAAGTGAGTATTGAGGATAATATTACAAATAGTATTTTCTTGTTATATCTTGAGACTTAAAAGAGCTTCCATACTGACCATTTGACCCTCTTAACAAGTTTGGGAGGACAAGTGTTATCATCTGCCTTTTATAGCTGAGAAAACTGAGGATTAGAAAGACTCCGTGTCCTGACAGAGCCCAGACCAGAAGTCAGGAGCTTTTGGTCCCTAATCCAAAAGCTCTTTCTTCTGCCATTTAGGGAAGGATAATGTGAAGAGGCCACATGTTCTGAGATCTATTTTAACATCGTGGCTTAGGTGAAACAAATGAGCAGCAAGGCAAACTTGTTCACTGTAGCCCTAAGCGACACTGCTTTCCCATACCCTCCCCTCCCCAGGTGACAGGCTAGCCTCTCTGGGTATCTTGTATATTCATGGACAACCACCCTTTTATATTATCAGCCTATGTGATATTACCTATGTAATAGGTAAAATTGATCTTTCCATACTTTTGGATTGGGCACTGATTGAAATCAATCAAGATATCCCATTTTTGTGGCCACAGTGATTAGTTCAATGAAGGTATGTAACTAATGAAAGATAGTGAAATGTAAATACTTATTTGCTAGAGCTTTCTGAGAAAGAAAGGTGAGGCTGTGAGGTCTGGAAATGGTATCCTTCAAGGGGAGAACATCGAGCTGCTGGGAGAAGAAAAGGAAAGGGGATAACATGACAAAATGTGGATGAATAGGAAAGAGGCTGGCATCTCAAAGGGAAGAAAAGAAATAGAGAGAAATCAGATCATATTATTTGCATGCTAATTAGTTGCAGCCAGTCCTTCCTAGGAATTTTGGCCAGTAGCTTCACTTTGTTATTTAAATCAATTATGGGCTAATTCTTTTTGCCACTTGCAACATGGAGTTCTAAGTAACCCCTTCTCCAGGCCATAGTGACCTTTCCAGACTCCAAGATCCTATAACCCATCTCCATCTCATTCACTTAGTAACTCATCCTTCACTGCCTTCAAAAGTTCCTTTTTCTCACTTCATTAAAATAATTTCTCTCTCATTTAAAAATTTTATACATATTATCTAGCTCTTTAACTAGTTTACAAGTTTATTAGGACAGAGGCCATAATCGATACTTCCTCTTTGTGTCTAATGCAACACCATGCTTTATATATCACACATGCTTAAGCCACATTTACTAATTAATTTTGAAATTTCTAGATCAGTATAAACTTTTATTTAACATGGTAAGTCTCATTCAATCACATATTTATTGTTTCAACAAGCATTTAGCAAGTGCCCTAGATACACTGAGTACCATGGTAGGTGCTAGAGACATAAAGATGAAAAAGAGAGAGACTCAGCCCCAGAAGTGCTCAAAATTAGCTGGGAAATTATTAAAATTATTAAATAAGTAAATAAAATGCATGTTATTTAGTGTTACAACAGGATGTTTTCCAGGGGCAACAGGGGAAAGACTTACCTCTGCCTCAATGGAATCAGGGAGGTCTCAAGAAAGATGATTTTGGATCTGAATCTCAGAGGATAAGTGGGACTGCGCCAGCAGATAAAAGAAATAAGGACTCTGGGTAAAATGACCAGGACACACAAAGGCACAGCAGCACAAAAGTAACAGAGAACTCTAAAGGGTTCAACACGGCTGAATGGTCAAAGGGTGGGAAAAACATAAAGGAGGCTGGAGAGGAGAAGAGGAGCCAGACCAGAGGCTTTTAAGTGCCGTTCTCTAAAGTTTGGAGAGCTTGGATATGTTACACTGGAAGTCCTGAAGGATTTTGACTAGGGGGAGGACAAGATTGGATGTACATATTAGAAAGATCACTTTAGCATTCTTGTGAAGTGTGGGTGGGTGAGAGTGGAGGTGGAGGCAGGGAAGCCAGTTTGGAAGCTCATCCCATAGTAGGAAAGAGATGAGAGGGCAGTGGTGATGAAGTTGAGGAGACCCAGAGAAGAGTTTGGCCAAACGCAGGATCAACAAGCCTTAGAGAATGAGTGAAGGAGGGGAAAGTTTGCAGGTAGCTGGCTCAGGTTGCTGGAGGAGTGATTTGTCTGTCTTTCCAGGGAACCAGATTGAAGAGTGGGGCAGGGAATCGAGTGTGATGCTGGCTTGTTCAACTCAGAATGTCTGTGGAGAATCCAGAGGAGGCTGCCAATTGGCATCTGACCATGAGGATCTGGAAATGATCCAGATTTGGGAGTGGACTCCCTATAGCCCCTGTAGCCTGAAAGTGGATGAGATCCCTCAAGTAGAATGTTCTGTATTTATTTTTAGAAGGTAATTCATTGAACATGCCATATATGAACAAATCATAAAGGATTTTTCAAAGTATGTGAGGACATCTCTCTCTACATTCTTTCAGATTAAAGTGTGAAAATTTTAACTTTTGATGTGAATGGGAGTTTTCTCTTTTTTCTTTAAGCCTTAGCCTCTTTATATACAAAAGAGAGATAATGGAGCTGGCCTCAAGAAACATCGTGACGATCAAGTGAGAAAATGCATACAAGGTGCTTAGCAGAGAGAGCATTCAGGATATGGAAGCTGTTATTACAAACATGAAAATTTAGGAAACGATATGAGAAGGATCAATATATATAGGGGCCAACTTTGTTTCAAGAGTGAAGGTGGAAGCAAAAAGGGTTAAAACAGTATGACAGAACACCATGTCCTGAGCAATGAATAAACTGAACCTACAACTTTGCCTCAGTTTGTTGAAAATTTTATTTAGTCAAAGGCTTCAATGTGTGTGTGTGTGTGTGTGTGTGTGTGTGTGTGAGAGAGAGAGATTTACTTTTTTCAGACTATTTTTAAATGAAAGTGGTTTCAACTCAAGTCTCTGAAATAATTAGGGGGCCAGTATTCCAGTTCCTATCTGAGCTCAACTAAGGCCCAAAAGAGAAAGTGATGTTCCCAAAACCCATGCTGGAAGTCACACATTTAGAGCTATCTCCTCAAGGCCATACCTTGTCCTGTCCATGTGCTCTGTCCATGTGAATTTGCCACATTCTCACTCTGATATGTGAAACAGTGGGACTTGTGGCTTTTAGGAAAGGAAAATGGCAGCCCTCAACATGTCAGAACCTGGCATTGGCCACGAGTTGAGTACAAGCACAGCCAGTGACTTAGCACTGAGCCAGTAATGCCAAATGAAGGTTCATGTCCTCCAAGAGCACTCCAGGCAGAACTGTGTGTTCTCAGCAGATGGATGAAGGGGGCGAATCACAGAGTTGCAGGGTGGCCGGAAAGCTGTGTACTCCTTCTGGGTGAGCTTGGAGACTGTCCTTGGATTTCTGTTGGCAAAAAGGAGACCAGGAGCTAAGCCCCTCTCCTTCTGCACCCAACAGAGGGCATGTCAAGGAGAGCCATGGCTCCTCACTATCCTGAACAGCAAGCAGACCTTCTTCAATGTGCCACCTTCACTGTCTTCCACTGCTTACTAACTAGTCCAGTCATCTTCAGATTTTTCTACTTCTTTGTGCACCAAATACAGTGGGGACACAGAGTCAGAAATAATAAGAATAATAAACATAGCACTTAACTTTCCCTGGGTACTTTTTTTTTCTTTACCAGTTACTGGGCTAAGCATTTGTTATACCTCATTTACGTTAATCAGCTTGACATCCCTAGGAAGTAGGCACTACTATTATCCTCATGTACATCTGAGGGAACACACTGAATAAAGTTGGGTGGCTTATTTAAGGCCACACAGCTAGTAAGTGGTGGCGCTGGAACTCAAATGCATATCTGTTTGACTCCAAAGCCCCTTGTAGCTTATCACTAACTAGTATAGATTGGAATGTGGTATCTATTAATACAAAGCCAAGTAGGAGTTGACCTTGCTAGGGTTTTGTTTTATTGGCTTAAGTTTATTTGTTTCTCTTACAGGAATCCTCTTGTTAAAAAAGTGTGTNCCTAGGAAGTAGGCACTACTATTATCCTCATGTACATCTGAGGGAACACACTGAATAAAGTTGGGTGGCTTATTTAAGGCCACACAGCTAGTAAGTGGTGGCGCTGGAACTCAAATGCATATCTGTTTGACTCCAAAGCCCCTTGTAGCTTATCACTAACTAGTATAGATTGGAATGTGGTATCTATTAATACAAAGCCAAGTAGGAGTTGACCTTGCTAGGGTTTTGTTTTATTGGCTTAAGTTTATTTGTTTCTCTTACAGGAATCCTCTTGTAAAAAAAGTGTGTGTATATATATGTGTGTGTGTGTGTGTGTGTGTGTGTGTGTATGCATATATATGTATGTATGTATATGTATATATATACATATATATATAATGTTGGTCATCTTTTCTCCATGTTTACATACTGAATTTACTCTAAATATAGCATGGTTTCTTAAATAGTATCAATGTCTCAACATCCCAAAATCAGAACTTTCTAAATTCAGCACCTAGAAGTTACCCTCCTCATCTTTTCAGCCTTAATCATGTTGAGCAAACCCATCAACCAAATTCAGAAGTTGTCCCTAGGTTTTATCATTGCTTTTCTTGTGGGTGTTTTCTCTTCTCCATGGCTCAGAGGACAGTTACCACTGTGTGTAGTCTTCCTCTCTTCATTGCCATATGGCTGTACTTTAGTGTATTTCTTCCCCCAGAGCTCAGACGTCTGTTAAAACTGAGAATGCCATAAAAGAAAAAAAAAAAAAGTGAAGCAGGCTCCAGGCTCTAAGCTGTGAACTGTCAGTACAGAGCCTGATGCGGGGCTCAAACTCATGAGCAATGAGATCATGACCTGAGCCAAAGTTGGATGCTTAATGGACTGAGCCACCTAGGAGCCCCCAGTTTCATTCTTTTGCATGTTGCTGTCTGGCTTTCCCAGCACCATTTGTTGAAGAAACTGTCCTTTTCCCATTGAATATTCTTTCCTACTTTGTCAAAGATGAATTGATCATATAATTGTGGGTTTATTTCTGTTTTTCTATTCTATTCCATTGATCTATGTGTCTGTTTTTGTGCCAGTATCACAGTGTTTTGATTACTATAACTTTGTACTATAACTTGAAGTCCAGAATTGTGATGCCTCCAGCTTTGCTTTTCTTTTTCAAGATTGCTTTGGCTCTTTGGGGTCTTTTGTGGTTCCATATAAATTTTAGGATCCTTTGTTCTACAGACAGTTGCATTTACCTTCATCTATCTTTGCTATCACAACTAATTCAACATTGAATTCATCAATAAGTCTGGGGAAATTATTGAATTTGAAAATTTATAATGTGAATTATTCTATAAATCCTAATAATTTAAAAAAATCATTATCGTCACCTAAATATATGATGACTAATCATTTAAAATTTCTTACAAGAAATTTCTTTTAAGAAACTCATTATACAGAGGCACCTGGGCTGCTCAGTTGGTTGGGTGTCCGACTTCGGCTCAGGTCATGATCTCTTGGTTCGTGAGTTCAAGCCCTGTGTTGGACTCTGTGCTGACAGCTCAGAGCCTGGAGCCTGCTTCAGATTCTGTGTCTCCTTCTCTCTCTGCCCCTACCCAACTCATGCTGTGTTTCTCTCTGTCTCAAAAATAAATGAAACATTTAAAAAATTGAAAAAAATAAATAAAAAAGAAAATATACAAAAAAGGTGCAAAATGGAAAAGAATTAAATGAAGATGCACTTTTTTATTTACCAAATGATACTTTGCTTTAAAATGTTTTTACATTTACATAGCATGTTACTTTAATAGAGCATTTCTGTTTATTTTTCAGAAACTTAATTTCTTGATAAAATAAATTAGGATTTTATCCATAAAGTGTAAAAAAAAAAAAAAGAAAACTGAGAATGTCTTGCTTTCTGCCAGCATGCATGGGGCAGGGAACTCTCTGATTCCTTAAAGGAGTTAAGAAATGTCTGGGGGTCTCTGACCCTCATTCGTGAGAAAGGAATTGTGTACCACCTTCCCACAGAGCAACAGTTCTCAAACCTCATGTCTAATCAGAATCCCTGGAGACTTGTTCAAACACGGAGTGCTGGGCCCCACCTCCAGCATTGCTGATTCAGTAGATTTAGCAAAAGACCCAATAATTTGCATTTCTAAGAACCCAGGTGATGAGTATACTGCTGGCCCTGGCCACAGTTTGAGAATGATTACCCAGAGTCTTGGGGGAGGAATGCTAAGAAGTCTTGGGCACTGAATCACTAGTTTTAACTAGGAAAAAACTAATGTTTTGGGCAATTATCTGGAGAAATTAAGGTGGACAAAGAAAACATCTAGAGGTCAAGAAAACTGTTGCTTCATAGAGTTTACAGTCCTGCAAAGAATCATATATGGGACTTAGAATTGATATTCTTGGTGAAGGTCTCAACTCCCCTCTTCTAAGTGTGGTTGAATGGGTCTATTAGCCAGACTGCTGGTTCCTTTACCGATTCAGGTGAATGTTAGGATTACTTCAGCCACATTGGGCCCTGAGGGGATTGGCAGACCACAAGCTATCAGTGGTCAATGGGAATTTGCTGTAGGTGTGGGTTGAACCCAGTTGGTTGACCCTGTGGGTATAACAATGTGGAGGGTTCTCTCCACACTCAGTGTGATGCTCGCATTGAGACTCCACAGTTGGTTTTTGTTGCATAACATCTAATATCCTCATGGCATAAAATTGATGGCCCAGAGAAGCCAAATTTACACATTACAGCAGGCAACTCATTTCCCTTCTGCTTCTCACATGAAAAGCTTTCCCTACCTTTGCAGAATTACTGCAAACAGAAGCCACATGAGTGATAAATGATGGCATAAATAAATGCCATCATCTCAGCTCCCATGGACTTGCTGAGAAGCCCCAGGAAGTGGGCTCAATGCTGACTGCCTATTCTGCTCATAGGCAACTGGGATTCATGTAGGGAGATTGTAGGTGAGCAAGCCCTCGGTTCTCCAAGGAGAATAAAATTAATTCTTGCCTTTTTCTTTGCTGTCTTTGTCAGGCAGGTAATCTTAAATTCACACCCTAGGAAAATCCTTCTGCTTTCTCTAGGGTTTTCCTTTTGTATATTTAAATCTCCTTGATGGTGTCCTGCACTGGAGCCTGAGCCCTAGGTCCTGGATCTGTCACCAACTCCCTGTGTCATGATGGGCAGTTTGCTTAACTTCTTGGTGACAAGGTGACCTCACTTATAAAAGGAAGGTTTCATATTGATTAATCTCTAAGTTTCTTCCAGTTCTAACAGCCAGTGATTCTTAGTCTCTTTCCTTCCCGTTGTCACTAAAAGTAAGCATCCTTTCCTACTGTCTCATCCCTTTTCAGGACGCTCTCTGTCCCCTTCCGCCCTACTCCCAGTCCCTTTTCACATCATCTGTTAGCATGAGGTGCTTCCCTCCTGCTAAATCATAGATGTCATTCAGCCTGTGACATCTGTGAAACAGACTGTGTTCAGACCTAAGTGTCCCCTAGGAAAGCAGCTCCTTATGTCTACTTAATTTCAAACATAGTTTTTAAAGGATATATTTAGTGGCAATGAAAATGGCCTCTGTTTACAAGCCACATTTTGACAGTAATCTCATACTTCAACTGGCTCCAAATGAGTAAGGGAAGGAGAATAAGAGATCTAGAATTGGATGAGAATTTGCAAGAACTGATGTGTCACTGCTGAAAGGAACCTAGGTGTTGTCCTGGTCCCAACCCTTTAAGCCAGGCTGGTGTGAGGGACTCAGCCCCGAGCTCACACCACCAGTTTCCCCTGTACCTGTCTCCCCATACAGGGAGCCATACATGCCAACTGGGTTTGAAGACAGCCACTTACAACCTCTACTACAGCTCTCACACTTGCTTGTTTCCAGTCAGCTTTCATTCCAGTTCTTCTTGCTCCCAACTCTGAACCACTTTCCTCCAAAAGTCCAAGCTGAACCCTATCTCCACAGTGTTTACACATGCTCTCCCCAGCATCTGGCCCTTCCTTTTCCCCTATAAATGTTGTCTTACTGTACCTTCTTACTTCTCAGCATCCTAACTGCCTTAAATAAAAATGTCCTGTACTTGGGGTACCTAGTGGCTTATTTAGTTAAGCATCCCAGCTCTTGATTTTGGCTCAGATCATAATCTCACATTTTATGAGACGAAGCCCCACATCAGGCTCAGCACTGACAGTTCACAGCCTGCTTGGGATTCTCTTTCTCCCTCTCTCTCTTCCCTTCCCTGGCTTGCTCTCTCTGTCTCTCTCTCAAAATTAATTAAGTTAAAAAATTTCCTGTACTTGTCTCAGTCCTGAAACATGAGATACTATGTCAAATGAACTAAATTATCAATATGCCAAACAGCCAATTCGCTGAAATCAAATAACCAAAAAGTCGCTTGACCAAATAATACAGTATCCCAAATATTAATTCTCTGCTAATTATTTTTATTTACCAAAATACTTTATTAAGATATTTGAACTATTTATAAAGTATGCTACAATTATCTTAAAACCTGCGAAGATTTCTGCTTTTTTTAAAGGCTGCTTATGAATTTAGTTACTTATTATCATAAACTTTTCTGAATATCAAATGTAGTCATAGGAAGACTAACTTCTCTTTTGCCTTCTTTCTCAAAGGTGGGAAAAAATATGGCGTAAGCTCTTAAAATACCCATTTCTTCCCAGACCAAAGGACTAGGAGGATGTATTTTTAGATGACAACAATGATGACATGTAGATGGCATTATGGGTGACTTTAGTGTCCCCTCCATATTTTTCTATATTTTCTAAAAGGAATATATATCACCTCTATAATCAGAAAAATTATAATAAATGTGAGTAAAAATATAACAAAGCCTATATACTGACTTCAAATAATTCATATTCCTGTAGAGAACACGTAAGTATTATATAGATACATTTTTGAGGAACTTTTGAATATTTGAAGAATTCTACTTTGGGAACTGTTAGGGAAAGGCTTTGGGATGAGGTATTTGCTGAGGCTGTGCTCTCTGGCAGGTTTTTGAGAGAACATTTGCAGATGTTGCAAGTAAAGAGTCCCCATACCCCAACCCCGTGGCCCACAGGGAGGAAGGTTTGCTTGAGTAATCTGATTCTGATCTTTTGCAATACTATTTTTGATTACAGAAAAGATCCTGGAGGGCTTGGAGCACTAATGAGGAATAAGTTAAGGAAGCTTCCTTGGAACTGTAAGGAGGTTCTGACATTCCTTCAAAGCCTAGAATCTCCAGTTCAAGCCTAATTTGAGAAAGAGAATATTTTTATTTTGAATTAACCTGATAAAGTTTAGGAGGAGAAATAAACAGTTTTGATTTTGGTTACAAAATCATTCCCAGGAGTCTTGGTTTCAGATTCAAGGACAAAATGAGGCCGGGTATGAATTCATTAACTTTGTTTTGGATGGAATGTGAGTCTTTGGGGTTTCTCTGTACATGAGGGCAGGTCAGGTGAGGCCATGAGTGTGCTGATTAATGCGCTTCACCCACACTTCCTTGGCATGTGCCCACAGGAGGCTGAGGTCAGCATATATTCCCATGGCAGTTAGCAGAAGCAAGGAAGCAGAAATCCTCCAAAGCTCTCTCTCCCCAGTGAGATTCAAACCAGGAAGACTAGTATTACAGTAAACTTTCACACAGAGCTCCAGTAGAATCAGAAAAGCTTGAAATGGGGGAGGAAAACAAAAGCAAGGTTGGGTTTAGCCAGGTCAGTGTGAGAGTCTTCTAGTCTTTCCTTAAATACTTCCAATGGGGG
>NW_027527940.1:394334-416719 GCF_008692635.1 Crocuta crocuta | reverse complement strand
AGAGATCTCTAAGAGCTTAGGGCCGAGGCCACAGTGACTTTTTACCACTTACCCTCAGAAGTCATCCTCCATCGTTTCTGTAATATCCAACTGGTTACACAGCGTGGCCCTATTCCATGTGGGAGGGGGCTGACTACACTATGGTTTAAGTCTCGGGAGGCAAAAATTAAGGGGGGCCATCGTGGAGGCTAAGTACCACGTAACTGAGAAGAGATGCTCAAATCCAGTAGTAATAAAGGCAATGCAGATGAAGTAATGAGGGATCATTTTGCAACGTTTAGATTGGCAAAGATGTCAAACATTATTCCAGTGACGGCAAGGATGGAGAAGTAAGTACTAGGGGTAAGACTGTAAACTGGGATAGCCTTTTTTTTTAAGTTTATATATTGAGAGAGAAGACAGCGCAAGCAGGGGACCGCGGGGCGGGGGGGGGGGGGGAGGGTGGAATTCATCCTTATATATCAGGTATCTTGATAATATTAGGGTAACCTATGACTGCATTTGACCTAGTTCATCTTAGTTTATACCTGTTGTCATGATTTAAGTATGAACACTGTCCACTTTCATTTTCAAAAGTATCCCAATTTAGACAAAATAACTCACGGTCCCTTTGTGATAATAAATCATCTTCATAGCTAACATTTGCTAAGTGCTGATCATGTGCCAGGTATTCATGAGCTTGGTGCTATTGACATTATCATTATCATCATCATCATTATCATCACTAGGCCAAGATTACATGCATCCTAAGTGGCAAAATCAAGATGCAACAGGCATTTGTATTCAAATTCAGAGCACTAAGTAATTCCTCCTGCACCCCTAAGCTGCACTACCTCTGGGGACTTCCATTTCATACACTCAGGAAGAAAAAGATCCATATCACTTTACTGATCCCCCAGATCTTCCCACTGACTTTCTCATAAGTGATCAGTTGAAAAGAGGAGACTGATACTGCGGGAGACTTGTTGCATCCCAGGTATCACGATACATCACACGAGGGCCACTATCTTCGCTACTTGATAGATTAAGATCTAGGCTGGGGGCACCTGGGTGGTTGCGTCGGTTAAGTGTCTGACTCTTGATTTCAACTCAGGTCATGGGATTGAGCCCCACGCTGGGCTCTATGCTGGTTGTGGAGCTTGCTTGAGATTCTCTGTCCCTCTCCACTTACCCCTCCCCTGCTTGTGTGCATTTTCTCTAAATAAATAAAGAAATAAAATAACTAGGCTTTAAGAGCTCAACTAATTCATCCAAGGTCTTGCTGACAGCAGGTTATGGAGCTAAGATTCACACCTGAGTTGATCTGATTTCAATACCTGCCTTCCCATTAGACCATGTTGCCTACAGCACTGCATTCAATTTCTACAACCCTTTGCAAATCAGAAAAAAATGGAGTAACCATTCTCCCTAAATGCTATCACTGAAAAACTGCTAACTGAGGTCAAGAAGGAAGCAACCTTTTCCAGAAGTTGATAAATTGACTCCTATATTTAAATAGCCTTTCTCTCAGTTCAGGAAGACTTGTGACATCCATCTGCAAATAGACACCGCATTCATGAGTGTTTATCTGAAATACTCCAGGACCAAAGTATATGAGCAACTTATAGTGTTTAAGACCTCATCCTTCCCTTGGCAAGGACATATTACTCATTTACCAATTAAGGATAACAATCAGGTTTAAATAACTGGTATGTATTCACTCATTTGTTCATTCATTCATTTGTTCATTCATTCAGTGAATAATGCATTTAATGCTAACAGTAATAATTTAAAAGCATTTAATTTAAATACAGTTATTCACTCATCCAAATAATTAAGTATGAATTTATTCATCCATTTACCAGGCACTTGCTGCATGCCAGACGCTCTTCTAGACAACAGGGCAACAACCATGAACAAAAAGGACAAAGCCCTGTTCTTATGGAGCTTATTTATTCCTACATGATATAGGAACAGACAATGATAGTGATATGAAAGAAACCCTAACAGGATGAGGAATGGAGAGTGGTGGCAAGGGGGTGGGTATTAATTTACATAGGAAAGCCAGGGAGGTCCTTTCTGAGGAGAGACCAGAATGAAATATGGACACAAGCCGTGTAAAGAAATCCAGAAAATTGTTTCAGGCAGAGAGCAACTGCTCTTACATAGTACTGCCAGATCCCTATGCTGAAAACTTCACATGCATTATCTCATTTAATCCTCACAAAGCCCTGAAAGGAATTTGCCATTCTTTTCTCATTTTCTGCCAACCACCTGAACCTTGAAGTAACAGCACATCATTTCTTTCCTCTTTTTTAAAACATTTATTTACTTGTTTTGAGAAAGAAAAAGAGCAGGGGAGGGGCAGAGAGAGACAATTCCAAGCATGCTCTGAACTGTCAATGCAGAGCCCGATGTGGGGCTTGATCTCACAACCCTGAGATAATGACCTGAGCTGAAATCAAGAGTCGGACACTTAACTGACTGAGCCACCCAGGTGCCCCAAATGCACACCATTTTTAAGTGCAGGAGCCATGAGTTAAATCCAGGCCTCCTTAACTCCCAGACAACATCCCCACTGCAACTACTGAGCAATTGAGTGCCTTCCCCAGCCTGCGAACCTCACCTGCACTTTTAACACAAGTTTGCGAGAATGACTGATCCCTAAGAAAGATCTGCAAAGCCCACATTGCCCATCTGATTCTGCATCTGATTTTTGTCTTTTCGACTACAGAAGAGACCCAGGAGGGTTTGGAGCACTAGTAATGAGCAAGTTAAGAATGTTCATGGGTCCATGAGGATGGGGAGTTTAAATCTTTGTCTCCTTCTAGGAGCTTTTGCAAGAGACACTCCTTCAGCTCTGTTGCAGGGCCTACGTCTCAGGCTCCTCCTCCAGACATGCAAGAACCTCTTTCACATGACATCCCTGTAAACCCAGCAGGATTTTCCATCTCTCTGCCCCATTATTTGTAGGGAATGGCGCTATTGTTTGTCTGTCCATAAAGGCAATACACGTCCCTTTTAAACTGTTCAGGTATATACAAAACTAATAAAATCATCCTTCATCACAACACTGAGAGACAGTTGGTAAACATTCTGGTGCATATTCTTCCAGAGTTTCTCTATGTATGCACATACATACAGTTCTTAAACAACCATTTGGTCATTTATACATGGCTTTTGTTGCTTGCTTTTTTTCTCATAAAAATATACCATGAACATCTTTCCATGAAAACTTACGTACTTCTTCATCATCTATTTTAAGGGCTACAAAGTATTCCATGATAGCAAACATCACGTAAGACATCCCGTATGGTGGACATTAAGGCTGTTTCTAGTTTTCCACAATTATAAATAATACTTGAATGAGCATTATATTATGTATATCTTCATGCCCTCTGATACTGAATTTGTTTAAATAAATTAACAGTGGAATATTCAGGCACGCAGTTTAAGGTCCTTGATACAAATTGCCACATGTCTGTGTAGAAACACGGTAGCAACTAACACTGCCCTATACAGTGACAGAGGTATTCTTTGTATCCTCAGTAGCGCCTCCCACTTTTACTCTTTCTTGTTACCTTTGAAGTCTCTTTCAGCACAGAGAAAAGAAGGTCACTGCCCTGAACTGGATGTCACCCCTGCCCCCTGACTAGAGGCTCCTCTAGCCCCAGCCTACACAGGGAAGACAGAGGAGCATGACCCCTCAGTTCCCTTGTGGTCCTAGAGGTGGGGCCCCCACCGGTTTTGTCCAGAGTCTACAGGTAGAATGAGGAAAGGAGACATTGCCTTAAGTCTCGGCCTGGGAAGGTTGCCTCGCTCTCAGACTTTATCCTTTCTCACCTTCATGTATCCACCCAGCAGCTCCTGCCTCCCATTTATCAACCATACATTGAGACTCCCAGTTCAGGCCTCTCATTTGAGCCCCAGACTCATGTCTTTAACCATCTCTAGATACTAACTCCACTCAGATGACTCACAGACTTCTCAGACTCCACAGCTCCAACCAAGCCACCATCTCCACTTGCTTTCCCTGCCCACCCCCTCCACGCACTCCTCCTCCACTGTGCCCTACTCAGGGAATGGCACCTCCACCTCCACCCTCGCAGATGGGGAGGCCCCCAAACTGGGAGCCTTCTTTTGAACCATTCTCTTATTCTCTGTGCCCCACAGCCTTCCCATCAATCAACCACAAAGCCCCATCAATTTGGTGTGTTAAATATCTTTATTGTCCACCCCCTTTTACTCCTCCACTGCCAGTATCCCAGTCTAAGCTAATCAATGACTATAATTATCTTCGTGTGGGGATTGATAGAATAGGAGGGAAGAGAGGAGGAAGCAACATTTCCTAAGGATCTGTATGTGACTGATTCTGAGATTTTGTTAATAATACTCATTATGCACATGGAGGTAGATAATATCACCATTTTACAGAAAAGGAAACCGAGGCTTGAATAGGTTAACCTGCCTGCCCCCACACCAGAGTCAACATTTGGATTGTCGTGTGTGATTCTTGTTCTTCATTATATAGTAAGAGTGAAGATAGGGGACCAGTTGAGAGACTCCTGCAGTGGTCTGAGTGAGAGGGAACGCCCTCCATGGTAAGCTCCTTGAGAGCAAAGAGTGAGTGTGAATCGCTTTACGTATGTGGTAGGGTTTAGCACAGGGCCTGCCTCTGTCATTTGTGGGAGGGAGAAGAATGTAGCAGCTAAGGGAATGGAACTGGACAGAGTAGATTCAAATCCCAGCCCTGCTGCTTTCTGGCTGTGGGACCTTGAGCAAGTTACCTAGCCTCTCTGTAGTGGGCCAAATGGTTGCCCCCAAAAAGATATGTCCACATCCTAACCCCATAATCTGTAAATGTGACCTTATTTAGACAAAGAGTCTATGCAGATCCAATTAAGTAAAGGAACTCAAGCTGAGGAGGTCATCCTGGATTACCCAGGTAAGCCCTAAATCCAATAACAAGGGTCCTCATAAAAGAGCTCCAGCAGAGAGACACAGACAGGGAAGGAGAGTGCCACATGAAGGAAACGGAGTGATACAGGAACACGTCAAGGAACAATGGCAGGCACCAGAAGCTGGAAGAGACAAGCTATGGAAATCTCCCTTAGAGCCTCCAGAGAGAGAGTATGGCCCTGTAGACAGCTTGATTTCAGACCTCTGCCCTCCAGAACCAGGAGAGAATACATTTCTTTGTTTTATGCCACCGAGTTTGTGGTAATTTGTTATGTCAGCTCTTGCAAATGAATACACTCTCTACACTCACTGCTCTCATCCATCAGTGGGCCTATGATCATACTTCATAGGGCTGTCATGAGAATTAAATAAATCAATACACATAAGACAATTCAGAGCAGTAGCTGGCACATAGTAAGTTCTCCTGAAGTAGTATTTATTATGACTCTTTATTAGTTGTATTACCTTAGTTATCTGGACCCTCTGGTTCCTTCAGCTGTTGAATGGTAATAAAAATACTTATTCTGACAACCTCAAAGCTGGAGTCTGCTTCTTTCACTTAGAAATGGTCAAAGAATTTCTCCAATCCTCCTCTGTCCTGTGGACTACTAATTTAGTTGTGAGCCTCCCTGAAAACAAGTCACAGACTGCCAGAGGTGATGGTTGAAAAGCTGCCTTGTGCTCTTGGCCTGACAGAATGCTCTACCCTGGGCACTGGGCTGCTTGGAGAAGGCAGCTCTTTCTCTTTCTCCTGATTGCCATGTAGTGTGACGGGGGTCTGGTGAGGTGGCCTCTGAGCCAGGTCATTTGTGATGAGGAGGACTTACACCCATCATCAGAGACAAAGGTGGATAATTAATGCACAAGCAGTCCTTAAATCCCTCGCTGAAATTCTCTCTCCACTACATCCCTTGCTAATGAAGTCAGAGAAAGGGTAAAAGCCTGTAATTACACTTGAAGTAATTAGAACCCTGCTTAATAGAAAGCTTAAGACAGGAAGTCCAAGCCAGTAGATCAACCATTGCTCCTGTCATTCTGAATCATTCTCCCCAGGGTGTTGCTTTAGTAAGCCTCCACTGGGGAAGCAAGGAACTGAATTTCCATAAAATGTATGCACACATGCATGTCACAAGTCCTCTCCCCTGAACGGCTGACAAAGCTTCCGTGTGTACCTTTCTTAGTTCCCACAACTTTACCCATTAATGAAAGTCTAAATCAGAATGGATTAATTTAAAAGCCCTTTTCTATAAATCTTTAAAACCTGATCATATCATACTAAAATTGTCCACATTCAATTCTGACTTTCTAGCTCAGTGCTTCTCAACTTTAAAGTGCATGCAGATCACCTGGGAATCTCGTTGAAATTCTGATTCTGATTCAGTAGGTCTGGGGTAGGCCCCGAGAGTCTGCATTTCTGACAAGTTCCCATGCCATGCTGCTGCTGGTGCTGCTGGAGAGAGCCAGATAGGATAAGGAGGGGAGGACACACATTAGGAGCCAAGCAAAAGTCCCCCTCTGTCCCACAGGTGACGACTTTCCTCCTCCACAGTAACAATTGAAAGCTTCTAATCTTGAAAAATGAATAAAATTTGCCAACTGAGGGGAGAGGGTATGAGTCATCCTAGGCAGAGGGAATAGCCTAAGAAGAAGCACAGTTCTTGAGGCTTTTTAAAAAATGTTCTTTAAAATATTTTTAAAGCTTCCCTTTATTATTTTATACATAGGAAAGGCCAAAGATTTCAGGAGTTACTCTGTGCTCAGACAACAGTGTGGGTCCTTTAGGTCGGCAGTAGCAGCAAGGCAACTGGGAAGTGGAGGGACAGCACCAGGAGAAGGCTCTTCTAGCACAATGCAAACCTTGAGCGCATCTGATTTCTACCAGGTAAAGTGATACTACCCAGAAGTCTTGCTGAGGGAATTGGTACAGTAGGGATTTCTTCCAAATCAGTCATCACTGAGGCATCCTTTCCTGGACTTTGAACCTGACATGGTCTAACTTTTGTCTTTTAGTTCCCTGTGGTTATAGTTACAAATAATTACAAATGTGGCAGCTTAAAATAACGCAAATTTATTTTCTCACAGTTCCAGGCGGCGGAAGTCTGCAGTCAAGGTGTCAGAAGGGCCATCCTCTTTCTGAAGGTTATAGGGGAGAATCAATTACTTGCCTCTTCCAACCTCTGGTGCCCACCAGTTCCTTAGCTTGTGGCCACATCACCTCAGATGTCCAGTGCCTTCACATCTCTCTCTGCTCCATCTGCACGTTTTCTTCTCTTCTGAGTGCGTGTTCTCATATTTCCTCCCCATGCTGATTCTCTCCTATAAGGACGCTGGGATTGCATTTAGGGTCCGCTCAAATAATCCAGGAAAATCTTCCCATTTTAAGATCCTTAACTTAATTACAGCTGCAAGACATTTTGCCCTGCCTGTATAAGGTAATATACAGAGGTTTTAGGGATTAGTGTATGAATATCTTTGGGGGGAGGTCATTTTTCAGCCCACCACAGCCAACGTTGTTAAAGCACCTGGTGTCTGAGTACAATGCCATCAAAAGCCTAGTCTCTGGGGATAAATTAACGGTCTTCTTTCTGTCTTCATACTCACCCAGCTCCTCATACTTGCTTATGCCCTTTTTTACCTATAGTTCCCTCCACTCAGCATCATCCCTCCCCTCTCTGACTATTCGGTTCTCTTCCAGAAGCCTCAGGTCAGGAGTAGTTTCTTCAGAAATGCCCTACCTGACCTCCTGGACCAGGCCAGTCTTCCTTCATGGCATGGCATTGCTTCTCCATACAGAGTTGGAACATGGCCTGTGTATTGTGTGGAAGGGCAGTGCCCCTTCCTGCTCGTGTCTTCACTATATTTTCAATACCCAGCACATAATATTCAATACATATTTATTCAATGAAGGAATGAATTCTGGCTTCAACTCTTATAGGTTCTTTGTATTAGCTTGCTAGGGCTGCCATAACTGAACACCACAGTCTGGTGGCTAAAACAACACAAATTTATTGTATCGTAGTTCTGGGGGCTGGAATTCCAAGATCAACATGACAGCGATGTGGGTTTGTGGGGAGGCCCCTCTTGCTGACTTTCAGGCAGCTGTGCTCACCATGTCCTCACACAGCCTCTCTTCTGTGTACATATGCATAGAGAGAAAACTCTGATGTATCTTCCTCTACCTATATGGACACCAGTGCTATTGGATAGGATTCTACCCTCATTTAACCTTAATTACCTCTTTAATGTCCCTACCTCAAAATACAGGCACTTTGTAGTTTAGGGCTTGAAATATGAATTTTTGGAGGACACAATTTAGTCTATAATGTTATATGGCCTTAGATAAACTCCTTACTTTCTCCAAGCCCTGCTTCTCTAAGTCCATTTGCTTTGGGAAAAGAGAGAGTGTTGATAATTAAATGACAGCAAATGAGATAAGATGTGTGAAACACTCAACACATTGTCTGGCAGAGAGTAAGTTTTGGTTGTTTTTCCCAGAAACAGAGAAGGACTGGAGAGTACTAGATTATTGGAGGAGGGGAAGGAACAACCAAAGGGGGAGTGGATAAGTGAGACAAGAAACGGAAAATAACCACTAAGGGCGTATTGTCTAACAAATCACCACTGAAACTACCAGAGCTTCTTCCCACCAAAGAAAGTTGGATGCCTGTGTAGAACAAACACTGCAGTCACCCCCATCCCTGGGGCAAAAGAACTGGGGGACTTCTGTACCAAAGCCCGTTGGTCGTAGGTTGACGTCCATTGCCAAGGATGGTAATCCTCCCCGCTTTCAGCCTGCTGCACCTATAAACAGGCATGGATACCGGAGAAAGCCTTTAGGCAATGAGATGCCCGTGCCAGCTGTTGGGAGTCCCGCTAGCCCTGCAGTAGTAAAGCCTAAGGGGATCCAGGCATGCCTTCCTCTCTCTGCCTCACTGCGCCATCAGGAAACCTCGCCTATTCTCTGGAGCGGTGGTGGTGGTCATTGCTAGTTTGCAGAACTAGAGACGCTTCTTGACAAAAAGTTTCAGAGCCAAACAAGTGTAAGGAAGGCTTCTTACATGGCTATACTTAGGGAGATGTACGATGAAAGCTCTGTTGACGTACTACAGTTGAACTATCAAGCCTTTTTTGATCCTGTGATTTCCAGACTTATTTCCACAGCTTTTCATGCAGTGTCTACTTACTGTTTAAGAAATAAAAGTTCTCTGATACATGATTTGGGATTTGGTAATTGATTCTGATTCAGACCAGAGAGATCAATATTTCACTGCCAAATATTGTAAAGAAGTTTCTCATCGGCTCACCATTACAGCCTCAGAACAGTGCCTGGCACAGAGAAGTTGTTCAATAAATGGTTTTTTGTTGTTGTTGTTGTTGTTGTTACAACAGAGTCTTAAAGCAACCTCAAAAAAGAACCTGAGGATATTTTCAGTAGAAGCAGTCTCATGAAAAATGACTATCTAGTCCCCAGAGTGACTGTTTTGAAGGACTTTGAAAGAAATTTCCGCTGAATGTACACTTTTTGAAATATTGACCAAAGCATTTTTTATTCCCCTGGCTTTGTTCCCATTCATCCAAATGAAACAGTGGACTTCCTGTAAAATGAGGACCTTTAGTGTTAGAATATTGTCCACTTCACAGGGAAAGAAGTGTTTCCTCCCCTGATCCATCTGTAAATGCATTATCATGCATGGCACTGATGTCCCTCTGTTCCAACTTTGCTAAAAAGAATGTTTCAACTTCTACTTCCTCCCCTACACTTCATCATTTTGTTGAATGGTAAGGATGGCTGTTAAGACCCCATTGTAGGGCAGAAAAGAATCAAATTAGAAGACTTCTGCCTTTAGGTCCAAACTGAACTGTCTCTTGTAGACAGCATATAGATGGGTCTTGGTTTTTTTATTCATTCTGTAACCCTGTGTCTTTTGATTGGAGTCTTTAGTCTATTTACATTCAGAGTAATCATTGATAAATATGTATTTATTACCATTTTATTGCTTGTTTTGTCATCATTTCTGAAGATTTACTCTGATCCTTTCTTGTCCCTCTCTTTTTTATGTTTTGCTGATTTTCTTTAGTGATATACTCGGATTTCTTTCTCTTTATTCTTTGCGTATTTATCAGTGGTTTTGATACATTATTGCCATAATGCTTGTATATGAGCTCTTCTGCAAATAGCTATCTATATTAAGTTGGTGGTCATTTAAGTTTCAAACCATCCTTCCTCCTCCCCTCCACACATTTTAGATATATTATATATTTTATATACTTTTTTGTGAGTTCCTTGACTTATATTTTACAGAAATATTTCTTTTTACTGCTTTTATGTTTCCTACCTTTATACTGTCACTTGTGTTCTCTCCTTTCTGCTCAAAGAGTCCCCTTTAAGGGCTTCTGAGTGGCTCAGTCAGTGACTTTTGGTTTCAGCTGACGTTCCAGGGCCTGCTTGGGATTCTCTCTCACTCTTCTCCTCTCTGCCCCTCCCCATCTTGCACTATCTCTGTTTCACTCAAAATAAATAAACAAACTTAAAAAGAAAAAAAAAGAGTTCCCTTTAATGTTTCTTGCAGGGTTGGTTTAATGGTCATGAACTCTTTAGTTTTTGTTTTTCTGGGAAACACTTTATCTCTCCTTCTGTTCTGAATGATAGCCTTGCTGGATAGAGTATTCTTGGCTACAGATCTTTCCCATTCAGCACTTTGAATATGTCATTGCCACTTTCTTCTGGCCTACCATATTTCTACTGGAAAATCCTGCCAGCCTTATGGGTTTTCCATTATAAGTTACTGACTTCTTTTATCTTGCTGCTTTAACACTTTTTTCTTTATCACTGTATTTTTCAAATTTAATTACAATATGTATTGTTGGTCTGTTTTTGTTTATTTTTATGGGAGTTCTCTGTGACTCCTGGATCTGGGTATCTGTTTCCTTCCTCAGATTAAGGAAGTTTTCAGCTATTGTTTCTTCAAATAAATTTTCTGCCCCCCTTTCACTGTCTTCTTTTGGGACTTCTAAAATATGAATGTTGCTATGTTTGATGAAGTCACTGAGCCCTCGAAGTCTGTTCTTGATTTTTTTTAAATAATTCTTTTCTCTCTTTTGTTCAGCCTGATTACTTTCCATTACTCTCTCTTATAGGGCACTAATTCGTTCTTGTGCTTCTTCAGTCCTACTGTTCATTCCATCAAGTATGTTTCTCATTTCATTTATTGAGCCTTTTATCTCTGCTATGTTCTTCTTTGTCTCTGTGTTAAGAGTCTCACTCATGTCTTGCATTCTTTTCTCAAGTCCAGTGAGTAGTCCTTATGACCATTGCTTTAAATTCTCTCCGAAGCGTTTTACTCACATTAGAGGACTTCTAACAAATGCATCATCCTGCCAGGCAGAGTTGGCTGTTTGTCGGCCTCATATGTTCTCTGACAAGATTTAAGGCCTTTCTGACCCTGATGCAGTTGCTCCAGCTGCAAGAAAACCTACAAGAGAAGTAAGATTTGCAACAAATAGGCTTTTCTCTATAGAACTCTGACCCTACCACTTTTGCCCAGCGGTCCTAAGAATGGCAGCATCGTTGTTTGTTGATCATTATTACAATGAAAGGTTTGAAACCCTAAGTATTACTCATTCTTTGCAGCTGAGATAGAGGCCTGGGGGAGGGGGTGTAAAATTAAGTTTGTTTGATTAGTTGTTTGATTAGCCATTTGTATACCCAAATGCCCAGTATTAAGAAGGAATATTTCTGAGAACACTGCTTGTCTTCCTAGTACTTGCAAAAGGTAAGAGCTGTAACACAGTAGCATTTTCTTTACACCCAACAAATGAGAGCTTTGTCATTTCTAGAAAAGAGTGAGGGAAGCGAATGTGACCATCCAAGTCCTTGTGAGTTAAGTCTCCCTTGGTCTTACCTGAGGAATGAAAATGTGGATCTTGGAAGACACAGTCTGTAAAAACAGTGTACCGGTACCCATACCTGGTAAGCCATTGAGTGGATTATTACGATTCTGGGAGGGTGTTTTTTGTAACTTGGAGCCATAGGGGTAGGACACCAATGTGAATGAAACAATGACAATGGACAGAAGTATTTCTGAGGCCAAATTTATTTGGTAAACAGGGTATGTTGCCTTTCTTAGTCAGAAGTTGGCCTGGCTGCTGTTTACCAGTGACCCTTGTTTTGTCATTTATTCATGTGTTTTCACTCTTCCTACTTGCTGAAAACCCCCCGGAGAGAAACAGTGAAGTCTTCCTAATGTCCTTTTGCTGTTTGTATCCTGTGTTTCCTTTGTGTTTTGGTTCCTCTCAAGTTCAATAATGATGTCTACATTTTTCTAGGAAATGGTAGCGTTTCTAAAACAAGTGATAATCTGTGAATGGCAGGGGGAGAGGGAATAATGATTTTGGCTACAGGACAATAACCACTGGAACCTTCTTAATAAGTAGAAGTGAAAAAGATGAGGAATTTAGAGTTAGAAGTAACTATAAAAAGGAATACCAATTCTTTATCATCTGAAATTTTTTTCATACCATTTTATTAATAGCCAGCTGTGAATTTTAAAACAACCTATCTTCTTAATAATTATGCTACACTGCCCCTTAACCAAGGCCAGTGTCTTCAGATTACTTCATTCTTAAGGTTTAACTTGATTATTTCTTTACAGTCTTCTTCATGTTGACATATTGAGAAACAATGACAGTGGACAGAAAGCTCACAAACATGAGATCAAGAGCTTAAAAGCAAACACATACACTGCAAATCCAGGAGTGAAATTTTTCGGAATCTGTTTCAAGAGTTTATTTACCAGCTACATCTAGACATCAGTTTCTGAAGTCAGTTTCTAAGCCCTGTGGCCTTGGAAAAGTTACTTAAACCCTCTGTGTCCTATTTTCCTCATGTATAAAAGGAAATTAACAACCCCAAATTTGTAAGCATATAAAATTAGCAATAAAGTGACCACTAAAACAGAAACCTTAATCAATTTCTCATTTCCTTCAGATTCTATTCTCTGCCTCACTTTATCACCAAGAGTATTGAAACATTCTCCATGTGTTTGCCCCATTTCCTTCTCTCTTCCTCTCTTCTTCAACCCACTCCAATCTGTTTTCTGCCCCAAACCTGAACACAATGAAGGATAGGTAAATATTTTGGGAATCTGTACTCCTTAAATGGGAGTTCCCATTGTGGTTGTCATCATCATGATCATCATCACCATCAATCACCAGGTGATTCCTTAAAGAAATACTCTCTCCTCTTCAGATCATAGTCCATTGAGAATCAGGATCTTTTTTTTTTTTAGTGTATTTATTTATTTTGAGACAGAGAGAGAGAGAGCACAAGCAGGGGAGGGCAGAGAGGGAGAGGGAGAGAAAGACTCCTAAGAAGGCTCCACACTGTCAGCACAGAACCCACTGTGGGGCTCAAACCCATGAACCACAAGATAATGACCTGAGCCAAAATCAAAAGTCAGACGCTTAACTGATTGAGCCACCCAAGAGCCCCAAGAATCAGGATCTTTAAATCTGCTTGGCTTAGGAAAGTTCTATGATTTTTTTTCCACTTAGCACTAGCACACTCAATATTTTCATTGCTCTAAGACAGAGACAAAAATATATAAGGATGTCAGAGAATGGGCTTGTCTCTCTGCTTTTTACAGTGATCTCCTTACCTATTCTGTAAATAATATGTATATTGTTCCTTGTTGCTACATAAAAAATTATCTTGACAACTGAAACAAGCATTAATGATCTCACAGAATCAGGGGAGAGTGTGGCTGTGTCCTCTGGATCAGGGTCTCTTACAAGGCTGCTGTCAAGGGGCAGTTATCTCAAGGCTCAACTTGGGGGAGGACCTGCTTCAAGCTCATCATGGGCCTGTTGTCAGGCTTCAGGTTCTTTCTGGCTTTTGGCTGAAAACATCACTTCTTTGCCACATGGGCTGTTCTATAGGGCTACTCACAACATAGTAACTTGCTCCCCCCAGCGCAAGGGCTCTGAAAGAGAACAATAAGAGATGATGATCAAGAAGGAAGTCACATTCATTTTATAACCTAATCTCAGAAAGGATACTCCATCACTTTTTTGGTATCCTATTCATTAGAAGCAAGTTATTAGATCTGTCCCGCACTCAAGGAGAGAGAATTGCACAATGGCATGAATAGGACTGTTGGGAGTCTTAGATAGATCTGCCTACCACAAGGTGTGACTTTGTTCTCCCTTAGCAAGAGCACAGCTTTCATTTGATTCTTTTAAACCTTTTCTCCTTTGGGAATCATGGGTTCCATACCCACCAGGGCTTCAATGCCTTGCCGTAATTTTTTTTTCCAAAAAAGGAAGTGAGAGGGGGATGTGGCAAGTTCTGCTAAAACTAGCTCCCAATATAATGATAACTTTAGTTGTCATCACATGCTGTACATTGACACTGAATTATGAAGAGGACTCCAATGACTCCTAGTGGGTGTCTGGGCATCAGTTTCCTAATGACTGACTTTATAGCTTCCTAAAGAATATATTAAAAACAAAACTCTAGAGATGATAGATACAGAAGGTGTATATTCAGACCTTGAGTTTCTTTTCCTTCCTATAGCCCATCCCCCACTTTGCACACAGGCTTTAGCACTAATTTGAAATCATTCTGAAACTTTATTTGCTTTATCATAATGTACATATCCAACATTTTCTACCTAATTTTGTTGTAAACGTTTCAGTAACAATTAAGCTACCTCCAAATTAACTAAATCATCTGTAATTTCTCATACCCTGTCTCTCTGACATCACAGGCCATAAGAAGAAAGAAAGAAAGAAAGAAAGAAAGAAAGAAAGAAAGAACCTGTATTTAGGAGAGGTTCATGGAAAACCCTTAGAAAATAAATACACATAGTGTTATAATTTCAAGTAGAGTTGTGAATGCAGAATTTTGTAAAGGATAACTTAAAAAGTAGACAAACATTCATATAACTAATATCTCCACTTTTGTTGTTGTTGTTGTTTTGTGCAGATTGTTTCTCAGAGAAAACTGTCTAAATCCTTGTTGAAGCATGGGAACACAGCAGGGAAGTCCTCCATCACGGTAAGCCGTCCCTTAGCAGCTATCTGTCTAGGCACTTAGATGGTGCTGGCTGGTCCAAACCTCACAGTGATAAACAGACTCTGACTACTAGGAGTTGATACCACAACTGCCCAGCTATCCAAGTCACCCCCTTCCTTCTTGTTCCTTTTTCCTTATTTATCCTTCCTGCCAATACAGCTTTGACCCTTCCACCCCTACAGAAAAGGAATAGAAAAAGGATTTGAAAGTGAAGCCATTCACTTTAATCAAGCACTTCTGCAGTTAATATATAGGTTTTAATGGAGGGCAAAAATGGAGTTGTCAAGAACATTAAAAACAGAATTATCTGGGATTTTCAGATGATCAAACTACCTATCCCTGCTTCTCATTTTTTTGAGAATTAAAAATCTGCTCTAATAACAATTAGTCCAACATTAGATTTGTTGCCTAAGGACAGAAAACCCAACATGTAGCTCTCCTCTTTAATATAATAGTTTGGATTTATGTTACCATTTTTGGTAACCATTAACCATACGTGATTATTTAAACTTAAATAAAACTATTCAAAATTAAATAAAAGAAAATATCCATACCTTGTTCACACTAGCCATATATCAAGTGTTCAATATTTACATGTGGCTATGAATTTGGGGAGGGAAACAGAGAATCAGGAGGCACAGAGATACCCCAACAAACTCAACCAAAGGTGGTCCATACCAAGATACATAGTAACTAAAATGGAAAAAAAAACAGGGAAAAAGAAAGAATTTTAAAGGTTGTAAGAGAAAAGAAGACAGTTACATACAAAAGAAACACCATAAGGCTATCAGTTTATTGTTAAGCAAAAATGTTGTAGGACAGAAGGGAGTAGCATGATATATTCAAAGTGCTGAAAGGGAAAAACTTGCAGTCTAGAATACGCTATCCAGCAAGGCTACCATTCAGAATAGGAGAGATAAATAGTTTCCCAGACAATTTTAATAAAAATTAAGAGAATTCATGACCACTAAGCCAGCCATACAAGAAATGTTAAGGGGGACTCTGTGAGTAGAAAATAAAATCCGTAAGTAAGAGTTAGAAAAATAGGTAGCACAAAAGCCAAGAAATTAAGTATGTCTATAAAAATCAGTCAAGAGAAGCACAAAGTAAAAGGATGTAAAATATGATACCAACTATCTGAAATGTGGAGAAAAAGGAGTAAAGAACGAGGTCAAAATTAGGTGGTCACCACCTGGATATAGACTGCTTTATGCAGATGTTATATATAAACTGAATGGTAACCACAAATTAAAAAACAGTAATAGATGTGCAAAAAAATAAAGAGTAAGGAATCCAAGTACTTTACTAGAGAAAGCAAACTAATCATGAAATAAAGAATGTACCCCACTGTTCATAGCAGCACTCTCAACAATAGCCAAAACACGGAAAGAGCCTAAGTGTCCATCAACAGACGAATGGGTCAAGAAGATGTGGTTTATCTATACCATGGAATACTACATGGCAATGAGAAAGAATGAAATCTGGCCATATGTAGCAACATGGATGGAACTTGAGGGTGTTATGCTGAGTGAAATAAGTCAGGCAGAGAAGGACAGATACCATATGTTTGCACGTATAGGTGGATTAGGAGGAACCTAACAGAGGACCATGGGGAAGAAGAAGGGAAAAATAGTAGGGGGGGAGGGGGGAGGCAAACCATGAGAGACTCTTGAATGCTGAGAACAATCTGAGGGTTGCTGGGAGTGGGGAAGAGGGGGAGGGGGGTGATGGGCATGGGGGAGAGCACTTGTTGGGGCGAGCACAGGATGTTATATGGAAACCAACCTGATAATAAACTAAGAAAAAAAAAGAATAAGAGGACTGATGGGTGTGTAGGAGAGGAGGGGGTAGATGGGCATGGAGGAGGGCACTTGTGGGGATGAGCACTGGGTGTTATGTGGAAACCAACTTGACAATAAACTATTTGTAAAAAAAAAAAAAGAATAAGAGAATAAAGGAATAGAGAGGAACTACAAAAACAACCATAAAACAAGTAACAGAATGGCAATAATTACTTTGAATGTAGATGTACTAAATACTCCAATCAAAAAACATAGAGTGATAGAATAGATCTTAAAAAAGAGAGAGAAAGGCCAATCTATATGCTGTCTACGAGAGATTTATTTCATACCTAAATACACATACAGACTCAAAGTGAAGGGATGGAGAAACATTTATAATGCAAATGGAAGTAAGATGAAAGTCAGAGTAGCAATACTTATATTGGAAAAAATTGATTTTAAAACAAAGGCTGTAACAAGGGACAAAAAAGGGCACTTTAGAGTCATGAACAGTACAATCCAATAATCATGTCCAGTCTCACCTCTATTATGTAACATAGCACAGGAAGTACTAGCCACAGCAGTCAGACAAAAGGAATGAATAAAAGGCGTCCAGTTTGGTAAGGAAGAAGTAAAAGTTTCACTATTTGCAGATGACATGATACTATATAAAGAAAACTCTAAGCATTCCACCAAAAAGCTACTAGAACTGATCAATGAATTTAATAAGATTGCAGGATACAAAATTAATGTACAGAAATCCATGACATTTTTATATACAAAAATAAAACAACAGAAAGAGAAATTAAGAAAGCAATCCCATTTAGTACTGCACCAAAGATACTAAAATACCTAGGAATAAACTTAAGCAAGGACATGAAAGACCTGTACTCTGAAAACTATGAAACATTGATGAAAGAAATTGAAGATGACACAAATGAGTGGAAAGATATTTCATGCTCATGAATTGGAAGAACAAATATTGTTAAAATGTCTATACTACCTAAAGCAATCAGCACATTCAATGTAATCCCATCAAAATACCAACATTTTTCACAAAACTAGAATAAACAGTCCTAAAATTCATATAGAACCATGGAAGACCCCTAATAGCCAAGAAACTTTTTTGAAAAAGAAAGACAAAGGTGGAGGTATTACAATTCCAGATTTCAAGCTATAGTGATCAAAACAGTATGGTATTGGCATAAAAATAGGCACATCAAGCAATGGAATAGAATAGAAAGCCCAGAAATATACCCACGTTAATATGGTCAATTAATCTTTGACAAAGGAAGAAAGAATATGCAATGAGGAAAAAAAGGCTCTTAGACAAATGGTGCTGGGGAAATTGGATGGCTACATACAAAAGAATGAAACTGGTCCACTAGCTTACACCATACAGAAAAATAAATTCAAAATATATTAAGGGCCTATATGTGAGACCTAAAACTATAAAAATCCTAAAAAGGCACAGGCAGTAATTTCTCCAACATTGGACATAGCAACTTTTTTCTAGATATCCTTCCTGATGCAAGGGAAACAAAAGCAAAAATAAACTATTGAGACTACATCAAAATAAACTGCTTCTGCCGAGCAAAGGAAATGATCAGCAAAACTAAAAGACAATCTAATGAATGGGAGAAGATATTTGCAAATGACATCTCTGATAAAGGGTTAGTATCCAAAATAGATAAAGAACTTATACAACTCAACACCCCAAAAACAAAGAATCTAATTAAAAATGGGCAAAGTACATGAACAAACAGTTCTTCAAAGAGGACATTCAGACGACCAATAGACACATGAAAAGATTCTCAATGAGTTATCACCTCATACATGTCAGAATAGCTAAAATCAAAACACAAGAAACAAGTGTTAGTGAGGATGTGGAGAAAACCCTCATGCATTGTTGGTGGGAGTGCAAGCTGGTACGGCCACTGTGGAAAAGAGTATAGGGGTTCCTCAAAAAGTTAAAAATGGAACTATCCTATGATCCAGTAAGTGCACTACTGGATATTTACCCAAAGAATACAAAAACACTAATGTGAAGGGATTCGTGCATCCCTATATTTATTGCTGCATTATTTACAATAGCCAAGATACGGAAGCAGCTAAAGTATTCATTGATGGATGAATGGACAACGAAGATGTGATATCTATATATACAATGGGAAATTATTCAGCCATAAAAAGAATGAAATCTTGCCATTACAATGACATGGATAGAGCTAGAGAGTATAATGTTAAATGAAATAAGCCAATCAGAGAAAGATAAATACTGTATGATCTCACTTATAAACGGAATTTAAAAAACAAAACAAGCAAGGAAAAGATTTTTTATTTTTTTTAATTTTTATTTACTTAATTTTTTAGGAAAAGATTTTTTAAAAGGAGAGAGAGATTTTTTAAATAAGAAACAGACACTTAACTATAGAGAACAAACTGATGGTTACCAGAGGGGAGGTGGTGTGGGGATGGGTGAAATAGGTGAGGGGGGTTAAAGAGCACAGTTATCATGATGAGCACCGAATAATATATAGAACTGTTGTATCATTGTACTATATACTTGCAACTAATATAACATGTTATGTTAACTGGTATTTTTTTTAAAAATTAATGTAAAAAATTACATGTGGCTAGCAGTTACTGTATTAGACAGTACAGATTACAGAACATTTCTGTCATCACATAATGTTCAATTGGGCAATACTGGAAGTATTTCTAAACAAAACCTTAAATTTTCAAAGTACTCCAGTATTTGAAACTTTGGCATCTTGCTTTAGAGCCCTTGAGAAAGGTAGAGAAAGTGTTCTTCTTATCATTTAGTTATGGGGACAAAAGAAAAAGAAAAGGTAGAACAATGTACCAGGAAAATATAAATTGCTAAGGAAGTAAATTGCCAGGAGGCAAACCTCCTGAGTTCCTTGGACCATTCTTTTTTAACTTGAAAGTGACTGATTCATTAAAAAAAATTTAAGCCATTTTTAAGGGAAGACTTCAAAAGGATTCCCTGGGATGTAAGTTATGACCATTCTCACAAGCACTTACCTGAGTTTATTACTTGAATATTTTAAATGATACATTCATGTAAAAGCTTTTTTTTTTTTTTTTTACTTCTATGTTCAATTCCACACAGATGGTTCAAAGGGTCTTTGAAGACCCGATTGTTGTTCTAAAAAGCCATGAATCCAAAGGCTCACTTGCAAAACCCACAGTCCCAGAAAAGCTTTGGGGTAGTAAACCCAGGTATGAGATTTGCCTTTGTTCTTTCCCAGGAGAACCACACCTCCTCTAGCCATCTTTACTCTAAGACATCTTAAACATCTATTTCTTTCACGCATCTCAAAAAATTTTAATCTCCTTCTTAATTTTAAATATTTAAATACTTCTCTTAATCTTGAGTCCCGGATTAGAACAATGGCTTCAATAGCTTCTGGAAAACATTTGAAAATATGTGAAAATTTTTTCCTTTAGGTGATTGCTGAAGAATTATCTGGCAATGATGACTACGTTGAACTTGCATTCAATGCACGGAAATTGGATGACAAGGTAAAGTGGTGGGCATTAACCTAACTGAAGAAAGTAATAAAGCTAGCATACAAAGTTTAATCACATTTCCCCCTGAAGCTGTTTTTGCCCTTTCAACCCACATTATTAAACAGATCGAAGATTTCAGAGAGGTCTGCAAAGTAAGAGTTTCCCCAGATTTGAGAAGCAGTCAATGAGAAGTGGGAGCGACTATAATTAAAGGAAGACAATTTTGTTACACCTAGACTTCGTTTGTTCCCAAATGTCACAGGTCAGTGTACACAGATAAATACGGTTTAACCCCATTGCTAAGGACATTTCATAAGAAAAAAGGAAAGGGAAGAAAAGTGACATTTATTAAGTACCTGTATTTTCCAGGTATGGGGATTAAGAGCTTTCCTTTTTTTTTTTTTTTTTATTAAAGTGTGTTTATTTTGAGAGAGAGACTGCATGTGAGGGGTAGGGAAGAGCCCAGAGAGAGGGACTGAGAGAATCCCATGCAGGTTCCATGCTATCAGCACAGAGACTGACTTGGGGCTCCATCTCACAAACCTAGAGATCATGACCTGAGCTCAAATCAAGAGTCAGATGCTTAACCGACTGAGCCACCCAGGCACCCCTAGAGCTTTTCGTGCATTATCATATTTAATCATTCTTATAGCTCCCATGTAACCGGCATTATTAACTTTTGCTTTGCAGATGAGGAAACAGATTCAAATATGAAATAACTTGCCAAGGTCATTCCATGTATTAGTCCAGATAATCTAAGAAGCAGATACCAAGATAGGCTTAAACATCCAAGGATTTTATTAGGAAAATGCTTGTGTAAAGAACATAGGGAGGAAGTTTGCCTACCACAATGCAAGTCTGACCATAAGTAAAGGAGAGAGGGAGAGAAGACTGTGAGGCAGTGTCCTAGAATGCCATTCAGTCTAATGAAGGGTCAGCAAGGCCATCAGGGAGTCCTAGGGCCAATATTGACCATCAGGAAAGTTTCATGTCTCCCCTACACACACAGGCACTGGCTGGGAGCAGCCCATGGGAAGCCTGGCCTTGGTGCAAGTGCATGGTGCAAATGCCTGGCCTTGGTGCAAGCTGCTGAGGCCCTTGGTCAACTACATTCCCTCTAGGCAGAGTTCTGTAAAACAGTTCTCTTGGCCATCATATCCTGCTACTAAGTTGTGAAACTGAGGATTCATTTCCATGTCAGTTCCATGGGAGTCTGACTCCCATCTGTGTTCTATTATATCTCACAATTTCTACCCAGTCATAGACCATGTTAGTCTTGTGTATACAGAAGAAGTTCCTTAGTCTCCACCCCTCAAAAAAGAAGGGAAGGGGTATCCTTTCCAATCTCACCATATTTTTATGTCTCTCCAACTATATCCTTAAGCCAAAAAGACACATCACATTAATAAATATATGCACAAAGGATTGCATTTTCCAAGAGCACAACTAGACAACGGGATTTTTAGAGGTGGCACCATTTTTCAAACAATTGCTTACAGACGATAGGCTGAAAAAGGTAAAGCGATGTTTCAAGCAATTCCTTAAAGTCTTAGGCAGCTTATATCCTGGCATATCTCATTCACTTTCACCTATAACAGTACTCAGCCCATTTATACACTCATTAATTCATTGTTTTACTTGTTCATTCATTCTTTTATTATTATTAAATATTATTTTACAAATAGTTTATTGTCAAGTTGGTTTCCATATAACACCCAGTGCTCATCCCCACAAGTGCCCTCCTCCATGCCCATCTCCCGCCTTCCCCCCCATCAGTCCTCAGTTTGTTCTCATCATTCAAGAGTCTCTCATGGTTTGCCTCCCCCGCCCCCAACTATTTTTCCCTTCTTCTTCCCCATGGTCCTCAGTTAAGTTCCTCCTAATCCTCCTATACATGCAAACATATGGTATCTGTCCTTCTCTGCCTGACTTATTTCACTCAGCATAACACCCTCAAGGTCCATCCATGTTGCTACACATGGCCAGATTTCATTCTTTCTCATTGCCATGTAGTATTCCATCGTATAGGTAAACCACATCTTCTTGATCCATTC
>NW_027527940.1:309809-394283 GCF_008692635.1 Crocuta crocuta | reverse complement strand
ATCTCATTTATTGCATTTTTAAATTCATCATGCCTATTTTTATGCTCCATGTTGTTTGTAGCCATAGTTTCTTTGATGTCCTCTATACTTTTTTCAAGCCCAGCTATTAATTTTGTGATTAGTGTTCTAAAATCTTGTTCAGTTATGCTGTTATATCTGTTTTGAGCAGTTTATTTGCTGTCAATTCTCCTTGGAATTTCTTTGAAGGAGAGCTCTTTCATTTCATCATTTTAGTTAGCTTTCTGTCTCTTGTTAGTTTTAAAGAGTTGTTATGCTCTCTGTACCTGTGAGCACTGCTGTACCCAAGAAGACTCTTTGACTGTCCAGGGCCTATCCTTTCAGAGAGTGTTTTTTGAATGGTATCTCTTGGTCTCTCTTGTTGAGACCTTGGTTATTTTATTTTCCTACTCGTAGTGATATTTGGGACTCTCTACCATGTGTACTTTGGCTTGTTTCTTGAGGTAGCCCTGGAGAAGAAAACAGACAGACAAACACACAGGGAGCAGAGGCACACAAACGCACAGACAAATGCAACAAACATGCAAACCGAGATGGAAAACAAAAAAGTTAAGAGAAAAGACGGAGGAGGGAAGGCAAATAATAGAAAATAAAAAATACATAAAAAGGTCAAAAAGAAGAAAAGAAAAGTAAAGTAGAAGAAAACTGATGGACAAAGAACGGTTTAAAGCATATAACCGGATTTCCCAGCTACAGTTAAATAGCCAGGTGTATGCACTGCTGACTGAAGAGCATAGAGAAAGAGAAATAAGACAGGGAGGGGATGAGGCAAAATTGGAAATAGAACGAACAGGCAGAAGGGATAAGATGCTTTTTTCAAAGAGCTATAGGGTGTAATATGGTTGGAGAGGTGAGAGAAGGATGCTGGTGTTATCCAGAGAAACTATATAGCCTAATTACTCCTGAGAGAAAGAGATGATAAGGTAGGTATGTGTAGAATTTACATCTACAGAATGGACTAAATGTGACTGTTTAAGCAAGCCGGTGACCAGAATTAATCAGGTCAGTGTCCGGGGAGGGGGGGGAGGAGGGCAGCTCTCTCCAGTAGGGATGGGTGTGGTGTGATCCAATGCGTCAGGAGGGAGTTCTGCCTTGGCAGTTGTGGGGAGGAGAGTGGCAGCCCTCCAGTCTCTTTTTGAACCAAGTGCTGCACCTCACTCTTTTGGGTGTGTAAACTCCCCGTGCCGGGGGCACAGCCAAAGTCCGTCACGCTCTTTAACCCAGACCATGCCTAGTTTCCAAATCCCAGTCCACGCGCCCCACTGAAATTGCCCTAGACACAACCTCACAGGAGATCCCCTCAGGGCAATTCCAAGACTCTTGCCTAGTCCTGAGGATGGAGCCAGAATCACCGCTCCCTTCTCCTCCAGGTTAGGTTGGCGAGCAAGGATGGGGATTTGCCTGGGGGCCGCTCTGGGCCCGGTGGAGAGCGGGAAACTGGGTTCCTCTGTGTCTCATCACCAAAAACACGAACTCGCGAGCAAATCTCCCAGTTTTAAGCCCTTCATCTTCCCTCTAAGTGTCCAGCCAAACCAGGAGCGTGGAGGCCCGGTATGCGCGTGGCTCCTCCAGGGGTCCAGCCAGCCAGGAGCACAAAGGAGTGATGGACGCGCTGCCCCTCCAGGAGGAGTTGGCGCTCGGGGGCCTGGCACGCAGGGACCTGGCGCGGAGGGATTTGGCGCGCACGGTCCTTCTGTGTCCCAAGCAGAGGTTTTTCTGTTCCCCAGTGACAGGGACCGTGTCTTGAGTAGTTTCAGACTCTCTCTTTCCCCTCTCACTCCCCGCAGAGAGGGATTGCCCCAGTCCCTCTGAGTCTCTGATCCTGGCCTGATTTTATCTTCCCCAGTTCGCACTCATGTTAGAAGGCTTTCTCAGTGTATTCTGCATCCTTTTTCTCCCAATCTCTTGGGTTTTGTAAGGTTATCTACGGCTTTAGATCTTTTCTGTGTGAGATATGGGGGCGAGTGCAATGTACAGAGCTCCCTACTTCTCCGCCATCTTGCCCCTCCTCCTGTTCATTCATTCTTCATTCATCGTTTATCACAAATCTTTGCTGGATGCTTGTTATGCATCAGATGGTGGAGAAAAGACATGATTTAAACCATTCTCACAACCACAACCTGGAACTCACCGTCTAAGTGAAACATAAATTTTAACAAGTGATATAAGTAATACTATAGCCATGATGGGATGTGATAAGTGATGCATAATCAGAGTATCTGGAAAAGGCTAATTCATTCTGCCTAAGGACATCAGGAAAGATTTTATCCTTATGAGTGAGTGATATTTGGATGTTTTTAGTGTCCTGAGGAGATTATGTGAAACTTTCATGAACTTTCACTACCTTTTGCCATTAGCATGAACAGGTGCTAGGAACTGTGATATGCACTGATGTCACTTGGATGTAAGCTTTTAATCTTCATTTCTTAATGGCTATTATGCTCTTCCTTTCCCATTATCTCCCCCTGTTTTGGAATAATTCACCAAATTTCTTTGTAGTGTTTTTCCTGATGCCATTATAAGCCACTGGGTCAGTAGGTAGCAGTTTTAAGCTCCTCAGTTAATGGCTTATAATGGCTTCTTTCTACTTAACAGTCTCTTAAGCATCTCTAATCTGCCTTCTAACTGACTTCTGTTACAGTGCAAGAGGACTTGGGGATTTGTTAGTGGGCCCATTAGCTCTGAACAGTGTTTGAACAGTGTTCTGAAGGGTGTTTGGACAGTTTCCCTTCATTTGAATGAGCGAGCACTCGCTCACAAAACTGAAAAAAAATCTCATGTAGCACTTAATATGGTTCTAGGTGGCCATTCCCACCTTTGTCTGGGTTGATTATCCAAGGCCCTCATCACTGCTGAGCCTCAATGCCCCCAGGTATGTAGACTGCAGATCCCTCAAAATGTGGTGGTATCTAGCCCAGACTCCTTAGTAATACACAGAGGAGAAGGCTGAGGCCATTGCTCCTCTTTGGACTGGAAGGTAAATGGCCTCAGGTGGAAAAGGGGGAAAGTTGTAGAATTAAGGAGCTCTAAGATGATACCAGGAAGATCACCTCATCAGTGATCTGAGCCCGCTTCAGGAAACCAAGGCTCAGCAAGGTCTAGTGACTTACCCAGATACTACTAGTCCTCTGGTTATATATTGCTGCAAAGCAAACCATCTCAACACCTAGTGACTTAACTATTCTATTACATGTTATGATTTTGGGGGTCAGAAATTCAGGCATGGTTCTTCAGTGGGGTAGTTCTTCTGCTTCTTATGATACTGACAGAAGTCATTCAATGACAGCTAGGGGAGGTGCTTGTCTAGAGAGTTCAGTCTAGCTTTAGTCATATGCCAGGCACATGGAATGGCTGAAAGGCTGAGTTCATCTGGGTTGGTCAGCCACATGCCTACATAGTAGTCTTGGGTTAGTCGCATTTCCCACACGGTGGCTGGCTCTTCCCAGAGAAAGCATCCCAGGAGAGCAGAAGAGCTCTGTGACCTTTTATGACCTAGCCTTGGAAGTCATGCAGCACCACTTCTGCTGCATTGTGTTAGTTATATGTAGGTCATAAGGCCTGCCCAGAATCAAAGAGAGGGGAGTTAAACTCCACACTCAGACAGGGGAGTGGCAAAGTTGTACTGTAGAAAAGCATGTGGACAGTGGACATGGTGGTAGCCATCTTAGGAAAATGCAATTTGCCAAGGTATTTTTGTGATAGAATCAGAATAAGATAGTACAATTATTTCATGTCACAGCTAGGAAAATAGTTCCCAGAGTTTATCAAGGAGAAACTCTTTCTTGCTTTTAGCATTACCTACATAACCTACATGTTAGCAGTTAAACTTGTCTATTAATTGAGGAGATGTATCATGACTAAAAGCCACCGAGATAAATAAAGGTCTTAATTTTTAAAATTTGATTAATTAGTATCATGAGGGCAACTAATTTCTACATACACTTGAAAGTTTTCAGTATGAATATGTGGTGAAGCTATGCTATATCCAACTCAAACAATGGTTGTAGGTCATCTGGTTCCCCAGACCCCTTGTAATATTCTGGTAACCTTATGATACCCAAATATGTCAGGTAGAAAGCCTCTGATCTAATACAACTGCCTTCTTTTACAGATGAGAACAATGACATTCAGAGATGTGAAATGACTGACCAAGGCCATACAAACATACACACACACACACAAGGATTCAATCAGGTTGCCTAACAAAAATCTAAATTTTTCTTCAGGACAAAACATAAATGAATATAGGTTGAAATGATCTCTAGATGTGGAGGACTTGGTAATGTTTTCACTTACTTCAGAGAAATAGGAACAGGGAGTAGGGAGGTGAAGGTATGCAGTAGGCAGCAGTCCTCAAAATGTGGTTCAAGGTCCCAAGATCCTTTCAGGGGAATACAAGAGGTCAAAACTTTTCATAATCATACTAAGATATTATTTTCCTTCTTCACTCTCGTCCATTCACACGTGTATGTTGGTTTTCTGGAAGTAGCAAGATGTCTAATACCACCACAGATTGAATGCTGAAACAGACATGAGACGCCTTTTGCCTTCTATTAAGCCATTAAATCATTAAACCGACTTGCAAACATGTAAAGTAATGCCATTTTTCTGACTATTTTTTAAATTTTGAAAATGCAATTGTTTTCCTTTAAAATGCTTTTTTTGTTATGATGTACCAGGTTTTTATTATTTTTGGAATGATGTAACAAATGAATATTTTTTTAAATTTCAGTTTTAGTGTATAATAGGATAAACACCAAAAGACATAATCCACATAAACAAAATCTCCTTGGGGTTCTCAATAATTTTCAAGAATGTAAAGACCAAATAGTTGGAGAACTGCTGTTGTAAGTTATGCCAGGGAGCACTACGTACTTTGCAAAATCACGACAGAGAAATGCCCCTTTTCTTTTGTTAGAAACAATCATGTTTAAGTTGCTTTTCCAGCAAATCAGCAGCCATCTACCTAAGATCGAAATCCAGAGTCCTTGAAATCTGAGAGTTAGTCTTCAATCACAACCACACATAAAATAGATTAAGTTTGCAAGAAGTAACTTATTTATCTAACATTAATGCAATTCACTTAACGGAGAGGTGGGTTTTCTAATTTCTAAAGTACATTTAGTACATTAGCAGCTAGTTGGCAATTAATCTAATAAGTAAGTAGAGATATGAATGTAATCACTTTAGAACATTCAGGCTAACAAAGAGTATTCTTTCTCCTCTTTTTCCTCAGAAAGTATTCGTGTTGGTATCCTGGAACTAATTCTCTCCCTGGTGACCTCCACATCTGTACTAGTAATCAGTATAAACTCCATTTTTAGTGTTCCCAAGATGCTAGATCAATGGGATACTGTATAAACAAACAAATGGGTCTCGAAAGCAGAGGTGGGCAAACTTTTTCTATAAAGGACCAGATGGTAAATATTTTAGATTTTGTAGGCCAGATAATCTCTATCCCAACTACGCAGCTCTGCTTCTGAAGCATGGACACAGCCATAGACAATATGTAAATGAACGAGTATGACAGCCTTCCAATAAAACTTTATTCACAAAACAAGCAGTGAGCTGGATTTAGGCCACACGCTATAGTTTGCCAACCCCTGTTCTAAAACAACATTAAATCTTTACCTACTGTGCTGAGATTTTACTATGTTCAAGTATGCCTGCCTGAAAACTAACCTAGTCTGAGTTGATGACAGCAAGTTATAATTAATGAGCATCTATTGTGTACAAAGGTATCTAACTTATATTATCTCCAAAATTCAAAACCATATTCCCAAAGGTGGATATTATTACTATTATTTACATTTTACAATGAAGCATAGTAAGGTTAAACAGCTTGTCCAAAGTCACAAGGGTAGAAACTACAGAGTTTGGGTATGGCCCCAAATCTTAGAGATAATCTTTTCTTATTCCAATATTCCATATTAATCACTGTCATAGAAATGCACTGCGTCTGTTTCTATTCCAAATCTCAGCTGATTGCTTATTGCCTTCTTGGCTGACAAATGTCTTTCATATTGGACTAAAAGGGCAGGGTGATATAGCCTCCAATTCTTAAAAATTTTACCAGAGCAAAACTTCAGTAAAATGCCTATATTAATAACCTTGCTTGCACTGAGCTGTCCCAAAGGCTATCTTAATGCTGATGGTCAAGCAAAAGAAAGCCAAAAATCCCATTTTGTTTCATGCAACCATACAATTAGTCCCAGAGTTGTTGTTTTTACTTAACAAATTTTTGAGTGTACATTTAAGATATTTTTGGGCTGCTTATGAGTTGTTTTATTTCTAAGAATCAGATGAGTCCGTAGTTGTAATCATCCCTGATAGTTGTGTAGTACTTTACAGTGTCCTCATACACTGTGTCTGTTATTGCTAATAATTGTGGCAACAACACTTTTTGAGTACTCAACACTTTTTGAGTACTTGTCATTGCCAGGTGCTGGACTCAACATATCACATGGATCGGTGACTCCCACAGTGGTAGGAGGCAAAATGTGACATCCTTTCCATTTACCGACCAGAAAACTGAGCTTCAGGGAAATTAAATATCTTGCCCCAGATCATGGAGATTGTATATAGTGGAGTCAGGATTTGAAAGCAGTACTCACTCAAGATAGTGTGCCCATAGTAGATTCTAAGATACATGAGGGCAGAAATGGTATCTGATCTTTTCTTCTTGATTTATTCTATATCCTCCTGACAATATCTCTGTCCTGTCCCTATAGATAGTATTTTATTTTATTTTTAAGTGTTTATTTTTGAGAGAGAGAGAGAGCATGAACCCAGGAGGGTCCGAGAGAGGGGGACAGAGGATCCAAAACAGGCTCTGTGCTGACGGCAGGGAGCCTGATATGGGGCTGAACTCACTGGCTGTGAGATCCTGAGTCAGGCTGAAGTCCAGCACTCAACTGACTGAGCCTCCCAGCTGCCCCTCACTAAATAGTGTTTTAAAGGAATGTAAAATAAAATAGAAAAAGCATTGTGATATACTGCCAAGAGAAAAAAAAAGGTATTAAAGTATATGTCAAGTATGATTACAAATATATTTTTAAAAGAAAATTATGTCTAGATTCTATAAAAATATTTACCAGAATGTTATTGATAGTTGCAGAATTATGGGTACGAGTATGGGCTGGGTTTTTTCCCTTCTTTTTTTTTTTTCTATACTTTCTATTTTTAAATATAAATAATAACAGAAGTTTAACATATCAATGAAAGAAAAAAAATAACTGATAAAATTCCTTCAGTGTGGTCAGCAATTTTTAAGTGCAATTCACCAGCATGTTCCCTGAGGGAGCAACAGTCTATTTAAGGATACAAAGCCCGAAGCTCCAAGAGAGGAATCCAAGGGCATCTAGGAACAAGCTAATGTGGCTCACATCCATTATGAAAGGGACTTAAGAGGGAGGTTCCAATTTTTTATGATGAGTGTTGAAACAATAAGTGGAGGAGGGCAGGAGTATGAATGTCTTGGGTAAAAGGAGTAGAGGTAGGAATCAGCTACCAGTTTGTCTGGGAGGGAAATGGGCCATTTTGGTGGATGGACAGAGTTTGCAGTACAGACTTACTGACAAAAATAGCCATTGAGGGTTCTTGACGCAGTGAAGGTTATGTTAATTTCGTACCTTCAAAAGTAGAATGCGAGACTATACGCCAGACTCCAAATGTTGTGGCTCATGATGTTTAGTTACAGGCTGGGGCAAGAAAACCACAAGGTGGGAAATAAATATTCCTGTCTCCCATCTTTTCTCTTTCTAAGGTGTTCTACAAAGTTTCTAGTTTCTAGGCTGATATTCTTTATTATAGAGCCAGTCATATGATTTTCCTGCTCAAGATATGATATAGCTCTCAACTGCTTCCCAAGCAGGTGCAGTCTTTGGATGAGCATTTAAGGCCCTTCACATCATGGAGCTGACTTTGTCAGCATTGTCCCGAACTCCCCTCCACATCCTTAGGCTGCCGTGGAATTAAGCTGCTTAGTGTGCCTCTCTGTTCACTCTTTCATACCTGCAATCATTCTGTTCCATCCCTCAAAATACCTTCCTCAAAACCATATTTCCCAGTGAAAATCCAGCAGCAACCTCTCTCCTCATTCAGTCATTCATTTATACTTAGCTTTGAGTTATGTTTATTTGTGTACTTGTCTTACCACCAAACCAGATGGTACTTTGAAGGGTTGAAACCAAGTTTTATACTTCCTTGTATATTAACATCAAGCACAAAGACTCTATCTATGAGCAGTATATTTCCTGAGAATATTCCATTAAGCTGAAGAGTAGGATGGCTTTTGGCTTCATTCTCTTTTTTTTTTTTTTAATGTTTTATTTATTTCTAGGAGACAGCGTGAGCAGGGGAGGGTCAGAGAGAGNAAGGGGGGGAATCACTTGATGACTAAGGCTGTTGCTCAGATAGCCTCCTATTCCATACCAGTTGTTCATATCATTCATTCATGTATTCATTCATACATTCCAGAAACACAATGTACCACTAAAGCTTAGACATTGTAAAAGACGAGGAAATGGTAGAGTTATAAAAGAAAATCAGATATAGTTCCTTCTTTCTGAGCATTCATAATCTTTTGGGATAGAAACTAAGTGTACAGGAAGGATAGGGATATGTCTGCTTCCAGTATTGAAGTACCGGCTTGTTTTACATTGTTGTTCCAATGAAAATGGCTAGAAACACTGGATAAGATCCAAGAGACATCTGTTTGAGGGTCCTAAGGCCATCAGGTTTTGAGGGGCCAAAAATGAGAGAAGGGCAATCCACTGCGGTGATTCAGACATTCTACCCAAGTTTTCCACTCAAGGAAGTTCCTCAAGCCTGATTCATAAAACATCATCGGTAGAGATGCTAAGGAGCCTAGTAGAAAATAGCTACTATGAAATAAGAAAGTAAGCAGAGGTCCTTTATAATCTCGTGGTCCGGGAGAAGTGAAACTGAAGTTCAGGGATGCTGAGAGATCTGGGGTTCAAGATTCAGAGATGCTTCAGAGAAATAGTCTGAATGTCTTACTCTCCTGAGACAACCACTAATTAGCAAATAGCAGCATAAAAAGAAACTGAACAAAAAGCTAGAGCCAAGACATTATGGAGATAAACAGAGCTTTGGAGAGTCTCACAAAAATTAGTATTGAGGGCTTGTCAAGAAACAACAGCCCTTATAAACACAAAGCCTTTCAGTTGGAGGCCTTTAAAGACTATTTTCAAAGAATAAGTGAATCAAAAATATATTGCACCATAAAGATTTTTGAAGAAACCTACCTCTAAATAGCTCAACCTTAATTGGAGTCAGGTGACTCCCCCCATTGTAACTGCTTGCCAGACTCTTGGTAAAAACTCATCTGAAGCCTTTATAATCTTTTTTACACAGTATTTGCTATACCAAGAGGCAGAACAAGAAACAGATAATAAAAATAGATCCAGAAGTGATCTATATATCATAGTCATCAGACAGAGGTTTTAACAATGACTCTAATCAGTATGTTTAATACAACAGAACATTGCTTTCCAAAAACTGGCATTTGAATTGATCTTTGAAGAATACTTCGGATTTCAATCAAGAATGTACTTCTCAAAGGACCTGGAGTTCAGATGCAACTCATTCTAGCCAAGGGTGGATCACAGAGATGAAGAACAAAGCAGGAAAGGGTCACATCCTGCAGTACTTGATCCAAGGCAGGATCAAATGTGTGTAGGTGGGGAATAACTAATTTTTGTCAATCTATTTTAGGATTTCTTCAGTAAATCTGACCCATTTCTGGAAATTTTTCGTATGAATGATGATGCAACCCAGCAGCTTGTACACCGAACTGAGGTGAGAAGAGTTACCTTCAGTTATGCCATCTTATCTCCTAAGATAATAAATTGACCTCTTTTGAGAAACCCCTTACATTTCTTAATGTCTGTAGCTGTGCACTCAGGCCTGGAGTCTTTGCTGTCCTTAAGAGGACTCTCTGCCTTTTGTAGCTTCTTTTATTCTTGATAAAGAAGACCCTCTCTCACCCAAATTTTCCACTGTAGACCTTCAATACAGACAGAAAAATTCTAATCATTAAAATATGAATATTAGCTAACATAATGAGTATGGTTAAATGCCAAGCATTGTACTAAGTGATTTGTATGCATTACTTTTTTTACTTCTCATAACAATCCCTTGACATGATTATCATTACCCCCATTTTATAGTTGATTAACTGAAGCTTTGGGAAGGCCAGTGACTTTCCAAGTTCTCACAGTTAGCAAGTGGGAGAGCAGAGGTTTGAATTGAGTTTGTTTGGCCTCAGCTTCACAATAATTTGGTAGGCCCATCTGCCTCCCCAGCAAAAGTTCATATACTGGGCTGCTGTCAGGCCTATTATGTGAATGGCTGTTGTGCCTCAGCTGCCACTTGGTCTCGCTGCAGCCCCTTCTCAAGCCCCCTTGTCTTTCTCTCTGGAGCGCCAAACCTTATCCCTTATTACCCCACCACCCACTACCCAGTGCCACTCACCCACTCAACAACCAACCCCAATCCCCACTTCTCATTTTGTTTATAAGCTAGACCAAGAGAGGGTCTGTGGGGATGAGAAGTACATTGATAAGGAAGAAGTAGGTGATTGTGAGAAATGACAGGGCTGAGAGAAGACTATTGTGTGTGTGTGTGTACATACATATACACATATATATACCAGTGGTGGAGTAAAGGAAGAAGGAGCCCTCATGACTTTCATAGGATGATAGTGGGGGTTCCATGTCCCCACTACCCCATACTAGAAATAGACTTGGATGGGCAAAGTCTATGGATACCATCTAGTTTATAGTTGGCATTTAATTTAAAATGTGCTTAATATAAGAATGAATAAATAAATGGAGCTGAGTATAGATATGTCTACTATATGTTATAGTACAATATGATTCTCTGGACTTTAACCCCTGGAGAATAGTTTGAAGTACAACAGTAGTTTTCCTGAGTGGCACCTGATTGCCACCACCAAATAGAGTTCTTTTCACAGATTCAGACCCCTTTGGTGGGACATACTTCTTTCAGGAGAAGTAAGTAAACTTTGGGGAGAATTAGAAGTGGTATCCATTCATGCTTTTTTTTTAATTAAAAAAAATTTTAATGTTTTATTTACTTCTGAGAGAGAGAGAGAGACAGCATGAGCAGGGGAGGGGCAGAGAGAGAGGGAGACACAGAATTTGAAGCAGGCTCCAGGCTGTCAGCACAGAGCCTGACACGGGGCTCGAACCCACGAACCGTGAGATCATGACCTGAGCTGAAGTTGGATGCTTAACTGACTGAGCCACCCAGGCCTCCATTCATGCTTTTATTCCTGTCAGTGAATGGGGGCTTAAATGTGCAGACAGAAAGGAGATGGGGGTGTATCATCAGACTTCTCTCCCAAGATCCCCCTCTCCTTTGCTCCTGACACCAGCCCTTTTCTCATTATTGGTATTAGTAAATTCTCCTACTCCCAAGAATCTCTAGAACTCCTCCCATACCTAATTGCTGAGGGGCTTCTGGAGTCTCACAAGCAATGTGATTGTAACATTTTTCCAATGAGTCAAACAATGTAACATTGATTTTTTTTCCTCTTTCTTATTCAACAGATATGAAGTAAATACTAGGCAATACTGTTCTCTTGGAGGAAGCATACACATGCACACACACAGATTCTAATTTGATAGGAAATTTCTACTTGAAACTTTGATCTGTTATTTTTCAAAACTCTTGCAATTAAATACCACTTCTTAGTGTCTTTATATAAAGGTGAGAACTTTAACCCAAATACTTTTATCTAACTTTTCTTCTCACTACAACTCTGATCACCTCCAGGGTTTCGGGGCACAAGACAAAGCCCCACAGGAACATAATTTTTGTACTTTAATGCATTAAAAGAAATTTAATAATGAGTCCATGATAGAATCAATAATTCATGGTTATATTAAGGAACCCAGTAGAAGAGGGAATAACTTATAAAATAATTATATTATCTGGTTAGAGAATTAATTTTTTTTATAATGCTAAGACCTACTAACTATAACTTTCACAGGAAGAAAAATCGATATGACAAAATTCTATTTGACTTCATTTGTATGGACCTTAGAGCAGTGGTTCTCAAGTTTCATGCATCAGAATCATCTAGGGGGCCCACCTCCAGAGTTTCTGTCAGTAGGTCTGGGCACAGCCTAGAAATCTGCGCTTTTAACAAGTTCCCAGGTGATGCTCATTCTCCTGCTGTTCCAAGGACCACACTTTGGGAACCCCTATCCTAAAATACACAGTATAGTCCTAGACTAAGAGCAGATTCTCATACATTCTAAGTCCATTTGAATTATTTGAATCATAGTGATGGCAGGCTGACTTGACTTGTATGGACTCTAGGGCAGGATTAGAAAGCTGCTTTCAAAAGGATTTCACTGTATTGTAGACTTAGTTTGTGACACTAAAGATCTGAAGATCTGCCGTATTATACCTTCCTATGGTAGCTGGTGTAAGCATGCTCTTGGGATTTTTCCTTTAGAAACTTCTCTGACTTGAATCTGCTCTAACCTGAGGTCATGAGTGACCAAAGACTATTCAATTCTTTAGCCATATAAATGTCCTGCTACACTCCCTACATCAACTAATAGTCTTTACCTGTACTCACTAGAAGAGAATTTATGCCATAGGAATGACACACCTGTAGAACTGGGGATCCTTTATCAGAGGCCAAAAGCAGACCTGCTTCCTAAATCCAGCTCCTTTCAGTGTAGAAGGGATCACTCCCAGCATCCACATGCTGGACACTATTACTGTCGTTATTCATGAGACAACAGCCAAGCCAGTGACCACAGGAGTTCTGCTCATAACAAGCCACTTAGTGGGCACCCTTAAAAGATGTGCTACTCCCAAGTTTTCATTAAGACACCTATTCCAGACAACTGTCCTTTTCATAAGCACAATACTTCTCAAAAGGTTTATATATTGAAATGTGAAAATGTCAAGCATACCCTCCCCAACCCATCACTCCTCTCTTTCTTTTCTCAGGTTGTAATGAATAACTTAAGCCCAGCCTGGAAATCATTCAAAGTATCAGTCAATTCTCTATGCAGTGGAGATCCAGACCGCCGGCTGAAGGTCAGATATCTATGTCTGAAAAATGCAATTGTTTATGTATTTAACTCTCCTCTTTCTCCTCATGTGAATGTTGGAAAACCCAAAGTTGTCTGTACTGCTTACCCAAATCTCTTAGCATCTTTATGGAAGATACAGGGGATATTTCTTCTGCAAGAGCCATTGAAGCTCATGAGATAGTAGAAGATAAATGCCAACTGTGTTATGTCAAGAGGGAAAGTCCATGGCTTCTCAGAGACAAATTGCGGCAATAAGTTCATGGTGTGATTGGGAGTTACTAAGAATACAAACATTACTCTGTCATTTATCTATTGCATAATCCAACATGTAGTAGCTTAAAACAATAACCATTTATTTAGCTTATGACTCCATGCACTGGCAAGTTGAGTTCATGTGGGAGGTTCTTCTCTTGGTCTTGCTTGGACTCCCTCATGTATTTTCAGGGTGGCTCTGCTTCTGGGCCTTGATTGGCTATCAACTGGAATGACTGGGTGTTTGAGCCATTCATCTCTCATCATCCAGAAGGCTAGTCTGGCCTTGTACACACAATGACCTTAGCATTCCAAAGGAGCAAGAACAGAAGTTGCAAAGCCTCTTAATGTCTAGTCACAGACCGCATACGAGGTCACTTCCTCCACATTCTATTGGCCAAAGCAAGTCACATGGCCACCCCAGATTCAAGTAGTGAAGAAATCAACTCTGCCACTTGGTGAGAGGAACTGCAAAGTATGGTGGCCATTTTTTTCAATCTACCACAAATGCTTTTTGGGTATCATGGGAATATACAAGTTCGGAGAAAAGACATATTGTGAGGGTGACCAAAGGAAGAGAAGAAGCCGAATGTCAGAAGCAGACTCCAGGAGGCAATTTTTATGCTCCAAGAACTGACCCTCCTTCTACTGTGGAAGTCCAGAAGCTCTATGTTATCATGGAGTTGATTCTTCCAATTCAGGATAACTAAGTAAAATCAGTAGAAACCAGATCCTATAAACCTAAGGACCAATTGATTCATATTGAGTGAGAAACATGTGCATCAAGCACACTCAGCAGTCACATCAGCTTAATCAGGGCATTTTCTCTATGTGGGCCAACAACTATAAGATGGTTGCTATAATTGCCTGAAAACAGAGCCCAGGGTGCTGGATAACAGGGAGGGTGAATGGCTTCAGCCTCTGAAAGCCAGGGGCATCTACCTCCACTATGGGAGGATAGGTTCATTAGGCAGACAAAGCATTCATGTTGATCCTTCAGGGCACCTAATCTCCTGGAAACTGTTAGATGGGCATTACCAATGTTTGTCTTTGTAACTTTACATTTTCCTCACCCTTTTTGCCTCTCAAATCTTCTTCTGATAGAATTATTATGATTTGTCAGTGTTATCAGATTAGAATCCAGTTTCTCTAATGTGACCTTATATATCTCTGCTTAAGACCATTCTGTGTGGACTTGGTGCTTGAATTCTCAATAGACACACTTCCATGTTCTTGAAGAGAAACTCAGAGTTGTCCCTAATATCTTGTCTCCTGTAAGAGCTAAGATACTTCAAGCTTCACTTGCCATCGGAACTGTCTTTCACGTCAAAATCAGGACTACTGGCTGGTTGGTACTCCGTGTGTCAGCTCATATGCGGAATGGCAAGAGCTTTAGCTTCAGGCATAGTGTGATGATTCTCGTCTGTATTCTGAGCAGCTCCATCCCATTCCCAGTGAGATAACTGACCCTGTTTAGGAAAGAAATCAAATAACATGTCCATTAGCAATAGATCCACTTTGTCATAGGGAGTTATTAATTGAATAAAAGGGGAGGGTTGTGTGTAATTGAATAAATAAAAATGCAGAAAAGCAGTACTTTATGGCCTTGTGAGTGTTTTGCCATTTGTAGAGGAACAAGTGGGATTAAAGGAAGTAGATGATGAGTGATAGATGAGAAAAAAAAAAGAAAGAAAGAAGGAAAGAAGGAAACGAAGGAAGGAAGAAAGAAAGGAAGGAAGGAAGGGAGGGAGGGAGGGAGGGAGGAAGGAAGGAAGAAAGAAAGAAGTTGGGCTTTGGAGAGAGAGAGGTGGGAAGGGAAGAAGGAAAGTTTCAGAGCTTCTCAACTGTTGCCCAACTGACATTTGGATTTTGTTGTAGGGGTCTGACCTGTGCATTCTAGGATGTTTCGCAGCATCCCTGGCTACTCAATATTAGTAATATTCCACTCCTATCAATCTTACAGCCAGAAGTCTACCAAAGACATTGCTAAATGTTTCCTGGAGGGTAAAATTACTTCTGATTGAGAACCAATGGTTTCAAACTTAGCATGCATTAGAATCACCTACAAAACGTGCTAAAACACAGATTATATATAATTGCTATTATACATATGTATATACATACATACATATATATACATATATATATGTATATATAACTCAGAGTTTCTGATTCAGGAGGTCTAATGTGGGCCTGAGAATTTTGCAATCTAACAACCCCCTGGGTAATGCTGCCGCTGCTGGCTTCAGCCCACATGTAAAGGACCCTGGGGTAGACATTTGCTTCTTCATTACAACTCTCCCATGGCCTAGGGTCTCCACAGCAATTTCTAGCACCCAGTCTCCCCTTTACCACCATTGTTCTGCCCAGCACTTGTACCTTCCTGCACTGTCCCCCGTCTTCTCAGCTTTGCACACACCTTGCTCTCTTCCTGGGAAGCCTTCCTCAGTCTGCTTTTCTTGAAACAGGCTACTTTCCTTTGGGTCTCTTAAATCTCCTTCTACTTCCGGAAAACTTTCCTCTTTAGCTTCTGTGGGATACCTTCTAGCCCTTTCTACCTACCCCATTAAACTACTTCTCAACTTGTTTTGAAAAGTTCTGTTTACATCTCTGTCTCCTCAGTAGATGACTTGTCCTTTCCAGTTTGCTCTTCAGGGTGAGAACCATGTTTTGTTCACTGTGTATACAGGTGTCTGGCACAGCGCTTGGCGCAGAGTAGATACCCAGTAACTTTTATTAAAATGTTCATTTATTTATTTTGAGAGGTGGGGGGAGAGAGGGAGAGAATCCCAAGCATCCAAAACAGGGCTTGATCCCATGAACTGTGAGATCGTGACCTGAGCCAAAATCAAGAGTTGGATGCTTACCTAACTGAGCCACCAAGGCATTCCTACCCAGTAACTTTTTGTAGAGTGAATGAATAGAGGTGTGAGGGAAGTACTGAGAGGTCACCAGGGGATATCTAATCTTACTGGTGCAGGGGCGGGAGTGGGGTGGGGAATTGCCTACCAGTATTTGATATGCTGGAGTTCACCAGGCCACAAAGCCAATGTTGCACTTGCCTGCTTACAATATCCAAATGCAGTTTTCTGAAAGGCAGGATAGACTTCCTGTATTGCCCTTTACTTGTATTCATTATTTTGTCACAAAGGCCACTGTGAAATTTTCATAATGGTGTCCCTAGCCAGCTTTCTCCAAAATAAAATGGCACCATATCGGCAGGCAGCATCTCTGTCCATATGAGTGTCATTCTTCCTACCACCAAAGAAAATTAGATAGTGAATTTAAAATTTTTTAATTTTAAAAACACTCTGTCAGGTTAGATTTTAGCAATCTTAGCAAAATATTGACACTTAGATCTGTGTCCCAAATTAGGCTTGATATTTTTAATTCTCATTTATTCAGGACCCATATGAACATCCAAGTCCAAACAACCAGCTTTTTCTATTTGCTTTTATTTATTTATTCTGTACTGCTCCTTTGTGTAAAAATAAAAACATGCGAAAGAACCTTTTTTAGAAACTGATGTTTTAACTTATTATGGAAATATTCAAACATACATAGAAGTAGAGAGATGAGATGATAACTCCCCAGGCCCAGCACACTGCTACAACAATTATTATCTCATGGCCAATTTCACTTCACACACACTCCTAATACCCATTTCCCCCTTTCTGTCCCCACAGGATCATTGTGAAGCAAATACCAGATTAGGGCCAGCTCATCCATTAAGCCCAGTAAGCACAGTGCCAGGACTCACCATACTTTCCGGAGTCCAGGAAAATGTTTTAAGTCTTTTAAAGGTAGAAGAGAAAAAATGAACTTATAAGATTGAATAAAATATTTTAATTTTTTTCTCACCTCAGAAAGCAATGCCATTTTTAGAATCCTGAAAATCTACTATGGTGGAAGGGGACCCATGAAGGCAAAAATGCCTAGGGCCAATGAAGGTCAAGGTATGACTGTGTCCCAAATAGCATATCACATCATCCTAAAATGCTTCAATATATATCTCTAAAGAATTAGGAATCATTCTATAAACATAACTACAAAACCATTATAATGTCTAATTATATTATATATCTAAGAATATTAACTAAGCCTCCTTAATACCATCAAATATTTTGCCACTATTCATATATGACTGATGGTCTGATTTATTTTAAAAAATGCTTTTTATTTCTTTTTCAAATTGGGGTCTAAATAAGGTCCAAGCATTGCATTAGACCAAAATATCTCTGAGGTTCTCTTTTAATCTGTTAGTTCCTTCTCCTTTTTTCCCTTGCAGTTTACTTACTGAAGAAAGCAGGTTGGTTTACCCTGGTAGCATTTCTCATGTTCTGTAATCCGTATAAATGAGGAGTTGGGACTTGATGAGATTTCTGTAAGAATGTCTTTACAGGGGTGTGAATAGTCATTGAGGAACATTGCCTACAGTCATTTAGTGAGGGCTTCCAAAATGGTAATTTTCCAGTTCTGTCATTACTTCTTTATTGTTTCGTGTCTTCTATAAAGAAAATCTTTTTCTTCAATAATTATTTGGCTCCCTGAGGTGTGATTCATATAGGAAAGACAGGAAAAATGGTTTATTTTTCCTTTCTTTTTTTAACCAATTTTCAAAATAACAAGTTAGTTCTCTGGCATCCTCCATAGGTGACTAGTGAAGCCCTCCAATACTATTAAGATTTAGGATTTTTTTAAATATATCTGAGCCTTTCAATTCATTTTGCCTATTATTATTCCTTTGAAATCTTGAATTGCTGCATGTTTTAACCAATGAAAACTGCTTTAAGCTAGCTCTTGAGTTCATTTGACATAAATAGTATGTAATCATTTCCTTGCTTTCTTTTATAAACTTTAAAATTCATGAATTTTGAAAATTTTAAATTACTTTTCTCCATCGGATCTATCTCTCTGTGATGCTAAATCATATATTAAAGTCTCTTGAAACAATTCCTCTCCATAACTAAGCCTCTACCCCATAGAACTCTCATTTTGTTTCATTTTGTTTTCCATTGCTAGAATATTTTTACAAATTTAATTTTCCTTTATATTAAATGCTTACATGATTCTAAAGTCAAAACTACAAAACAAGTATATTCAGAAAAATTTAGCTTCCATTCCTGTCTCTTCCACTTTGTACCTTCTGCCCTTACAAGTAATCATTTTTTAGTATACTTTAATGCTTGGCAGACCTAGCTTCTTCCACTTCTCTATTCCTTGCCTTTTTAAATGCTTTTCTGGATATTTTGACTGAATTTTCTGCCCCTTTAGCTTTATAAACAACCAGTACCAGGGGGGAAAACCAACTTGATGGTATTTTTATTGATATTGCAAAGGAAATGTCTTTAACATTGAGTCTTCCTGTCCTAGAATATGGTATGTCTTCCCATTTGATCAAGTCTCCTTTTATGTTTACAGGAGTGCTTGATGTTTTTCTCTTAGAGGTTTAAAACATTTATATTTAAATTTCTGCCTAGTTTCTGTGTGTGTGTGTTTGTTTGTTTACCTCTTCTAAATGGAATCTTCCATTATGCCTTCTAACTATCATTTGTCAATGTAAAGGTTATTGAATTTTGTTTGTTTTCTAAAACTGCCATTTTATTAAGTTTTATTCTTGTTTATAGTAATTTTCTGTTCATTTTTCAGCATTTTCCAAATATATAATTATGTATTCTGAAAATAGAGATTGTTTTACCCATACTATCCTGATGGTTCTGGTTATTGCTCTTCTTTATTTACATGGACTAATACTCCCAATATGGTGTTAAATAGTAGAGGAGAAATAGGTCATCTTTGTCTTATCCATCACCACAGTGGAAAATTCTATAGTGTTTTTCCATTCATTCTGACTGAGATTAATCTTTTAAACACATTATGAAGATGTCAGAGGCTTAGCACTTTTCTTAGCTATGTCTGAGCCTTTAAGACCTGTGCTAGCATTCAGAGAGGATTCTTGTTGGTTTTGGTAACCCTAGAGACAAAAGACATTGCTCTACTTCCTGAATAGATTTAGGTTTATATTTAAGATTAGCTATTTGATGAAATCTGTACTTAACACTTAATACTAGCTATTTAATGAATTTGTACATGATTTCTATGGCATATTAGAGTTCTTATCAAAATACTAGTTTCATTTACTTCTAACCATGCACTGAGGTAGCTTCCATGATCTTCATTTTACAGATAAAGAAATAGAGGCTAAAAACCTCCATGCATTCAAATGCCAACTTTAATGCTCTTTTTTTTTTATTGAATTATACTGTCTCTGTTTTGTTGTATTTCTTAGAAAATAAATCATCTTGATAAAGCATATCACTTAACTCTGAACCAACCAGAATGTTTTATTTACTGCCATTCTAACATTTAACATAAACAAAGCTTGTATATATGTAACATATTTCATGAAGTCTGAAACACTATCAATTATGTAAATCACCACAAAGGGAAAAAAAGTTCTTAATGAAACCGTAATGCTTTCTTACCAACATGTGTTTATAAGAAAATCTGTGCCTCTTAAACTCCATCAATGTGGTATTAATCATTTCTTTTGATTTGATCAATACATTATTAATATCCAGTATATATTCCTTAGAATACAATGCTAGTATTCAGAATAGATTCCACCACATGGGGGTCTTAGAGAAAAAGGTGAGAAGGCACCATCAGTCAGCATTATTAACACATTGTTAACACCCTAATTGTACCTAGTACTATAGGAAAATGCTGTAACAGAAAAATCTAGAAAAATACCATATAAGAACCTCAAGGCCATTTCCTGTCTCCTCTAATTTTCAAACCACACAGGTAACTTGGGCACTTCCTCCATGCAGAGTTCATCAGGCACTTTCTGAGTATGGTTGCCTTGAAGAGGGAACTCAGGTCATCCTTGTCTCAACCTGTCCCCGTGCCTGTGTAAGAGAGAGACCCAGGTTACTCACTGAGGTCATGGTGTATTGAGCACATGCAAGACAAACAGGCAGAAGGAAGCAGCAGAAGAAAAGTCAAAGCAGAAGCTGTAGGACTCAGGAGTCCATGACAGTGTGAGAGGAGGCCCAAAGTCCAAAGCAACCAACAAATGACATCTTCACCCACCCTTCATGCCCTACTTCTTCTGTAGCCATGTTGGATTGATTTAGAACAGCCATATTCATAAGCTCCCTTCTGACACTTCCAAAGTTGGATTTCTGGTCAATCAGAAAAGTGCTTTACTGAATCAGGACCGTAGACCCCAGTGGTCCTGGAATCTTCATTTTGGCAACCTTCCCAAACAATGCTGGTGCAAGCCAATTGCCCAGCACACATTGAGAAATACTGTCTTCCGGCCGATTCTTCAAATGAGACTTCTCTTGGGAGGTCAGTTTTTTTTACTGCAAAGCTAAGTGTATATGTATGTATACATTCTGTTCTTCCTTCTATATGCAATCCGTAGCATTTGTCCTTTGGTTACATCTAGCTATCGGTGTCTTCCCTTGCTCAAGTGTGACCAGGCCATCTCTAATTGAAATTGCATTTTCAACACAAATTCATAGTCTTTGCTTTGAACACTCTGAGCCAGATTGACTGACAAGTGCCAAATGGATTTGACTCCAGGAAAGTGTTCTTGGGGTTTGCTCTGGACCTTCCCCCTTTATTCCCAACACTATGTGACTCCTAACTCCTGGATTCCTAAGTGCCTCTTATTTTGCTTCAGATCCTTTGGGCTTAGTTGCCAAACTTGTTTTCTTTCTGCTTCATCCTGTTTTTCTCTAACAGCCCTTCTGACTCTTACTGCTTGAAAAGGGGGGGGGGACCCATCTCAATACTAACCCCAGATCTCAATCCTTGACAGTGGCCCCAATTCAGCCCCATGATTTCCCCAAACCCACAGATTCAATCATCAGATCCCCTATGGGTTACACCAACAGTTTCTGATTCTTGGTTACAAAATACAGGAAGGTGGAATTGAGGGGTCCCTCAGTAACTATATATTTGATGTTGTTGGAAACACCTGTAATAAAGACATTCTCAGACAGTTGAAAGCAAATTTACTTTCCTTCCCTACCTTGCAACTGAAAGGGGAAAAAAGAGCTTGAATGGTCCATGGGTCTGTTATGTTCTCTTGAGACCTGTTAAAATTCAAGTACTTTTTTTATGGCCTTTCGGGCTCCAGGGCTTCTGGGTTTGTGCCTGTCAATACTTCACTCGGCCTAAATATCCCACAATTACCAGAGGACTGCAGACTCATCTAGGTGTCTCTATATTGGATCAGCCAAGGCACAGGAATTCTTGACTCCACTTAAGTAAATGGCACCCCTGACCCAGCAGGCTGCCTCTATTGAACTCTGTAATCAATACTGCAGCATGGGAAACCAATAACCATCTTAAATAGTGTGAAATCATGCAGGAATAAAGGAGGCTTCTGAATGAGAAAAGAACTACACACTGTCTCAATTTTAGTAATTTTTTCACTTTTCATTAATATTTTCCCCTTTTGTTACAAATGAGGAATTCAAGACCGCATTTAAGCAAACTGCTTAAGATTACACAGCTGAGTAGTGCAGCTTAATTAAACCCGGGTTTCTCATGCTCTGTGGTCCTTGCTTTGACTACTGAAAGGTAGCTCACATTTACTGAACAGAACATTCACCAGCTACCTGGTACGATGCTGGACACTTTGATTAAATTATCTCATTCAATCCTATACTTATCCCAAGTTGAACCGTGCTGTTGTAGCAAGGAGCTCCCAAACAGTAAAGTTTATTTCTACCTCACATAACAATCAAAGGTAAATCTTCCTAATCAGTAGTGTCTCCTCTCTGATTTGAGAGCCCATGTTGCTTCAATCTTGTGGTTCATCCATACCTTAGGGCCTCATTGCTATTTGCATTTAGCACATGGAAGAAGAAAGATGTGGACAGCTCTCTAGAAGTTTTAGCTGAAAACAGCACTTGAAATTGCTGCCTATATTCCAATGACTAGAACTTAGTCATATGACTACAATGAACTGCAAGGGAGGCTGCAAAATGTGATCTAGTCAGAGCTTAGAAAGAAAAGAAAACAAAATTTTGGCAACCACCTACCTGGCTCTTCCACTGGAAGGTTTTGTTATTGTAATTTTACTGGTCACCAATTTACTGATGAGAAAACTGAGGCTTGGAAAGATGAAATAACTTGTTTAACTTCACAGAGCTTGCAGTCTACATAGGCAGGATCAAGTCTAACTCTGGAACCTACACTCTATAGCTGCATTGTCCAATAAAACTTTCTGGTAGTGGAAACATTTCATATCTGTGTTTTCCAAAAGAGTAGCTACTACACACATACATCCAGAACAATTCTCTCCCATCCACTCTACCCTCTTTCCCTTTAGGCTTTCTTCCTATTTTCAGTACCGCCTGTTAGTATCCCATCCCTGTTTTTCCAATGAACACCATCCAAGGAGAAAACTCCACTCATTTATATGTCAGGCCTTTGCTGCTAATGGCAGCCCTCCTCTGCTCAGTATTTAATGATTCCATAGGAGAAGGAAGTGGGTCTCCTTCCTACACATAGAGGTCAACAGTATTTCAATACCAAGATAATTTTTTATCAGTGAGAATCAGGTCTGATTTCCTTAATATTTGAGAAGAGAGCACACCTTGCTAAAGCAAGTGTTACAGGCTTTAGATTTTTTTTTTTAACCAGGAAACCATATAATATGGTCTTATATTTTTAAAAAATAATCTTGGGAGTTAGGGTTTAATGGATATAGAGTCTCAGTAGGAAGATGTAAAGGTTCTGGGGACAGGTGGTGGTGATGTTTGCTCAATAATTCAAATGCACTTAATACCGCAGAGCTATACACTTAAAATAGTTAAAACAGTAGATTTTATGTTACATATCTTTTACCACAATAAAAAAAAATATTACAAAAAGAATCTTCTTCTTGTTACCATGACTTTGAACTTCCTCTTGTCAATCCACTTGATGTTATTATACTAGGAGCATTTGACATCTACATGTACCTGGTATACCTTACCTGTGATGGCACTTGTCTCAGCAATCTTGGATGAGAGTGTGACAGCTCCTAAGAGCTTCCTCACACCCACATTCCTCCCTCTCAGAAACCCTTCTGAGGGGGAAGGGGAAAGCCTTCTTTTCACCATGATTATAAACAAAGAACATAAAAGAGGCAACATAACCCAGCCAAACTATTTTGTTGGGACAGCTGTCCCTGGCCATGCTCTGTCTTTGACTAACTCAGAATGTTTTTGAAGAAATCACCTTCGGAAAACACTTTGAAATTCTGAAGCAAGAATACCAACTGAACACATACCAGTGCCCTGGTGAGATAGTTTAAGGTGCAGAGGGAGCCCTCTTATCATCCCAGGTATACATTTCTCCACTAGCAAGAACTTCCATCTCCATAAATCACAATTACTGAGATGGAAGAGGTTTCTTCCCATTATTTAACCCATGTTTGTCCGCTTCTGCACTACAACCTAAGATAGCTAACCAGCTACTGGGAGGATGCTTGAATAAAACTAGGAAGCTGGACAAAGCTGCTGAGTGATGAAGAAGAAGGAATGTTTTTTCTTAAATACTTTTTTTAATGTTTTATTTATTTCTGAGAGAGAGAGAGAGAGCGCAAGCAAGTGAGCATGAGGAGGGGAGGGTCAGAGAGAGAGGGAGACACAGAATCTGAAACAGGCTCCAGGCTCTGAGCTGGCTGTCAGCACAGAGCCCGACGCGGGGCTCGAACCCACGAACCATGAGATCATGACCTGAGCCGAAGTCGGATACTTAACCAACTGAGCCACCCAGGCGCCCCGAGGAAGGAATGTTCTAAGCAGAGAGTTTGAGAACCTGCTGATGGAGCTGTGTGGCACACCTCAAACTGGTGGGGTCACTGCTCTGTCCAAATGATGCTGTGTGCTGACATCCCTTCCTGCTGGTTATTCTTGGCTTTTGCTTGTATTCACTTGTTTACTTACTTGTTTATTAATGTGAGCTGCTTCATCTTTCATTGCAGCATTTTGTAAAAGCTGAAAAATTTGCCTCAAGAGCTCAATTTTTATTTTTGCACTTTTGAAATGTTGTTTTTCAACCTAGCCTTGTCAATAAGAAGTCTTCCACAAACTGAGCTGACATCCCGAGAGGCCTTTATCTTGAGTCAGTTTCTGTAGGATATTCAGGTACTCTGCCACATTTTAAACATTAAACAGGATTTTTTTTTTAAGTATTGCAATCTGCAGTCATCCTGGGTATTTCTCTCTGGAAAGTCTTTTCAATAGAATTACCAAACAAAACAGTAAAAGAGCTCTCCCTTAAGAAGGATGGCTTTTATAAAGAGAGAGTCCTTGAGGTCAAGAGAAATGACACTTTTCTAGGTGCTTGACAACATTCCACACTCCTTCCTTCTCAGGAGATAGGGCAGGTATCAGCATCTCCTTATGGAGATGTTGCCTATGAGATCCCAGCTGTCTGCAAAGTGCTCGGATTTCCAGAAAAGAGTTGGGGAAAGCCAGGGTTTTGTCTGTGGGGAGCCCATGAAATTGATGTCAGGTAACAAGAGGTTGACTGACCTCATGAAAAACTAATTATTTATTCCCTGGGAGCATATACATCACCTTTCTTCCTGTGACCTTTGATTCATTAGAGAAAGGACACAAATGCTTTTGTGCCATCCCAGTAAGGAGAAGAAAGCTACAGTGGTCATCTCCCCTGCCTCCACCTTATAGAGTTAGAAAGAAACAAGCTGGAAACACCTCCTCATGATGCCTGCAGAGCTGCTAAGGCTGGACTGTTCCAGCCAGTGTTCCCCGTCACCCGGTGTGGTCTGCAGCTCCTTTGCTCATACAGGAACTCAGCTTTGTCCACTTGCCCCAGCTTGACAAGACCTGGAAAAATTGACTCATAAAACAGGTAGATAGAGGCCAATATATTAAATTATAAAACTTTTAATAAAATGTTGATAAATTAATGTAACAAAAACTTCAATCCTTGTGCTCCACACAAGGTTCTCCTTCCTTGATATCTGAACACTTATGAAGCAGAATTAGCAATTAGAAGGTTACTTGGTGAGCATGGAAAAAATCAAGGCAAGGGCTAATGCGGAGTCTTGAGAGATTCTACTTTGGTTAGCAGTTTGACACAAAGGCCCTCTAGAGAGTCTGATTAAGTTAATAGGATATTTGCTTTTAAAATGCATACAATTCTAGGGCTTTGTGAATTCATTAAAGCTGATCCCTAGACTCCAGACCTCTGAGCCAAGCCATGGTGAGTCTTGTCCAAGTATGATTTTCAAAAACTTAAAAGCATGACTCTCATCCAACTATCAAATGAACATGTGTCAAAGATTTCATTCACTTCATTCATTAATGAGGAAACCAATAAGATGATTAAACTGTTCTCCAAGAGCATTTTTAGGAATCGAGTTTACATAGTGTTTTTCTTTAAACAGGATTTAAGATTTCTAGAGATAAAATTGGTTAATGTCCTTCATAGCAATAAGTTATAAACTTCAGGGTTATTTTTGCTACCAGAGAGAAATCACTACATCATATATAAGTTTACCATGTGTAACTCCACAGAGTCTGAACTCTTAGCTCATAGATAATAAATAGGAAAATCAAGCAATGGTATATTCACGTAGGAAAACAAATCATCTTTGGGCAGGCCTGTTAAAGCTTCAGCATGCCATTGAAAGGATTTGCAATCATGCTTTTGGATTTATTTCTAGGCTATGGATAATTTTTCTTAATAGGCTCAGATAGCACTTGAGTTCACATTTCTAGAGCCTGATGTATGTTCCCTTTCTCCCCCTCTCCACCTCTGAATGGCTGGCTCATTCTTAACCTTCGGGTGTCAGCTCAAAACTCAACCATCATCCAGGCTTTATTGTTCATACATGCATTCCTCCAGTTAGTCCTTGTCTTACCACTTTATCAGTCCCCCTCATGACACCTACCATCATCTGTAATCGTGTTTCCTTGTTTACATGGTTACTGTTTGTCTCCTCTGATGAAATGCAACTACCAAGGTCTGAGGGAAAGGAACTGACCTATCTAATTTACCTCTGTATCCCCAGCCCCTAAAAGAGTGCTGGCATACAGTTGGTGCTTAATAAATATCTGCTTAATGGATGGAGGCATGGGTGGATGGATACATATATGCATGACCATATATACACTAACTAGATCCCATGGAAGACATTCTGCCAGGTTTTTGCTATTTTGTCTGCCCTTTTAAAGGCTCTAAGAAAAGTTCTCCTATCATCCACTTATTCTTACCTTCACATATATTGACACTACTGATTAATTTATTAGTACCATCACATCACTTTTGACCTGTGATACTTCCTTTTCAAGGCAAGTCTAAGTTCATTATGGCTGTTTTCTTATTGTCAGTGTCTTAGAAAACACCCAAATGCAATCCATTTATCATTATACACACCCTGCCTGAACACACACAGTTTTTCCATTGAATTTAAACACCTCTTTCCCTCTATGAGCCAGAGGGTTGCAAGAAGTGGGGGGAGGGGGAGGGAGGCAGGGAAGGGTCTGGATGAGGAGGAAACCAGCAGGGAATGACTCTCCTTTAGGAGCGAGGGGCTTAAATGAAAGTCATAGAAAGAAGAAACAGTGTCTTGGACTTACCTGGCTCTCACAGAAGAGCTTTTGGGGGATAAAGGGGCCTAAATTCTTCTCAGAAAAGGAATGGGAAGGAAAGCAGCCTGGTAGATTTTCCAAATGTCAGGTCTCTTTCATTTCACTGGCATAGTTCACAGTCAGGCACATTACTTCCTCCAAAACATCTCTGAAATAGCAGGGACTGGATCTTTTATTAGGAATGATGAATGCTGGCTTACCTTTAAGCCATGAGAGTTTCAATGGAAAAAATCAGGAAGGGCCGGTGGGTAGGTAAGACAAGCAGGATTCAATTAAGCCCTGGAGTGGCTGAGAAAAGAAAGGGCCATCGTCTATATTCTGATCCTCAGAACCATTTCTATAATTTGCTTGTCCTTTTTTTTTCTTCTTTCCTTTTCCCTGGCAATTAAACATCTACCCAAATATTGTTGATTGTTATTGACCACCTGCGTGCCTGGCTGCACTGTCATTTAAAACATTTTATGACAGCTATACCCTGAAAGAGTGAAATCACTAAATGGACTTGTCAGGAAGCATTACCTCCAGCTCATCTCCCCTGCAGACCAGCTGGCCCTCTTCAGAAGCTCTCTTACAATTCACTCACCCCTGCCACACCCAATAATGAACCGACCCTTAGAGGTATGCAATGTACCAGACTGCAGCAGACCTTGTGGCAGGTCAACATATGATCTAGAACAATGTTGTCAGACTTGAGCATGCATCAGAATCTCCCAGAGTCTTTGTTAAAACACAGAATTCTGGGCCCTGTTCCCAGAGTTTTTGATTCAGTAGGTCTGGGGTGGGGCCCAAGAATTTACATTTCTCACAACTACCCGGGGGATGCTGATGCTGCTGATCCAGAATTCATGTGGAGAATCACTGATTTTGAAGAGATAGTCAAGAGACCACCTCACCATCATGTTTGCCTCAATTCACCCATCTCCACCTTAAAACTACTCTATATCTGCATCCATGGTTTTCTTCTTTCCAAAACTAACTTATTCATTGGCTCCCTTCACTCTAGATCCTTACAGCACTCAAAGGCTCTTCCACAGCTAGTCATTGACACAAGTATTTTAAAGCCAGAAGGAAACTTTGAAATCATCTAGTCTCTCAATTGGGATTCCTCAGCTTCAACACTACTGACATTTGAGCCAGATAGCATTCTTTGCTATAGGGGGCTGGCCCATGCATTGTAGAACATTTAGCAGCATCCCTGGCCTGCACCAACTAGATGCCAGTAAATACCACCAACCCCAAGTTGTGACAACCAAAAATGTCTCCAGGCATTGCCAAATTTCCCCTTGGGGACAAAACTGTCCCTGGTTGAGAACTACTCTAGTTGAATATATCTTTAATCACTCCCTCTCTGTTGAGTTTGAGAGTGAAAATTCATTGCATCCCTTCCTGAGTTTGGTCCAATTGAGAAATAAAGATGGAATTCAAAGCTTGGGGATCAAACTATCACTTCATTGCTGCTAAAGAAAGGAATGCTTCCTCTGGGAGAGATTGGGGTTGTGACTAACAATAGCTGCAGAAGCCCGCGACTAACCATAAGATGGACAGAAAATAACTGTAAATACCGGCTGGCACTGCAGTGACATGGCCATGGCAGTGGTCCTCAACCTTGGACACATACTGGAATCACCTGGGGAGCTTTGAAATTATTGATTCCTAGACCCCATCTCAGACCAATTAAATAATTTCTGGGTATGAGGCCAAAGCATCAGCAATTTTGATAGGCTGCCAAAATGATTCTAATGTGCACCCATGCCAAGAGCCGCTGCTCACCTCAGTAGACTGAGAAGATTAAGCCCCTTGTTGGATTTTCTTATGTTTACTGAGGAGGCAGCAGTCTGATACAAGATCTCCCAGTAAGTTTCTTAAGACTTTTTTGGCCAAGGAGTCTTCAAAATTCTGCTGACGTGTAAGTTAGTAAATTACAAAAACTTATTTTAATAAGAATATAAAGCATTAAAGGCTTTAGACGAGGCTCCCTGGGAGAACATAGCATCTAATTCAGACCTTGAAGGTGTGTAAAAAGGCCCAGAATTATGTGATAATAGATCCTGTGCTGCCACATTTTAATGTCTTAGGGAAGAGGTCCCAGAGCAGGATAAGAGATGCAAAGATACTGAGGTGAACAAAACCTTGTGGGTTGTATGGGTTTAGAGTTTTATTCTGACAGCAGTGGGAGGCACTGAGAGGTTCTATGCAGTAGAGTAACTTGTCATGTTTTGAATTCTTGGAATCAGTACTCTGCCTTTTTTGTGGAATTTGGATTGAATGAGGGTGAAGTGGAAGCAGGAGATCTGGTTGAAAGTCATAGGAGAAATCCAAGTAAGAGTTACCTACCAGACAGGGATGACCAGAACTTGGTACCAGAGTGGCTATTGGATAGAGAGAGAAGAGGAATGCCTCAATAATTCATCCCTAACTCCTGGCTTGGTCACATGGGTGGAAAATGGCACCATTCCTTAAGATCAGACCATTGAAGGAACAGGAATTTTGAGGTGGAAATGATGAGTTTGGTTTTGTACTTGCTAAGTTTGAGGCATGTCTGGGCCATCCAGTGGGTTGTTGGCCCCGAATTGTCTCAGTTTTAGCACTGGAAGTTCCACATCCCTGGAAACCATCAGTCTTGGGCACACAAGGACAGTGGACAATTTGGCAGTTGCCTGTTTGAGTTAGACTCTCAGAAGAGAAAGCTGCACTGTGACATAAATGTCAGAGTTGTCAATAAATAGATGGTGTGTCTGTGCATGTGTGCACGTGCCTGTGTGCACGCACACATGTTTGAACATACATACAAGTGCACATGGATATGTGACTAGAAGGAAACACACCACATGATAACTTTTAAAAGTACACATTTATTTTTTTTAATTTTTTTAAATGTTTGTTTTTGAGAGACAGAGAGGGAGAGAGAGAAGAAGAGAGAGAGAAGCAGAGAGAGAGAGACAGAGAGACAGAGAGAGTGGGGGAGGGGCAGAGAAAGAGGGAGACACAGACTCTGAAGCGGGCTCCAGGCTCTGAGCTGTCAGCACAGAGCCGGATATGAGACTCAAACTCATCAACCGCGAGATCATGACCTGAGCTAAAGTCGGACACTTAACCGACTGAGCTGCCCACATTCCCCCAAAGTGCACATTTCTTAGTGGCTAAATAATGAAGCTATTTTTTTAACTTTTAATTCTACTTTTTAAATTTTTCTACCATAAGAATGTGTTACTTTTGCAACAAGGAAAAAAAAAACACTAGTGTAAAATACACAATTATTAATATCAACACCAGTTTTCTATTTAGTATTATTAGTAGTATTACTATTTTTTAAAGTTATTTTAAAATTCAGAATTGAAATAATTATTTTTCAAAATCCCAGAGGGTTTTCCTGGTGATAGGCGAGCATATCTTAGTTTTGTATAGTAACATTGTACAAAGTTAGGAAATAGACTGCGGATCAATTTGGTTTCTATCCCCTTAAATTCCAGTGTCTTCTTAGGTGTAAAGTGACAATAGAGCAATTGCTCAGTGATACAAAGTCAAACAAACAGAGAATGCTGTTTTATTGGTTTTCTAAAATGAGTTTATCATATACTGCATTTCTGCATTGTCCATTCTACAATTACAGCCTTAAGTACACATTAAGTATATATAAAGCAGTAGTGCATTATTATGTACCTACTGTGTGCCAGGCACTCTGCTGGGTACTTTCATACATTGCATCTACTGTAATCCACACAACAAAATTGTAACATTGACAAAGAAGAAAAATGAAGCTCAGACTGTTGAATAAGCTCCTGAAAATTCAGACCTTCTGAGGACAGAACCTGAAGCCCAGGCAGGTCTGAAGGTTTCTAAGGCCCTACGGTCCTTCTATCAGGGCACACTTTCTTCCTTAGATACACTATGGTGATGCTTGGGCAAAATCATGATGATCCCTTGGGGGACCAGCTTCAATCATTGTCCCCAAGGCAGAAGAAAACCCAAATGGAATATTTATTTATCCATCATTCTCTGTAATTGAAAGATGTGGGAAGAGGAGAAATGCCAAGGATATTCCTTAATATCAACCATCAGCCAGGAAACAAGAACCTCAAGGGTTTTTGTAAGCTTGTTATAAAATCCAGAGAGTTCCATAGTATTTTAAATCTCTTGCGAGAACCGTATATAGACAGAAAAGAGATGACGCTTTGAATAGTTTTTTCTTGCTTTTCTTAGTTCAGAATCAGAGATCATAAAAGCTCCCTTTTACTTTCCTGCCTGCCTCATATCTGCTGTGTCTATTTTCCCCCAGTATTTCCCCATCAGAGCTTCATCTAGGAGGTAGACAGGGCAAGAATTGTTATTTCCATTTTATGGATGAAGAAACTGAGACATAGATTAAGTAGTTTACACGGTATATCACAGAAAAAAAGCTGAGAAATTATTTTCTCCTCTGTATCAATCAGGATTCTGGGAGAGCATTTAATGAAGGACTATCACCGACATAAAACAAGAGATGGTAAAGTGCCCGGCAAATCACAGTAGCAGGAAGCTTTCACCACCCCAGGTCTAAAGGGACTAGGGGAAGGAGTGATGTTACTGGAGAACTAAAGTAGATCCCACCCCTGCTCCCCCTAGGAGCTGTGGAAACCTCAGTGTGGTGGGGAAGCAGCAGAAGTAAATACCCTGAGGCTTGCATCTCCTGCTGGTGCTTCTCCTAATAGGAAATCAGCCCTTAACTATGCTTTCTATTGGGTTTCTATTAATGCTGTTCACACTCTCCTGAATGCTCTTACTTTAGCACTGATGCTTTGTATGGCCAGCCTGTCTTTAGTGACAAGAGTGGGTTTTGGGTGTAGTTGNCTCCGTCAAGTTCCTCCTAATCCTCCTATACGTGCAAACATATGATATTTGTCCTTCTCTGCCTGACTTATTTCGCTCAGCATAACACCCTCAAGGTCCATCCATGTTGCTACACATGGCCAGATTTCATTGTTTCTCATTGCCATGTAGTATTCCATGGTATAGATAAACCACATCTTCTTGATCCATTCGTCCGTTGGTGGACACTTAGGCTCTTTCCATGTTTTAGCTATTGTGGAGAGTTGTTTCTTACACAGGAGAAGGAGTCTGTACGAGAACCATCTACCAGAGCCATAAAGATATTGGACTGGAGAGCTCAAACTGTTGAATGATTCAATATCAATGGAGTTTGGAGTTCTGGGAGGCAATCTGATATGGCCTCTCTTTTCACTTTACTGTGATGTGCTAAACTGCAAAAGCATGCCAAAAACTGCTGCTTTTTGCAAAGCAGTTTTCCACTGGGGCATAGCCATCCTATCAGCTGTTGTCGCTGTGTCTCCAGGCTTCAGGCCTTGCAGACCCATCACCGGTCAAACCTAGGAGCAGAGAGTAAAGTAGGAAAATTTTGGTTTCCATGTTTGCCTAGCTTGTGTCATTTTGTTCTAGGGAGAAAGGACTTTCAAAAATTAGAAAGTTAAGCAGACAACCAGAAGTTGACTTCTGGCTCTTCTACCTACTTACAGGTGGTTGGACCTCCTTGGATACGTCTCCGAGCTTATTACCAATCTCTCTGAGCTTTGCTTTCTTCAATAGTTAAGTGGAAATAATAGTGCTTGCCTTTATTCCATAGGATTGATTCATTCATTTATTTATTCACCAAATCTTAGATTATTCAGAACAAATCCGAATAATCCACATTAACTAATGTCATCAAGAGGAAAACCCAGATCTTTCAGAACTATCTCAATTTCACTTATTTAAACCATTTATTCCTTAAAAGTGGTAACTCTTTGCTGAATATCTTTTAAGTAGCAACTTCCTTCACTACATTAAATATGTAATCATTCTTTCAGTTGTGTATAAATCTCTCTTTAAGACCTACTATCTGTGAAGCACCGTGTTAGTTTCTGGAAGTACAAAGATGGACATGTCCACTGTCAGGACATTCAAAGTGTAATGGGGAAGGCTGATATCAATGCATAAGCAGAGAGATGTTTTTTAAAGTACAGAAANAGAGATGGGCATGGAAGAGGGCACTTGTGGGGATGAGCACTGGGTGTTATATAGAAACCAACTTGACAATAAACTATTTCAAAAATAAATAATAAAAATAAATAAATAAAGTACAGAAATACCAAGGAAAGAAAAATTCATAGGGCATCCATTCTGGGATATGAGAGTAGAAAAGATTAGTTTAGATTTGTATCTCTAATAGTTAATCTGGCTCCACGGACTTCAATGAGGTGGGGAAGAAAGCAGTTAAGGTGCCACTATGGTATTCACACAACAAATAAGACCCTGAAATTCAGTGTCATTGAAGGTAAGAGAACAAAGCAGTCACTTGGAGACCTGTTTTGGCAACAAATTTGGAAACCTTGATACCAAATGGGAAAGAGAAGAGAAACAGAGGAATTAAGATTCTCCAATTTCTAGCTTGAGTAACTTATTAATTCCTTTCATCAGCCCTGCAGGGTAGGTATTGTTATTGTCATTTCACTCAGAGCCTCAAGATCAAGTCTCTAGTAAGCTCAGGGCCAAGATTCAAACCCAAACCAGCCTGACTCCAAAGTCTATGCTTTTCTACTCCAAACCAAGCCTCTTCCACGGCCTTCATATTAGTCTGACCACGTGCCCTTCCTCTTAGATCCAAAAATCCACTGCATGTACCATCAGATGGGACAAGGGAAAGAAAGAACATGGCAGGACTGGGCAGGCAAAGGGTGGGGCTGACAACCAGACTTCCCTTCCTTCCAGCATCAGAATCCCTTTCCCCCATCCCCCTCCCCAACTCTTCTCTACCAGCCAGTGTATGGTTCTCAGGGTTCACCGGGTAACCTAATCCTCTTTGTAGGAATTAGCATGGGCAGTCTCTGCAGTGATTGCTGGCAGGCAGATTTGCTGGCATTGTTCATGGCATTTCTAAGGTTGAGGAGGTATCTGATGTGCTCCAAAGGGAACAACTTAAGAGATGAGAATCCAGGAACTCCAGTTTGCTGTTTGCTTACCAAGATTCTTAGGCTCCATCCTTCACTCTAACCATCATTTGCAGTGCAGAACTTTCTGTTTGGCCAAAGGAGTATCTAAACAGTGGAAGGGAGCTATTTTACTCCTCTGAGTTTCCTCTGGATTTGCACAACAGTTGTAAGACAGCTGCAGGTAGAGTAGAACACCCTTCTTCCCTCATCCTTTCTGAGGCTGTGCTCTGACTTCAGCTGGTGGTTCAAATGACAGAATGGTGCCGCCTGTGGTTCAAAGCTCTGCATCATCAATGATTTCCAGGGATGTTCTCTGGCAGCTGTGGAGCCCAGAGATGGTACCTAGCTGTCTTCACTGGCTTTCCAGGCCTTTCCTCATCCTGACGTGTTTACATATCTCTTCCTCTTCAACTTACCCATTTACGGCTACACCAAATTGCCAAGGAAATTTTCAAAGAATCTAATGGCCTAGAGTTGAGATGTTTTCCTAACAATGGATACATTGTGACTGTCCTCAGCAGGACTCAGTCTCTGAATTTAGCCCTGTGACATTAGTAAGACCTTGGAGATATAGAAGAGGTTTTGTGAGCAAGTTTACTGAGGACAGAATTTGACCTCAGGAGTTTTTCTGCTGTCATAATACCTAGGGGAAAAATTTTTCATACAATAGGTGGTTTCAGTTAAACCAGTAATCAATAAATTAATAAAATTACCTAAAGCTAATTCTATTTTCCAGTTGACTCCATTTGTAGTAAGAAATATATAGGGAGGGAGCACCTGGGTAACTTAGTCAGTTAAGCATCTGACTCTTATTTAGGGCTCTGGTCATGATTTCATGGTTTGTGAGTTCAAGCCCCGCATCAGGCTCCGTGCTGACAGAGCAGAGTCTGCTTGGATTCTCTCTCTCCCTCTCTCTCTCTGCCCTTCCTCTGCCCGCACTCTCTCCCTTTCTAAATTAAAAAAAGAAAAGAAAAGGTAATATATAGGGAGGGCCACCTTGGTGGCTTAGTTGGTTGAGCACCTGACTCTTGATTTCAGCTCAGGTTGTGTTCCCAGAGTCATGGGATTGAGCCCTGTGTCAGGCTCCATGCTGAGCAGGGAGCCTACTTGGGATTCTTTCTTTCTCTCTCCTTCTGTCCCTCTCCCTCTATTATACTCTCTCTCTCTAAATAAAACAAACAAACAAACAAAAATATGGGGTGGGGAACCCTTTCACTTGACTCTTAATTCTTGGGGAACTGTATGTTTTGAGAGAAATAACCAAAACCTTTCAGTATCCTAGTCTGATATGCAATGAAAGATTTTCTTTTATTTTCCTTCTGTTTGTGTATAGTTCGTTACCTTTTTTCAGCAGAGTTTGTATCCTTAATGAGTCACAAAGAGTGAGATTCTGGCAGCTTTCTGTACAAAGTAACCTCTACATTAGAAACTGGATAGTCTGCTGCTGTTGTAAAGAAAGGCTTTTCATGGACAGTTTCTTCAGCTTCCTGAGTCGTTCTCCAAGGTCAAGGTCTGAGTTCTACTCACAATTCTAAAACTCTTTTTTGTGACTTTGGATAAATAACCTTCCTGTACTTAAATTACATTATCTACAAAACAAAGATGGTAATACCTGCCCCCGTTCACTTCTCAGTGACATTTTTTGAGTCAGTGAGAAAGTCTGAAAAGCACTTTGGGTTGCTCTAAGGGCCCTTCTATTTTAGAAATGCCTTCTTAGTAGTCAGGGACACATAGGGCAGCCAGACATATGCCACCAAGTCTCTGAATGCTGAGACTTCAAAGAAAGAAAAATCAACTTATTGCTTACTTTATCAAGACTCTACATTTGGAATTTTGGATCTTCTTAAATTTATATGACAAGGTAAGATACTTCTCTGAACCTCTGACATAAAATAGTACCCGCTTCCTCACTCTCTAGTAAGAATTAAAGGAGGAAGTGCACACAACATACTCAGCATATAATAAGTTGTTGAGAAGCATGAGCTAAGTTTCCTGTATTAGATGTTATGAAACGTCATTTATTCAGATGTTTTATTGGCAAGAAACCCAAAGAAATTAAATGTACCTCAGGTACCAGCCCCTCCTATAAAGAGTGCCAAGATTTACAAGAAAAAAAGGCTAAAGCAAAAAAAAAAATGTGGCAATACTATCATAATTAGTAACCAAGAGGCCTCTAGCATAGGTAACTCTAGCCCTTAGTGTCAAAGGCCTGGTCTCATTTCAGGGTAGATGCAAAGTTAGTTTGGACATTGCAGACAGATTGTGGATGGAGAGTGGATGGATGACCCTAACAGAAAAGTAATTTAAGCTATCTTATGTCCTTTAAGTTTAAAGAACTTTTCCCCAGTATGATTTTAGTCTTCTGGCTTTTTCCTGTTTCCTCTTCTGGGCAGTGATAGTTTGGTATTTCTAGGATCTCTCTTGACAATTGATTCCCAGTCCCATTTCATCAGAGGTTTTTTGTTAGGACAACATCCCTCACAGCCTCTCCCTTCTTATCTGAAAACTTTTTTATTGAGCTGACGCTGAATTATCTAAAGCTAGACTAATTGCCTGCTGTCTCTTTGCTTCTGTCCATTACTGGAAAATCATTGAAACTTTGCATTGTTCCCAGCTTTTCTTCACCTTCCTTGATTATGCACCTCCTATATTCCTGCTAATTTTATCTAGAGTTCATAGCATCCTTGTACCTTTCTCATTCTCCTAAGGCCCAGAGAATGGTATGACTTGCTTAAGGCCTCAAATATTCTATCAGTGGGCTGTAATAAGAAACGAGGTCTCCTAACTTCTCTTTCTGGAATCTTTTCATTTCCTCTGAGGATGGCCTCTTCTAACATAAACAGAAATGGGATTCACATTTCCACATGGACATGGAAAATGGCCCAAGCCATAAAGAGCCATTAGCAAGCACTTAAACTAGTATTTCTCAAATTGCGGTCCTCTAACCAGTAGCAGTAGCATCACTGAGGAACTTTTTAGAGATGCAAAATCTCAGACTCTACCTAAGACCTACTGAAGTAGAAATTCAAGCCCCGCAGATGATTCTGATGTATGCTCAAGTTTAAAACCCTATGGTACAGGCTATGCCAAAATCATATACCTTGATCATATTTGGCCATTAAATGGCCACTGATGCATGAAATTGTGTTTGGATTTCATAAGTAGGTTTGAATTTCAAGTCTGGTCTTTTACCTGGAAGACAAGGTAAACTAATACCTTGGAAGGTCCAAGATTTTGCTGAAATTAGCAGAAGGGTTCTCAGGGCCCTGTGGGATCACAGACCTATCTGGAAAAAGCAAGATTCAGGATAGTTCTGGATGGAGCATATTCTTTGTATTGTTCAATTCAACACACATACTAAATCTTTTTCTAGTCTTATATTAGGTGCTTTACCCATATATTTTACCTTCCTGTTCTCTGAAGATGTTTGAGTTTGCTACCCAGCCTAAACCTTATTTACTTTATATGCAGGGTATTAGATAGATGTGTCAACTAGCACTGTCAAATAGAACTTTCTGTGATGTCCTATTCTGTGTTCAATAGTATGTTTAGTATGAGTGCTGTCCAATAGGGTACCCACTAGCCATGTGTAGCTATTGAGCACTTAAAATGTGGTTTGGGGCAATAGAGGAACTGAATTTTTAATTTTATTTAATTTTAATGAATTTACATTTAAGTAGCCACATGTGGGTAGTAGCTACCCTACTGGACAGTGCAAGTCTGGACATGTCAATCTAATATCTCACACAATAATTGATTAAATAAAAAGGTGATTATAGGGGCGCCTGGGTGGCTCAGTCAGTTAAGCATCTGACTTCAGCTCATGATCTCATGACTCATAGGTTCGAGCCCCACGTTGGGCTCTATGCTGACAGCTTGGAGCCTGGAGCCTGCTTCGGATTCCACATTTCTCTCTCTCTTATCCTTCCCCTGCTCATGCCCATGCTCGCTCGCTCGCTCACTCTCTATCAAAAATAAATAAATATTTAAAAATTTAAAGAAGAGAAAGGTGTTTATACACATTTCAAGAGAAGCACCACCCTCTTCCTTCATTTTCCACTTAGGATGATTTTGGTTTATGAAGTAATGATATAAAACCAAAAAATAGCCTTTCTTAAACATAGCTTGAAATTCTTTAAACTTTAGTTTCTCACTTGATTTCAGAAAGAACACTGATTCAACTTTACCTTCTTTTATTTTTAATAGTTTATTGTCAAGTTGGTTTCCATATAACACCCAGTGCTCATCCCCACAAGTGCCCTCCTCCATGCCCATCACCTCCCTTGCCCTCCCCCCAGCCCCATCAGTCCTCAGTTTGTTCTCAGCATTCAAGAGTCTCTCATGGTTTGCCTCCCTCTCTCTCCCCCACTATTCCCCCCCCTTCTTCTCCCTCAACTTTACCTTCTTATTTTCTAATCTCCCTTTCAGTTATAAGAGATTATCATGCTCAAGAACAATAGTGAAGTTCAGAGTAGGTTTAAGATAGAAGTAATCATATTTACCCAATCTAAAACATTCACTTCAAGAGTGGAGATAAGAAAGTAAGGACTGACTATAACATTATTGAATATTACTAGCCCCCTAACTAGAGACCCAGGTTTAATTGTCCCTAGAATTGCTTTGCTAGCTGAAGTTCAGCCTGATTGGTTTGGGATAATAAGTGAGTTTGATTACTTACTTTCTTCATTGGTTCTGACAGCTTTACCTGGGGAAATGATCCAAAGTGAAGCACTTTTTCTAATCTGGATTTCCTATAGATAAAGTCTTGGTAAAACATTTGCTGATCTTGGCATTTGTATCTTTTAATTTTTTTAATGTTCTTTTTTATTTCTGAGGGAAAGAGAGAGGGACATCATGAGCAGGGGAGGGTCAGAGAGAAAGGAAGACACAGAATCTGAAGTAGGTTCCAGGCTCTGAGCTAGCTGTCAGCACAGAGCCCAACGTGGGACTCGAACCCACGAACCATGAGATCATGTCCTGAGCTGAAGTCGGATGTTTAGCCAACTGAGCCACCCAGGCGCCCTGGCTTTTGTATCTTTTAAACTTATTAAGTCAGTTAATGGACGCTCAGAGTATGCAAAGTTAAGGAGATTATTAAATGCATTTCCAATATCTGAGGGATAAATATGGTTGTTGGTAGGGAGGATACATTGTTATACCTCACAAAAAGCAAGATCAAGAATAGGAGGAGTATGCTGTTACTAAATTTATCAAGGGTTGTGGTATAACTTCCAACATTAATTGAGGTCAGTGTGGCTAACTATAACAATCTCCAAAGATATCTGAGACCTTAAACATGTGCAATTTTTTTAGCTTCACAGTTATTCCATATAAATCATAGGAATTTTATATTTATAAATGAAATGTTTAACATAGATGAATGGTAACATGAACAATATAACAGTCTACATAGTGGAATCGTCTTTACCCTTTAAAAATAATATAATTTCTAGATAGGGTATTTGGGAATGGGAGCGGAGGGGGAAGGGTAGAGGTTAAACCAAAATCATCTGCAATTTTTTTTCTTCTACTTTCTTTTGGTTTATTCTATTCTTTTTTTTTTTTTAATTTTTTTTTTTTACAAATAGTTTATTTTCAAATTAGTTTCCACATAACACTCAGTGCTCATCCCCACAAGTGTCCTCCTCCATGCCCATCCCCCCTCCCCCCCACATCCATCAGTCCTCAGTTTTTGTCAGCATTCAAGAGTCTCTCATGGTTTGCCTCTCTCCCTTTCCCGCACCATTTCCGCCCTTCTTCTCCCCCTTGTTCCTCCATCAAGTTCCTCCTAATCCTCCTATACGTGCAAACGTATGATATTCTATTCTTTTTTAAAATTTATTATTATTACTATCTTACATTTGAGTTGAGCATTTGACTTGTCAGGCTTTTAAAATTTTTATTTACTTTTTAGTTCAAGTATAATTAACGTTCATTGCTCTATTGGTTTCAAGTATACAATATACTGATTTAGCAATTCTATACAGTTCTTAGTCTTTCTTCACTAATAATATAAACATACAGGGCTTTAACTTTTTATTGAAGGATCCTTTTAACCACATTGGACAAATTCTGATATTTAGTGCCTTCACTGTCGTCTAGTTTCAACTTACATTCAATTTCCATTATTATTTTTTTGTTATGAGTCATTTAGATTAGTGAAGTTTTTTAAATTAGATCTATGTTTAGATGTAGTTGTTTTTTTAAAATCAATGTTTAACTTAGCAATAGTCACAGAACATGATCTGTCTTCTACTGATTTTTTTACTTTTTTGATTTTCACCTTAGGGCTTAGCCTTAGCCAAAAATCAGTTTTCATAAATATTTCATATGCACTGAGAAGAATATATTCCCCTCACATTAGAATAGATTCCTGTGGAAGGGAAGATTGGCAGTGGGGAGGTGAATGAAATTGCTATAGAAGAGTAAGGGTGGAAGCAAAGATGGCAGTTAACAGGCTACTGCAATAATTTAGACAAGAAATGATGGCATGGACCAGGGAGATAGTAGTGGAAGTGATGAAATAGAATTGGATTATAGATATATTTTTAAAGTAAAACCAACATAATTTTCTAAAGGACTGAATGTGGAGTGTGGGAGAGAGAAGTCTTGTCCGAGCAACTGAAAGAGAGGGATTCATTAACTGAGCTGGGGAGGACACGGGTGGAGCAGGTTGGGGCAGGAGACTCGAATGGAGATACGTGTTAGGAACCCAAATGGAGAGGTAGGGTAGGCAGAGGAAAGGTTTGTAGTAAGACATAAGCTCAGGATATAAATTTGGGAATTTGGGGGCTTACTGGTGGTTTTTAAAGCCATAAAAATCAATGAGTCACCTAAGGCATTGGTTCTTAACTAGGGGAAACTGGGGTGAGTGCTACTGGTATCTAGTGGGTATAGGCCAAGGATGCTGATAAACATCCTGTAATGCACAGACTTGTTCCATCAGAGCAAAGAATTACTGGCACTATGTCAATAGTGCCCAGATTGATAAAACCTGATCCAGGGCACCAGGAAAGCTAAAGAAGAGTACATGCTCAAGGATTTAGCTCTGGGGCACTCTTTACTAGGAGTTCAAGGCAACATGGAGAAACAATCAAAGGAATTGTTTGTTCTAGTGATATTAGAAGGAAACCAAGAGAGTAGCATGTACTAAAAAGCCAAATATATGGCCTTTTTAAAATAAGTCTATGGAGGAAGAGAAAATGATTGGCTATGTCACATAGTGCAGGTAGGTCAAGAGATAGGACTGAAAACTGATCATTGGAATTTGCCTTGTGGAGTCATTGTCAAGGCCCCCATGTTGACAAGAGCAGTTTTAGCAGAATGGTGTTGGGAAAAGGTCACTGAGTGGCCTGAGGCAAGGTACTTGGCCTCTCTGAGTTTTAGTTTCCTCACTCATAAAATGTAGATAATAATCTGCTTCATAGAGTTGCATGAGATAATGTGGACCATGTGTATAAAGCACCTAGCATAGAACTGGCATGTAGTAGGCACTCATATAATGTAAAGTCTCATATCACAATTCTTCCATTCATTGCCAACTTCTCTCCTCCCACACTTCTCCCTACAAACACAAACCTACTGCTTCAATGCCTTATCACATTCTAGGTAATGTTTAGTATTATAGGAGGCAGCTCTTTCATTAAAATGCACTTGTTGTTTGGCAGCATAACTCAATTATCCCTTATTATGAACTAAAGAAAAAGAAATATGTTAACAATTTGAGTTTTTCTGTATTAGGTGATAGATTAGACTGGGAGAGAAATAATAGCAATTTAAAAATATACAGAATTATAAAGTGATTTCTCATGAAGTTAAAGATTGTATTATTAAGTTGCATTATGTATTAAGTCTTTCTACAGTTTTGGAACTGTCCAAACCTAAAAGAGTAACCCCATTTGTTAGGTTTATTATAATTCTGCATATTTTCCCCACATAAAACTCTTGTATTCCAAACTCTCAGTGAAAGCCAGAATCCTCAGAGAACCATGTGAAAGGAGAGAGACCACTAAAAATCTAGAGAGGTGCAAATTCACTCTTTAAAACCTTTTACTCCAGAATCTCCCACTGATACTGTATTCTCTGGGGACTCAGGACAATGATTATATATTACTCTGCTGATTACATAGTAACTTTATAAAAATGAATTTAATTTCAAAAGGTCAAAGGTAACCAAATTGTGGATAAAAGCTGTCTGAAAACATGTCATTCTGCATTCAATTCTCATTTCCACAGAACTGGGGGTCCTGGAAGTTCATCCAAGTAATGAGATTTTGTGCTAATTCCTCAGTCACACAGAGTGAGCTCTCAGTCCAAGTGGCTCCTGATGGCTGTAAAAGTTCAGAAAGCCAAAGAGGAAATTTCCATGATTTAGGACTTCTGGATGCCCTGACTCAGTCCCAAGTGACTTTCAGGCAGCCTGATTCTCACATCTACCAAGTCCTCAAAGAGACATTTAATTTATACCCATACCTCTGCATTTCCTGTATTTCACTGAGTCTAATATACACATTTTGATCAAATTCCTATGTCTCAGAAATCAAGTCATATCATGTAATCAATGGCATGTTACTGTAGCTGTTGGTCAATGCCATCTAAAAGAATACTTCATGATAATGGAAATGTCTGCTCTGCCCAATACAGNCTCCTCCCCCCCACATCCATCAGTCCTCAGTTTTTGTCAGCATTCAAGAGTCTCTCATTGTTTGCCTCTCTCCCTTTCCCGCACCATTTCCGCCCTTCTTCTCCCCCTTGTTCCTCCATCAAGTTCCTCCTAATCCTCCTATACGTGCAAACGTATGATATTCTATTCTTTTTTAAAATTTATTATTATTACTATCTTACATTTGAGTTGAGCATTTGACTTGTCAGGCTTTTAAAATTTTTATTTACTTTTTAGTTCAAGTATAATTAACGTTCATTGCTCTATTGGTTTCAAGTATACAATATACTGATTTAGCAATTCTATACAGTTCTTAGTCTTTCTTCACTAATAATATAAACATACAGGGCTTTAACTTTTTATTGAAGGATCCTTTTAACCACATTGGACAAATTCTGATATTTAGTGCCTTCACTGTCGTCTAGTTTCAACTTACATTCAATTTCCATTATTATTTTTTTGTTATGAGTCATTTAGATTAGTGAAGTTTTTTAAATTAGATCTATGTTTAGATGTAGTTGTTTTTTTAAAATCAATGTTTAACTTAGCAATAGTCACAGAACATGATCTGTCTTCTACTGATTTTTTTACTTTTTTGATTTTCACCTTAGGGCTTAGCCTTAGCCAAAAATCAGTTTTCATAAATATTTCATATGCACTGAGAAGAATATATTCCCCTCACATTAGAATAGATTCCTGTGGAAGGGAAGATTGGCAGTGGGGAGGTGAATGAAATTGCTATAGAAGAGTAAGGGTGGAAGCAAAGATGGCAGTTAACAGGCTACTGCAATAATTTAGACAAGAAATGATGGCATGGACCAGGGAGATAGTAGTGGAAGTGATGAAATAGAATTGGATTATAGATATATTTTTAAAGTAAAACCAACATAATTTTCTAAAGGACTGAATGTGGAGTGTGGGAGAGAGAAGTCTTGTCCGAGCAACTGAAAGAGAGGGATTCATTAACTGAGCTGGGGAGGACACGGGTGGAGCAGGTTGGGGCAGGAGACTCGAATGGAGATACGTGTTAGGAACCCAAATGGAGAGGTAGGGTAGGCAGAGGAAAGGTTTGTAGTAAGACATAAGCTCAGGATATAAATTTGGGAATTTGGGGGCTTACTGGTGGTTTTTAAAGCCATAAAAATCAATGAGTCACCTAAGGCATTGGTTCTTAACTAGGGGAAACTGGGGTGAGTGCTACTGGTATCTAGTGGGTATAGGCCAAGGATGCTGATAAACATCCTGTAATGCACAGACTTGTTCCATCAGAGCAAAGAATTACTGGCACTATGTCAATAGTGCCCAGATTGATAAAACCTGATCCAGGGCACCAGGAAAGCTAAAGAAGAGTACATGCTCAAGGATTTAGCTCTGGGGCACTCTTTACTAGGAGTTCAAGGCAACATGGAGAAACAATCAAAGGAATTGTTTGTTCTAGTGATATTAGAAGGAAACCAAGAGAGTAGCATGTACTAAAAAGCCAAATATATGGCCTTTTTAAAATAAGTCTATGGAGGAAGAGAAAATGATTGGCTATGTCACATAGTGCAGGTAGGTCAAGAGATAGGACTGAAAACTGATCATTGGAATTTGCCTTGTGGAGTCATTGTCAAGGCCCCCATGTTGACAAGAGCAGTTTTAGCAGAATGGTGTTGGGAAAAGGTCACTGAGTGGCCTGAGGCAAGGTACTTGGCCTCTCTGAGTTTTAGTTTCCTCACTCATAAAATGTAGATAATAATCTGCTTCATAGAGTTGCATGAGATAATGTGGACCATGTGTATAAAGCACCTAGCATAGAACTGGCATGTAGTAGGCACTCATATAATGTAAAGTCTCATATCACAATTCTTCCATTCATTGCCAACTTCTCTCCTCCCACACTTCTCCCTACAAACACAAACCTACTGCTTCAATGCCTTATCACATTCTAGGTAATGTTTAGTATTATAGGAGGCAGCTCTTTCATTAAAATGCACTTGTTGTTTGGCAGCATAACTCAATTATCCCTTATTATGAACTAAAGAAAAAGAAATATGTTAACAATTTGAGTTTTTCTGTATTAGGTGATAGATTAGACTGGGAGAGAAATAATAGCAATTTAAAAATATACAGAATTATAAAGTGATTTCTCATGAAGTTAAAGATTGTATTATTAAGTTGCATTATGTATTAAGTCTTTCTACAGTTTTGGAACTGTCCAAACCTAAAAGAGTAACCCCATTTGTTAGGTTTATTATAATTCTGCATATTTTCCCCACATAAAACTCTTGTATTCCAAACTCTCAGTGAAAGCCAGAATCCTCAGAGAACCATGTGAAAGGAGAGAGACCACTAAAAATCTAGAGAGGTGCAAATTCACTCTTTAAAACCTTTTACTCCAGAATCTCCCACTGATACTGTATTCTCTGGGGACTCAGGACAATGATTATATATTACTCTGCTGATTACATAGTAACTTTATAAAAATGAATTTAATTTCAAAAGGTCAAAGGTAACCAAATTGTGGATAAAAGCTGTCTGAAAACATGTCATTCTGCATTCAATTCTCATTTCCACAGAACTGGGGGTCCTGGAAGTTCATCCAAGTAATGAGATTTTGTGCTAATTCCTCAGTCACACAGAGTGAGCTCTCAGTCCAAGTGGCTCCTGATGGCTGTAAAAGTTCAGAAAGCCAAAGAGGAAATTTCCATGATTTAGGACTTCTGGATGCCCTGACTCAGTCCCAAGTGACTTTCAGGCAGCCTGATTCTCACATCTACCAAGTCCTCAAAGAGACATTTAATTTATACCCATACCTCTGCATTTCCTGTATTTCACTGAGTCTAATATACACATTTTGATCAAATTCCTATGTCTCAGAAATCAAGTCATATCATGTAATCAATGGCATGTTACTGTAGCTGTTGGTCAATGCCATCTAAAAGAATACTTCATGATAATGGAAATGTCTGCTCTGCCCAATACAGTCACCACAAGCCACGTGGTTCATGTGCCCTTGAAATGTGGCTGGTACAACTAAATAAGTGATTTTCTCATTTTATTTAATTTTCATTGTCCTGAGTTTAAATAGCCATATGTGGCTAGTGGCTACCACATTGGACAACACAGGTATAAGTTTAATTCTTCCAGAAAGGATTTACATTTGTTTCTTCCACTCACTTGAGGAATGACCAGCTTGAGACTCTTTTAAATTAAATTCTCTGCTTAGGCTTCTTTGGACTACTCTGGTAGTATGATTTCAGACTACATAGACCTGAGTGAATATCAGCTTTGGCTCAGATTCTCAGAAGAGTTTTTTTTTTTTCCTCACCCAGTGGCAAGATTGAGATATGTAGATGTTCCTGCTGTCCCTTCCTGCACAAAGTTTTGTTATTTTTTTCCTCCTTTGCTCTTACTCTCAGGGGTAACCCTATGGAGTCACAGTATTATGCAGAAGTCTCTTATTAAACTCTTCATCTTGGATGTTTTTCATTTCATTGAAAACCAAAAATAATTATGCTTCCTTCAATCAGTATTAACTTGGATCCAATGATATATGGTAATGTAATTGCTGATGGATAATAAAGTTTAATAAATGTTTGTTGAAAAAGAGAATGTCTGGAAGGCCAAATAAGGCCATATAGTTTAAGCATTTCTTTTAAAATAATAGTCCTATGACCCGTTAGATGTTTGGGGGGAGGTGGTTGGAGGATTGTTAAATGCATGCTAACTTTGGTTTGAATGGAAAAAGAGAGAAATTGGAGAGGAAATATACATATGAGACACTGGTAGGGTGCAGAAGGGAAGAAAGCTTTAATAATTAGTGTAGTAGTCAGAGTTCTGGCAGGAAAGAGATGCAAATCCATAGATGGATGGAACAGCATCTCCTTTGGCCTGGCTTTTGGAAGTGGGCTAGAGCCCTGCTGCATAAGTGAGACCAGAAGCTAAAGACACTGTTTCATGAGCACCTTTATGAGCTTCTGTGCACAAGTGCAGCTTTGGGCTTCAGGTAACAATGCAGGACACAAGCAGAGGGTCTTTGTCTTTACTTCTACAAAACTCAGCCCTACTCTGGACCCCCACATCTTACGACATTGAGGTGACTTTCTTTGGTGCAGAGGTCATCCTGGACACCAATGGCAGCTAAGTAGCTAAGGCATCCTTAAGTAGCTAAGAAGGGACTAAGAAAAATGACTGTGCCCCATGACGATGAAACTGGACATGTTCATTCCTGAGTACAATCGGCAACTCTCTAAGATATTTGAGATATAAAGGTGACGCTGGAAATCTGCAAATGACCATTCATTTCTGCTTGAATACATGAAGCTCAGCTTTAGCAGGATTTTAGTAATAGTATTTGTGGGACCTCACTTTAGTTGAAGAGTAGGTGAGAACTGGGATACTCAGATCATCAGAGAGGGGGGAAAATGAAGAAACTGGGTTACTTCTATCCAAAACTGAAACTTAAATTACAGAGGAAAATAACTATGAATATCCCTTTTCATCTAATCCATACAGATTTTATCTAGAAGATGTAAAAACTGTTAATTTCTGGAAAGCCATAAGACTTTTGGACCAAAGACATAAAGCTGGGATTTGTTCAGAGTCAATTTTTGGCCTCTGGATTATTGGACACCATGATGTACTATCCTCTTTCCTGATTAGAGGGGTATTAGGCATTGGAAACACAGAGCCCTGGTCTTGGATGAGAAAGCATGAGTTTCAGTCACTTCTAGAAAAGCTTCACTACCTTGGTGAATTCACTTAACTTGCCAAGCACAATATCCTTGCCTGAAAATGGGATATAAGGGACTCTCTGACCTCAAAGAGTTTTTGTATCATCAAATGAGAGAACAGGAACCTAGTAAAGTGCTATATGATTGCAGGGGGAAAGAACCAATTGTAGGGCCAGTCTAAGGTGAAACATTACCCCATTGAAGAAGGAAGAAAGCACAAATGATGTTCACCTTCTAAAAAATTATCCCAAATGATGATCTGTAGGTCCCAGTCCATATCTTTCTACTTAATTGAATCTACTTGGATTTGGGGTTGAATTGCCATACAGTTAGTTCTGTCAATGATAAGAGATAATGGAAAGAATGTGAAAAGTTAATAGGCTTTCTAAAAAATACACCCATTTGTCATTTCAATTTTGTTTCCTTACTCTGCTATTATATTTTAATTCAGAAAGAGACAAAATAAAGCTCTAGAGGAAGTGGGGCGGAGCCTACTGTATATGGTAAGAGAAGAACTTTTCTTTTCCTATGCAAGCACAAGTTACTTCTATCCAAGGTGTAACCCTGGAAATCTCTAAGGGCAGCAATAATTCCTACAAATTTTGGCCCAGGTCTCAACAGCAGCTAGGTTAGTAGGTACCCCAGGGTTAAAATGAGAAAGCTATGTTCCAAGGGCAGATGTAGCAATGGGACATGTACATGGGGCAGAGAGGCTTAGAAAACTTGATAAATAAGATAGGAAATGATTGCCAAAAGGATGTTTCAAGTCAAAATTCGAAAATCCAGATGGATTCATGATAACACAAAAGGACAACAAATTGACATGAAAAACTCAGAAAGAGTTTAGAGCAAGGGCAGGCACCCAAAATTAAGGAGGATGGTGAGAAAGAAGCAGGTGTGCCAGAGCTAAAGGTCTGGACAAGGTGATGAACAGCAAATGTTATGGCAAATACAAAGAAAAGGAGCTAATACCCTCTTTATCTTTTATCCACAGAACCTAAGGCAATGCCGAATACAGAGTAAGAGCCCATTAAATTTGAATGAATGTATAAGTCCATCAGACAGATTTAGGGTATTGGAAACTGGCCTTTCTAATTCAGCGACTGATAGCTAAACCAGTACTTCTCAAACTTTAATATGCACAGAAGTCACCAGAGGATCTTGTTTAAATGTAGGTTTTGGTTCAGTAGGTCTGGGGTGAGGGCTGATAGTTCACATTTCTAACACACCAGTGATCACAGTCATTGTTGATTCACAGATACACTGATCCACACCACAGTCTGAGCAACTAGGACCCCAGGCTCAGTAGCCTGTAACAGCTTTTTGTTAAGGCATAAATCAATTCCAAGAGGGAGGATGCCAAGTGGAAATAAGGAAAGCATCTTTCAGGAGTAGGGAAGTGAAGTTTGGGCAAGAATGCCAGTTCTTAAGAGGAGTGATTTGGGGAACTTTCCTGGGACAGTGACTGCTGACAGCCCCAGGGCCAGCAGGAGGAGACAGTGGTGACCTAGAATTGTACATGTAGATGGGGAATGGTAGCCAAATATGTAAAATATTTTTTCCATGGGATCCATCATAACTTTTAATAACCTGAACAAAAATCATTACCCATTGATGGACTTCACTTTAGCACACTCCATCTGTCTTGTTGCATAAAAATAAAAGTGCAAGTTAATTTTCTTTTAGTTTAACACTACAGTAGAGTTTAGGGACATAGAAAGCTGATATAAAAATAGAATTGATGGTGTGGCAAAAAATAGAAATGGGAACTCTGTAGACAGAATTATCATATTAACTCCATAGTCTCCCATTAACTACTCAGTCCTTCCTCTGTCCTTGTACCTATTGTCCTCTGTGAACTGTAGCATGTGGACTAGATTCAAAGCGTACTTGGGGATTTCAGCATACGTCTGTATCTTCTAGATGCCTCTAGGTATAGTCACCACATAACAGGTGAAGACAGTAATGCAGAATCAACCCCAAGTGACTGTGATGAGATTGTAGTCTAGGACCAGCATCTTCACACCACAAACAGAGGCAAATCCCTGTGGAGGCATTTCTCTAACTTTAGTATGGTCTTTGCAGATAACTTTCCACCTCTCCACTGTGCACAAGACAGTCATTTCTGAACTGCCCTATCAAATAACCACCTTTCCGGCTAATCCCACTTTCCTTATGTTATAGGACTGTTTCCTAATACGTGTATGCAGGACACCATACTCCTTTTCCCATAAGCAGGTGCTGCCATATATATTCCTGGAATGAGGAACACATATATCAGACAAGTTATTCAAGATGAATCTCTCATATCATGTCTGTAGGAGTAGGAGGTGGCCTTCAAGACTTGTAAATGAAGCACACTTTAGAACAAGAACCTATACAAACTTAAGGTCATGTATGATGATGAGAAACTCTATTGACAAGATGAGCAAAATCAAGTTGCCACTTCTCCTTATAATAGTATAGCAAGTGAAACCCCCTACAGAGCAGAGGGTCATCAGTACTCCCTGACATCAAAATTGGGAGTAAAAATTACAAGAGGTTCCTGACAATGGTGAAAGCAGATAATAGATAGCAAACAGACCTAGAGCTGATACCTACAAATAAGAAACTTTCTCTAAGATACAAAGAGTCATGAGACATGGGGCTTAGCTTGGGAAGCCAATAAAGAACACATTGGAATGTGATACCCAGACACATAGACACATGCCATTTAATGACCATATTTCTAGCAAACATTTACCCTAATTTCCTCAGAATGAGATTTACAGACTGTAAGGATCAATGGGGACATTCTCTGAAGCTGGTCATGAGAGATGCAGTTTCTAAGGGATAATGACCTAGAGAGCACATGAGGTGATAACATCAGAAGTGAGAACAAATGGGCATTGCAAAGGCATTGAGATGGGGCACTGTCACTAGCAAATACAAGAAAAAGAAACCCCATAGATCTCATAGTCACACATGAGAATTAGTGCTTATCTGTCAACTGATAGTTGTAAGCCAGGCTCGACATCATAGACTTTGAATGTGGGTCTTAACTTGACTCCTATGCTGGCTTTTCATAAGGAATCCCTTCAGCCACAAGTTCCTTCCTGCTCAACATGGAAATAACACAAACCTAATGGCTTAACACATCACAGATTTATTATCTTACAGTTTTGGAGGTCAGAAATCCAAAAAGTGAATCTCTCTTGTCTAAAATAAAATATAATCAGGGCTACATTCTTTCTGGAGTTTCCAGGGGAGAATCAATTCCCTTGCCTTTTCTAGCTTCTAGAGGCTGCCTGCATTCCTTTGCTCATGACCCACTTTCCAGCAATCACATCACTCTGACCTCTGCTTCCCTCATCATATCCCCTTCTTTAACCTCTTCCTCTCTCTTCTAAAGACCTTGTGATTACATCAGGCCTACCTGAGTAATCCAGGCTAATCTTCCTATCTCAAGATCTAATCACATCTGCAAAGTCCCTATCGCCATGTAAAGTAACATATTCACAAGTTATAGGAATTAGGATGTGGACATCTTTGAAGAACAATTATTCTACCTACCACGATANACAAAAAAAAAAAAAAAAAAAAAAAGCATTTATGTGGCCTGGAGATAGCAGATAAGTTGGGACCCAAGGGCTCAGGAAAAAATGGCTCATTGTGCTAAAAAGAAAAGGATTTACACTAGCACAATGTTGTCAACTTAAACTTTTACAAACTTTAACATAACTTCTTGCTCTAAGAAACTCCTTAAATCATTTCATTGTAATATAGCATCGTCATTATTGTTTAAGTCAAGCAATTACAGTGATTTTTGTGTTCTGAGAACAGGGACATAATAGTTGGCTGCTCTCGCAGTAACCCTTTAACATTTCTTTTTCACCTATGAGTATTATGAAATCATCTCCGACACATTGTGCAAGCAGAGCAGTACACCTGCATGCTGCTATACTCTGGCTGGATCTCTCTTGAAATGCTCACACCCAAGGGAACATGGTAGAATGTCCATTTTCTGCTTTTGCCCTACCTAGGGAAGAATTTTGTTGTGAGGCAGAAGTTTACAACCCACAGAACTTTGGAAAGAAATGCTGATCAGGGATTGAAGACTTACCTTTCCTGTAATCAGTCAAGTCCTATCAATTCTATCTCCTAATCTCTCTCCAGCCCTCCTTCCTCTCCAACCAAATGCTACTTGCCAAAGCAACACAATACATTGCAGGGTTTCCTCAGAATGACCTGATCCTAATAACCACCTGAGATGCATATTAAACATGCAGATTCCCTGGCACCTCACTTGGAAATTCTGATTTTAAGCCTTGGCAGAGGGGTTGGAATCTACATGTATAATAACCATCCCCTCTCTCCCACCTTGCCATGTAAATCTTGTTTTCAGGCAAGGATGGGAAAGACTGACATGATGAAAAAAGCTGGGCTTGGAAAACAGGCATACCTTTGTTTGAGCATTTTTCAAGCTGGTGAGCTTGGATTAGTAACACAGCTTCTCTGAACCTATGCAATGAAGAGTACATAGGTTGTTCAGGGAATTGAATGGGATTGTGTGTACATTTTACTGTATACAGAGCCCCAGGATTCAAATACTGTGAATGATCTTATCTCCTTGCCCTTCACACCTCTTCCCACAGTACGTGCTGCACTGTGGTGCTCATAGCTGGGACATGTTGGCTGACTCTGCAAATGTCATAGAATGACAATGAGCAACACTTGGGTAATCTCTCTGCTAGAACCTCCCCTACCCACCCAGTCATTAACTTCATCGTGTCATTACATGGGCTTTCAAAGCTCTCCCTGCCACAGGACTTCCTCTTATTCATGAGGAAATGTCCACAAAGGTTCCCCTTTCTTCACTCAGCTGCACAAAGAATGCTAATCTTCCCCACAGCTGTGTCAACCACAGTCCTAGAAAGTGCCTTCAGGAAGAGCTTGACTATTATTCTGCAAGAAAAAGAAGGATGACAGATTTGCTTCCCAGCAGGCTGAGGTTATGACTGGATCCTAGTCAGGGGCCCCTGCTGGCCAGAGTTTCACCACCGCTTACAGGAAGGAAGGAGGAATGTTGGAGACATGGTAGGCAGAAATCAATGCCTCCATAAAATGTTTGGTGGTTTTCCCTTGTCAGTCTCTCTTACCGCATGAAAGCGAATGTGCCTTTCTTCTTTTTTCTTTCCTTCTTTCTCTACTCTTCACTCCCTTCCTTTCTCCTTCACATCCATCCTTCCTTCCAAAATACCTTCCCTGGCCCTACATGCTGACTTAGAGCTTTTTTGTGTTTCCACAACCATGTGTCTTCATCTTTATCATAGCAAGTGTTCAATTCTACCATAACTGTTGGTGTGTTTGCCTATCTTTCCTCTTTACTGCTTCTCTGCCCAGCACCTCAACTCCCTACACACACTAAATTATAAGCCTCTGGGAAAACAGATACCATGCCTTGTTATCTTTGTATCTTTAACTTTTAATACAGTGTCTGACACATAGTAGTTGTCCAGAGAATGAATGAATGAATGAGTGAATGAATGAATGAATGAACAAATGAATGGCTTTGGTGGTGGTAGGTTAATGTTGTTGCTTCACAGAAGCCTTCGGTGAAGATGGTCACAGTGATTAAGCAAAGGCTCAGAATGGTTTGTTGGGAATCAGATAAAGTTATCACCATTCAAAAGGATCCTGTTTATAATTCAGTGGAGATTCTGGCTTAATCTGAATAAAATTCCAATAATTGCAAAGTGTTGCACAGAGAACCAAAGATACAAAGAAGACATTGTCCTTAAGGATGTATCTTTGCTCTAGTCCAGGGAATGTGGCATCGGGATGAAGGTGAGAGTCATAATAAAGACTAGCATTTCTATTTCAAATTTCAGTGTAAGAATTGTTTTCAAATGTATTATCTATAGAGAAGGCATATGTATTAGAAGTCAGAGAATCTGGGTTTCCAAAAAGTGGTTTAACTTCACTGAGGTTTAGCTTCTTCATCTATAAAGTGGAGATGATAACTCTGCTCATTTCAAAGGATTGTTGAGAGGCTCAAACGAGACTAGATATATGACAGCAGTGGGCCTATCATAAATGGTCCCACAAAATAAGTGATTGAACAGGTCAGTAAGATGAAGTTTTTACTGCCCCTAAACTATGAGCAAGTAGAGCAAAACTTTAAAAGCAACACTGTCACGAGTATATGTGGTGCTGTTCATCTTCCTACAACCTGTTTTATTATTCTTAAAATTAGAGAGTCATAGTGGAATAATCCACAAATTGCCATTGATTCTAAGATTCTAAAATTTCTACAACCAACTTAAAGCAAGGCATGGTAAATTCCCATTTAATGAATCTAAAGATAGCAGCACTTATTAGAATAGTGCTCAGACCCTATAAATCTACATCACACAGGGTACAGGTGAGTATCTGAAGCACATTTTATAGCTGAGCTTGTTGGTAGTATGTCCCTAGTCTTCATTATCCCTAGTGGATCTGGACCAGTTGGCCAAAGCCTTGCAGAGACTGGCAGTGCTAATTATTTACAGATGTAGCTCATCTTTGTGCCTTCCTTTGTGGTGAGGGCTGATTTCCCTGACTCACTCCTCCTTCTCTTTTCTGTATTCTCTGTTTCTTAATTCCTTGCATTTTTATGTGCCTTCAGTTCTGGTTAATTCAAAGCTGTGAAGATTTTAACCTACTAATCCTTCAGTTGGGAGTGATCAGGAGGGGGAGGATAGAAATTCTATCCTGATTCTGCCATAGAAAACCTGAGCCCAGGGATGTAAAATGAAGATTGGAGAGTGAGCATCAGCTATGTGCCAAATCTTTCACTAAAGGATTTCCATAGTTTATGTTGGTTGGACTATTTTTATCAAAAGGAATTTTGGTGACCTTTAGTTTGGGTGAGTTGTAGAAGAATTCACCTTTAAAAAGGAATATAAAAAAAAAAAAGGATTTTGCTACTCTCCCAGGATTCCAGGAACAGCCATCAGTGAGAACTGTCAGTTCTCACAGAGCTTATTAAGTAGTTTAATACTCAATAAATCATGCAGAATTCAGAGCAGCACTAGTGACTGGGTCATCTAGTCAACCTCCTAAGCATCAAGGTTTCACAAATATTTCTTATGCTCTACCATTATAGCAACTCAGCTATGCTTCCTGTGTCCTTCGGCTACTATTCCCCAAACCAAGTGCTTCTTTCTTTTTCACTGTCTGAAGTTCTGATTTGTCCAGTTAGTCCCATTGTCCATGATAAGCAAAAATCCCAAACCAGGTCATCTCATAGAGTCCTGGCCAACCTATGGATTAGCTGTGCTTATACAAGATACCCACTTCAGGGGAGGTTGGGCATGAGGTGCCCCTATGGAAAGTTGTATGAAGAGAAACCCTCAGAAGAGGAATGTGGAAGTAGATGTTCTGAAGCCTAGCCTGTTCAGTAAAGAGTTAAAAGCCAGTGCCATAACAGAGGCTAAGAGGCCTATATAAACCAAATTTTCTTTCCTGTAAGTAACTATGACTTACAAAAATAAACTCCAACTTAAAAAGCATAGATGATTTAAGAATTCCTTTATGCACCATTTCATTATTTTAAAATGTATCCTATACTACTCTCTTCTTTGATTAAACATCATTCAATTAGTGAGGTTCCTAATGTGCTAAAATATAATTTAATTTATCAAAATTTAGTGGTCATGTAACTTCTAAGGATCATTTGTTGAACAAAGTGAACCACACATGTTCAAGGTTGTGTTGGTTTAACTATAAGTACTGCCATGGTGTTTTTCCTGTGATTATCTATTGTAGAACTAAGTGCATTAGTTGTATTCCAGGTGACCTAGGGTTTGGTATTGAGCTGGAGACCTCAACTATTCACAACTTTGTTGCAGGAAAATAATGTTCTGAGTTCTAAAGATCCAATTAATTGTAGGAACTTCCAGAGTATAATCATTTCTAAATTGGAAATTAGTGCAGCTTTAACCCAGAAATCTTATATCAAGCATCTCTGAAGCTGCTTCAGCAAACATCTTTAAAAGCTTTGCTCATCACAGCCATCTTAAGACATTTTGATTCTCTCCATGTCTTGGGAAGTGGTATCAATATGAGGGAAAGGGAACTGTATATTCATCTGAGGCAGTGTTCTCAAACTATGGTCACAGAACTAACATATTGGCATCACCAGAGAACTTGTTAGAAGTGTAAGTCCTGAGGTCTTACCCCAAATCTACTGAATCAGAAACTTTGCAAATGGGGCCCAGAAATCTGTGTTTTAACAAGTCTTCTGGGAGATTTTTGTGCATATTAAAGTTTGAAAACACTGATCTAAGATCTTTGTGAGCTTCAGAAACCCCAGGAAGTCTCCATTTCCCATGAGAACAATGCAGTATCTCTGAAACTTGACTGGGAATAAGAGGTTATATTATATTCCTAGTTATTTCTGAGTGGGGATTAAATCTGAGAGAAAGCCCAACGTAAGAATGAAGCACGTACCTGGAGCTGTTTCACTATTCTCTGTTCTTCCCTTCTGCTTCTGAAGGACTGCTCCCCACTGTTTCTAAGCTCCTTCAATTTCCTACATAGAATTTCCTCCTACTTCCTCTCTGCCAACCCAAACTCCGTTATTTCCTTCCAGTTTTGCTTCAAAAATGACTTCTTTCAGGACCCTTTCCATATTCCTTCTCAATTGCATTCATCAAGCATTTATTTAGCACCTACTTTTTTCCTGGCATGAGTTAGAAAAACAAGTAAGACTCTGTCCCTGTTCTCCTGTCCAATGAAAGCACACAACAGATCACTTCTCTCCTTTGCTTTTATTCAAACTTTCCTCTATAGCTCCTGATAAATTTTCACCCAACTTCACTTTAGTTTTATGTTACTTTCAGTCTATGTTTATCTTCCCTACTAGATGGCAAGCTCCTTGAGTGCAGTGACTCATGTTTTAAACTCACATTATATATGGCATGTTTCCTGGAAGCCTACTAAGCACATATTGGGGGCATGCTGTTGGGTTGGATAAATAAGATTATGATTGAAATAATAGTACAGTCATGTACAAAATGGAATCTATACCCTCACAGTAAGTTTCTCTGTATTTTCTTCCTCTGCCTTTGAGCCATCCTAACCCATTGTCCTAGGAAATAAAACCAATAAAATCCTAATGTCAACTCATTTAAAAGAAGTATGTTCCAGTTTCTCCATGCTGGGTGGAAAAGAAATCCAAATAAGTGTTGGGCCAAGTACCAGGTCAAATGCCAATCTGTAGAACTCTTCATTAAGTTTAAAAATAAATCTTAAATATTGTGCTTTGTCTTCCCTTTACTTTTGGTTGGGATGATGTTTGGGCTCTGAAGAAAAATTTTGTAAGATCCTGATTCAGGGCCAAAAGGGCCAATCAAATGCCTTTAATTAGTGTAATTACAAAGAAACTGCCAAATGAATCATTTGTACATGACCCAAGAGACACAGGGGAGGGCAATGGTCTGTTTAGCAGTAATTATATATCTAAATCTTTCAACTGAACTAGATTACATGCCAAGCTGAGTTCTCCAAGAGCAACTGTCTATGGCTTGCAAATTCTCTTTGACTGACATGTCAAAACAGTACTTAGGTCTATAAAGCACATACCTACTTGCTAAGGTGATTGTTTGAAATTATGAATAATACTATATATTACAAGGTCCATGTTTGCCAATTTGTTTACCCCTTCATGGATCAAAGCTCCAGAGAGCATCTTAAAAGCTAAGCTTCTAAGTAAGGACAGAATGAGAAGAAGGCAAGGTTCCTGTGCCTCTCTTAGAAACTTATGCTGGGGATATCATCATCAACATTATTATTATACCCATGGGATATAGGGCTCTTCAGTCATCTGGAGACTTTGATATTTGCTATCTGATCATGTGCCTTTAGTGACATATAAAACTAGAAGGACATACCATGGAAGACACATGACTTTGTGGAAAAGATAGGTGGGAGGAAGAGAGATGGAATGATAATTTCTGTGAATGAAGTAATTTCTTGTTACTTCATTGAGTTCTTGATAGTCTTGTCAAGGTGACAAAAGATAAAGGTTACCTTTTTTAATAAAACAGCACTTGGGATCACTAAGACTGTCAGTAGGAGGAAGAATCTCAGAGTAAGGAAAAGTAGCTAAATTAAAAGACCTACACTTCTAAAAGTATTCACTAATTAGCAGTTTTAGATCTACTCTGGCCTCAAGATAAGCCAGCTTTCATTTAACTCTGTCCCATGATGGACACACATTCTCCTCCAGCCTCTCTATGGCCCGGCTATGATAAGGCCAGACCATTCAAATCAAATGTCACTGAAAGAGAAATGAGAACAAAGAGAATATAAACCCAAGGAGTAGTATTATATGAAAATTATCTGGATTAAAAATATGACTCCTTCTCAGAGCTCACAGTCCTGCTCCGTCAAATAAGGGATGATCTTTAGGTAGTTCTCTCCCTTCTAGAACCAATCCCACCATCAGTGTGTACAAGATATATGTGCATCCTGACACATTAGACTTGAAAAAAAAAAAAACACTAGGAAACAGGTTTCAGTCTTATATTCCAACTCTGACCAATAGGTAATGGCCAACTGGGATGCTGGATTGATGAGGAGTCTAAGGTTTTACTCCATCTCAATGAAGAAAGTATAATGATTGATTAGTGATATCTGCAATGGATGAGGATGAAAGGATGGGCAGGGAGTATTGGGAAGGATAAATGATAATGTCAATGCTGGGCATTTACCACCCTTGTCCAGATCTAAGAGGGTGATTGCAAGAGACAGGTACAGAACCCTCTCTTTCTTCCATGACTGATACTTCCCATCTCAGGGAAGATCTCATCTAACCACAAGGTCCAATTAGCCTCACTATTAGCCTCAATATCCATACAGAAGAAACTCACACTAATGGGGGAGTTATATCTTTCCATCAGCGATTTTTCTTTCTGGAAAGAATTTCAACAATTGTCTCAGGCTTCCTTCTGGCCACACAGAACCTGGAGTTTCTGAAGTTACAAATAGCTTTCACAGGCAGAGAGTCTGGCCCTTCTGGGTGACTAAAATTTACAAAATGGTCCATAAATGAGAGGAAAACTCTGACTTGGTCTCCTCTACCCCTTGCTTATGGTGAATTTAATATGCATTTTTCATTCCTGCTCAGCTCAAAGAGGAGACCATGTTACAAAATGGCCTTATAAGGGGAAGCTTTTGCAGAAAAGAGTAAATTGCTGTTTTTAAAGGCAAATGGTAGAAGGAAAACTAAAGAAAGGAGGGACTAGTGGGCAAAGGAATAACTCATGAGTGAGAGAGACTTAAAAAAGAGAAAGCCATTCCAGAGAAACTGAGAGATTCTCATTATTGGTTACCTTCCCAAAGGGCATTGGTTAAAAATCAAGCTAGGTAGAAGGATTGGACTGAATATAAAGAAGCAGCAACCAACTTTAAATTTGGATATGAACAAAAAGTCCCTATCAGCATGAAGCCTCACACCCAGAACAATGATTTAGACAGGGAAGCACCAAAACATCACAAGTCAACGTTCACATCCCATATGTGGCCCAGTGACAAGTGTTTATGCAATATGATTGATTACTCTGCAATTTACTTTGTCAATCAGTCACAGAGTTAATTACATGTTACTCTTGGGCACTATTATAAATAATGGTATGGCAAACAGTGCTAGATTTAATGGTCCTTAGCGTTCAGCTATTAAATTGATGACACAGCCACATCAGTATTGATGAACAAGGACCTTCTCCATCAAGGATAATTTATATCACTAAATGTAATGGGCTCTCCTGCTCCCAGTTTTGCCAAGGCATTATTCACACTGATACAAGCAATGACTCTATCAATAAAGGAGGAACAAATATATTTTGTTTTCTGTTTTCTGGGGTTTTTTTTCTTAATGCTGATCATGAGGAAACCAGGACTTTATATCACTGACATAGACCATAAGGGAAATGTGAGCTCGCCATAAAACTTTCCAAAATGGGGGGCACCTGGGTGGCTCAGTCAGTTAAGCATCTGATTTCAGCTCAAGTCATGATCTCCTATTTGTGAGTTCGAGCCCCATATTGGGCTCTTCGCTGACAGTGTGGAGCCTGCTGGGAATTCTTTCTCATTCTCCCTCTCTTTCTGCCTCTACCCCACTCGTGCTCTCTCTCTCTCTCTCAAAAATGAATAAGTAAACGTAAGGAGGAAAAAAGAGTCTGTTTCGTGGTTTGTCCCTCTCTTTAAAAAAAAAAAAAAAAAAAAAACTTGCCAAAATGGTAAAGTGAGATGGATTCAGGAGGAATAATTTGCATCCACCCACTGCCTCTCTAGGAGTGTCTACCTACCTTGGCCACCCTGGACTAGAACACTCTTCTTTTCCACCCCTTCCCCATCTACCTGGTTGACTCTCCTCATCCATCAGACATAATCTTAAGTGGTACATCTTCCAAGAAGTCTTCTCTGAGTTTCTGGACTGGATTAGATGTCCACTGTAGTTTGGGGTATCCAGAAGCTGACCCTGAGATAAGGATTCATGTGAATGTTTCCCAGAATTAACTGATAGGGGAGTGGGAAGATGGGATCAGAGAAGGAAAGGAGGTAAAACAAAGATAGGATATCAATCAAAGTCTCAAAGAGGGGAATTTTGGCTCAATATTGCCAAGACTATATTTTTTAAAAGTGTAGTTACAATTTGGAGTTGTCTCAATCAGAGATCTCTGCATGTGTCCATCACTGGTTAAGGGCTACCTCGAGAACTTCGAGTACTACACAAATAGGAAAAACAGCTTGAGGACAATCTCCTAACACAAACATAAGTGCTGGTGTTGAGAGAGAAAGGATATTAGGAGTTGGTGTGCCCCAAAATGGTAAAGGGATCCAATGTGACATGAGTGGAGTATACTGATAGTGTCTGCTGTACTTGGTCTTGTGAAGTGTTTCCATAGCATGCTGTACACCCTGTAAGATAGCATTTATCATGCTGCTGTCTGTCTTTCCTGCTAGATTGTGAGCTCTACAATGGCAGAAGCCATGTGGTCTTCATAATTTTACCACCATGACTAACACAGTAGCTGGCTGACAGTTAGTCCTCAAATAGTATTTATGAAAGGAGAGAAAAAAGGGAGCAAAGTTGGTTTAATGGAAAGATTACACTAGTATAATGTATCACACACTCAAGCAAAGATAAATCTCAGTAAAGCAGCATTCTTAAAGGGGTTATGCTGATATAGTTACACTCTCTTTGACTTTAAGAATCTAGGCTCTAAAAGTCAGATATTGTCCATCCATCCAGGAGTTCATTTGTAACAGTCCAGGAGGAACTCTTAAATCAAATGGATGAGGGGGAAATAATCAAATACATAAACTAAAATGAAGACTGTGATCATTTTACGACACAGTCAACTTGAACAAACATAAATATGACAACAATAAGATTTCTATTAATTCCTAGCTTCTTTTCATTAAATGTTGTTGAAAATCCTTAGCTAATATGGGCCAGAGAACAAGCTCTATTCTGATTATATCTGGATTGCTTTTTAACCTTTCATTTATTCTTTTACATGTATTATTTACATGTGCTCTTTTAAAACTGACTTCCAAGTAGCTTAGTAAAGTGGAAGTTTAGTTCTCAGTCAAAGAAGATCCAGTCGATGTTCCGTGGACAGTCTTCTTCATACAGTGATTCAGAGATCCAGGCTCCATCCATCGTGTGGATCCACTATCCTCTGAAGTCCTTCCCTTCCAGCCAGTGAAAAAAAAAAAGAGAGTGAGAAAGCATATCCACTTCTTAAGCTTCAGTCCAGAAGTGAAACACTTCTCATTCCCTTGCTGGTCACATGGCTGGGAAATGTAGCCCATCCAGCAACAGCCCTATGCTGTGCTGGGTCACTAACCTACTCTGCCACACAGTCATTCAACAAATATTTATTAAGTACCTTAAGTATGCAAAGTTCTAAGTTCACGGTTGGGAATAAAATGGTGAATGAAACAGGAGTGGTTGCTGGCCCTGGAGCTAAATGACAGGAGATGGGGAAGATAGAAATTAACCTGGTAATTTTGAAAACACATAATCCCATATGTGCAGTACAGAAAAAGTAAAGGGACAAAGAAAGTTTAAAACAACCTAGGGGCACCTAGGTGGCTCAGTCAGTTAGGATTCTGACTTCAGCTCAGGTCATGATCTCGCAGTTCATGGGTTCAAACCCCGCATCAGGCTCTGTGCTGACAGCTTAGAGCCTGGAGCCTGTTTTGGATTCTGTGTCTCCTTCTCTCTCTGCCCCTTCCTCACTCAAGCTCTCTCTCTCTCTCTCTCTCTCTCTCAAAGAATAAATAAACATTAAATTCTTCTAAAAAATAAATAATAAAACAACCTGGATCTAGTTTGAATACCTCAGGAAGGGATATTTAAGTTGACATCTGAAATTTAAACAAAGTCATCTAGAAAAAGTTGGAGAGAAAAACATTTTGGTTAGAGGAAACAACATGCGCCAACACCTTGATGGAAGGAGGACATTTAACTTCTGTTATCTCAGTGACCCAAACTGATCTGAGGATTAGCCCTTTTTTATTTCTCACTAATGCCTATTAACCTCCCATGCAACTGATGCTCTATAAAACAAAATGTTAAAATGCTTTACTACTCTATGGATTAATACATTTTTATTTCTGTTCTTTCAAATGATACCTTAATATGCAGATTGGAATTTAGTTGGAAGTTTGGGTCTATTTATCAAAAACCATCACTGAAAACATGACCGTTAGGTTAGCCAGAAGAACTTCTAATTAGTTTTCCACTATTCTGGCCTCCTAAAGCAGTTATTTACTGATGAAGCTGTTACTGGAGGCCATTCCCATCAGTGAATGGATGGGTTTACACTTCCAGGTAAAAAAGTTCTATTTCATCTCCCCAGAGACAAAATACAGCTATTGGTCTGTCCAGTGATAGAAATGGAATGAGAAGAAAGGTTCAATTACTTGGGTAATAAGCCTCAGAAGATAGGTCAGTGGCCCTGCTTACTACTGTCAAAATCTCAGCTCTCTGCTTGTCCATCTTGGAAATGTGTGTCTGACTCCATCCAGATGAAAAGAATAGGATGTCTTCTGGGCTGACTCATAGAACCAAGTCCTATCTCTCAGGAAAATGTTCTACTCAAAAGTTTGTCCATAATAATTATTGTTTAGAAGAGGAGAAATTATTCTCTTTGACAAATAGAGCTTCACCAGTAGCAATTTTAGGCTAACAACATAATCCAAACTTTTGCTTTTCTCCTTTTATCTAGGGAATTCCAAGCCCTTTTTCTCACACTATGTAAGTAAGCATCATAACTGAGTGAGACACAGATTGACCATGAATGGCTAAGTGTATATAGAAAGGCTAAGTGACAGACCTTTTCACACACATATACAGAGATGAATTTTCAAAAAATAGGTATTGAAGTTACCTACACTTGGCTGGAGTAAGTCTACATAAGGCTCCAATCAGAAGCTAATTCCTGGGTGCACAAGATCCAGACCTGGGTCAGATCTGATGGTTACCTAAAAGAGTCATGAGTGACAGGATCCCAAAGATTAGCTAGACCTTAAAAAGTCCTGAGCATCAAAGCTTGTATTCAAAGGATACGCTGGACACCCAAGCAAGTCAAAGAAACATTATAAACACTAGAACAGAGCAAGGACAATCAACGGTAATGATGAAGCAAGAAGATCCAGAACAATTTTTTGTGACTCTGACTGGAATGCCTGAGTTTGTTTTATATTATCTTACATACATCCAATTTAAATACCCAGAATTGGTTTGGACATGTCAGTGGCAAAACTGTTTTCTGTTAATCATTTCACGTGATTGATTAGGAGTGGCTCACTTCTCCATGCTTTTAGGATCTGTTTTGTTCCCTTGTTTTAAAACTTCCAAGTCTTGAACACCTATGGTGGTTGCATAGGCAATAATTAAAGAAGAGAAGCAAGTAAATGAGCTTCTGTTGGGAATACACAGTAATCAGGTTGCCTGTCTGTGCCAAGACTTTCTCCTGGCTGTCAGTGAGTCCTACATTGCGAGCTTGTGGTTTCCAGAACCATAAAGCCATACAAATGGAGTCATCTGTTCTTTTCCGGTCTTCAAGCGCCTTTTGCTCCTCAGGGACACAGCAGGAGGTTGTCTCTAGGCATCAAATTATAGCAGTCAATAAACCACAAGCAGCATGGCTCATTTAGAAACAGAGACAGAGGCATTTTGCTGGAAGAAACAGTGATTACTCACCACAGGTCCAGAGAATCATCATGTCAAAATCAGAGGTCAAAAATGTGGGATTCAATATGATCAAGTAATAAACTATCCCTTGGCCCTCAAACCTGTTCTTTCTATGATTCCCATCGAGGTGAATGGTACACCAAAATGCCCAAGCCAGAAGCTTGGGAGCAATTCTCAGTTCTTAATTCTTCCTTTTCTTCTCCCTCAACACCATCTACTTAGGGGTTGAGACATATAGTTGCCATTTCCCTACTGTCTACATAATCTGTCCAGTGTCACAGGCTTACTTCGGCCTTCATTGGACTTCTGTTTCTCCCCTTCTTATTCATTCTCCACTAGGCAGTCACAGTGATCTCTCTACATTGCCCACAGAGGACTAATCTAACCAAGGAATTCTGCAGCTTGATAAATGCTGTGGATTAACTTCATAAAAACAGTGAAATAGCAGCCTGTCTCCTATAATCACTGCCCAGAGTATCTGCACATAAAACATAGTAGACACTCAGTCAATATTCATTCAAAGATAAATAAATAGGTAATATGGTATACATAAAAGCACAGACTCTTCCCCAAGAGACCAAGGTTCAAATTCCAACTTTACCACTTTCTAACTGAGTAACCTCAGGAAAGTCATCTAATGTCCCTGGGCTCAATTTCTTTTAAAATGTTTTATCAGTAGTAGGTTTGTTGTGAGAATTAAATGATATGTGCTTAGAGGACTCAGCCAATGAGTACTTGGCAAACAAAAATAACTCAAATCCTGAGAGAACAAACTGAGGGTGGAAGAGAGGAGACTGGGGGGGGGGGGTTAATGGGTGACAGGCATTAAGAAGGGCACTCTTTGGGATGAGCACTGGGTATCATATGTAAGAGACGAATCACTGGGTTCTAGTCTTGAAACGAAGACTACACTTTATGTTAATTAACTTGAGATGAAAGGAAAAGAAAAGAAAAGAGAGAGAGGGAGAAGAAAGAAAGAAAGAAGAAAGAAAGAAAGAAAGAAAGAAAGAAAGAAAGGAAGGAAGGAAGGAAGGAAGGAAGGAAGAAAAGAAGGAAGGAAGGAAGAAAGAAAGAAAAATTGAGTGGAGAAAAAACATGCATTTATTAGGCACCACCTATTCAGGGTACTTTACAAGGAAAATTGAGGCTTTGTGACCTCTGACCTCCAGAACTTGAAGCCTGCATTGCACATCTTGCCCCTATTCAGTCCAAGGACATTTACCCAGGGCTCATCAACCACAATTGAACCAAAATTCATCTTTTCCAAAAAAGTTAGGGAATCTAATACAAAGACTCCCCAAAGTCAGATAAGGATTTTGTAGTTTTAAAAGTTTAGTTTGATATTTCTAGGGGTGATATCAATACCTGTTGGAGTTAGATGTAACTAATAAAAATCAAATGGAAGATTTTAGAATTTGCCTTCTAACTTTCAGTGAGTTGTTACTGTCTAGAATGATGCAGTGACACAGGAAGCATGGGATAATCATTCTTCCCAGAGTTGATCAAGTATGATCCCACTGATGGGTGGGAATGACACATGTAAAGGAAAAGGAAATCACTTAATTTTTCAACATTTTAAGAGCAGGACAGAAACTTAAGGACCATTGAGTCTAATCCTTTCTTTCTCCACATGATAGCCTTGAGCCCCTGAGAAATAACAGTATCTGAGACCAAGAGCCCTCATCTCCTGGCTCTGTCCAGTGCTCCTCCCACTGAGAGCTGTGCAGAACATTTGTTTTTGTGATTCAGTGAAAGGCAAATCTTTATTGAGAATGTTGAGATTTCCCCCCCAAAGTGCCTCTTTCCTCAGTATCTCTCCAACATGAGATATAGGTAGACTTCTATTTATTTTTGCAGCACATACTGTGGGTATGGTATCTCAGACTCTTGAGCCCTGGAACAGCCTTTCTGTCTTATACTCTGAGGTTAAAAAGCTATGAAGTTTTAAGTTATATACTTAACCTAAATTCTATATGAAATAAGTTATATACCTAATCTGAAATCTGAATCCAGTATCAGTTCCTACATATCCTCCAAAACATTAGGAGGGAATTGTTACTTACCCTTTGTGAAAAGTGCTCCAAGATCCTTGTGTGAATGATGCCACTCACATGTTCATTTCATTCCCTCATTCATTTACCCAACCAACACTTACTGAGTCTTTAACTATGTATCCAGAAATTTTTCATTTTTTTCCATGTGTGATTAATGTCTGTTTTTATGACTAGACTGTAAGCTTAATGTGAGTAAAAATTAATTCATCTATCTTTACCATTTGTTGCTCTATGTCTTGCACCTATCTCATTTTCTGACAGTGTAGATACTCAATAAAGGTGTGATAGTGAATGAAAAAAATTATAAAATAGGAAAAATAAAGTCCATAGTCACTTTTTCAATCTTCTACTATCAAATATATCATATTCACCTGCAATTATTACAGGAAATACTTCAGAGAGGTAAAAATATAAAAAAGAGACAGACCAGAGACCAGGAAGAGTGGGGAAGAGGCCCTTATAATTTCAGAACTCCTCCAGGAGAACCATACTTAATTATATGTTAAGGATAGTATGTGTCATACCCCAACAGCCAACTGGACTGACTTATATTATTGAATATCTGTGCATTGAGTAGAGATGGTGTTCATATTTACAGTTTACATAAGGAAGCTTCCTGAGTCCAATACCCATCAGCCACTGATTGAATATTACCTTCTCAGATAGATCTTACACCTGTAAATTTGGTAGAAAAAAAGTGGTACAGGTTGACCAATTCTGAGTGACTCTGATCATGAAGACGGAGCTCTTGTTGAAAGCTTTAGACAGAAGTCACTGTCAAAGCCTGCCTCTTCACTCTGCCCACACAACCATGGGAGCTTCAGTCTTCCTAAAGAGTAGCGAGGTGTGAAGTTAAAGAGGTTTGGACAAGCATTTGGGAGCCTCTGAAGCTTATCTGAACTAACCAAGCCTCCCAAAGCCATAAATCTCCCACGAAAGCTTCCAAGAGTGACATACTTCATTGTGAAATGTCTCAGGGATTGGCTGCATTCCAGAAAAGAAGAGATGTGTGGACCGCAAGATAAAGCCAACATGCACATCACCCCTCCCTCCTAGGAATCTCTCAGTCCAACTCTCATGAACATAACATTTGAGGATGTTTCTTGCCTGCTTGCAGCAGTGCTGCATTGCATGATCATTAAGAAGCCAGGATGGCCCTTGAATGTTGTTTTCTGACTGTGGTCAGGTTCTTATTGGATTGAAGAAAATAGTGTGAACCATGAGGTAAAGATATAGAAAAGAGGCAGAGAGACCAGGGAAAGTGGGGAAGAGGCCCTTATAATGTAGACATAAGACAAATGCAAAGTGTAAATTGGGAGCAGATTGGGGGGAAAAAAAAAAAAAAAAAGCAGTTGACAGCAAGAAAGTCTGGAACCAAAAGAACAGATTGAGTGAAATGGTGTTGACCCTAGTCTACATGGGGAACTTCTGCTTCGAGATGCTCCTCCCACTAAGCACCTGGTCTGAGTTTCAGGAGTAGAGGAAGCCCTGTTGTTCTGGGCATATCGTACTAACAGGCAACACAGAGCACTCCTCCACTGCATCTAGACTTCGTGTCCCAGATGCTCTGTGTTTCCTCTTGAGGTGGGAATCAGTGATAATTGCAGTGCAGACAGGAAAAACAGATGGTGGATGACTGTGTACAGACACATTTACAGGGTCCATGTTGGGATTAAAACGTGCTGGCACCCCCAATATTTAGTATAGATTTTAAAACAAAGACTAGTGATAGAACCTACATTTAACTAGGCCTTGCTTCATCAGCTAAGGTAAGACCTCTGACCTCTCTCCCTCCCCTTTAAAGTTCACCCTTCAGATATTTCTTTGAAAATTTCAGGCAAGTTCTTGCACATGCTCACTCACAAGTCATTTCAGCTACCTCATGACCTGGACCATGCCCTCCACCCTCCTTTTGTGCATTGTCTCCTGTTTCTGCTACTCCTGACGCCAGCTGGGAGCCCTTCTCCACTTTCATTCTATCATAAACATAAATCCCAGGCCAAGGGGGGGGGTCATAGTCCATGGATCCTAAAGATTCCAGCACCATTTTCTCTCTGCTGCTGCTGCCTGGAGATCTTAGTGTGTGAATGCCAATGCTGAGCCCTCTAAGGCCGCCAGACATTCCTGCTGCTTCTGCCCCGACCATCCCCCCTCTCTCAGCCTCCAAGCAACATGACCACTGCTTGGAGAGGCATCTGAACCTATGGGCTGTGTTCTGGGGCTCTTAGTGCATCAAAACCACTGCCTCTGTTCTCTTGTCCTACATAAGACCCTGCTATTTTGTGAAAACTGTTCTTTCAGGCTGCCTTTTTAATGAAAGCCCCCTCCGTGGAACTCAGACACAGGGGCAAGATCTGTGGAAAAACCTGAGTGATTGTTACCAGCCCCTACTCAACCTTGCCCCACTCCTGTAAAATCTACTTCTTTGTTCCTGGACCCATCTTGTCAGCCTACTCTCTCCTCACCTTAGATGGAGTCCTTCAGAAGACACTCAGGCTGTCATACAGACAAACTTCCATTAGTCCCGCCCACCACTCCAGTGAAGGGAACTGCCAGAGATGGACGTGCTTGAGGCCTCAGCCTTGCTTGTCATTTCTAGAGCTGTACCTACACAATGTTTATTTGAGAAATTCTCCCCTCCATCTAGATCCTGTATGTAACCATCTTACTGGATCTAGTGCTGGCTTCAGCAACATATATACTAAAATTGTAACCATCTTACTGGGTCCAGCTTCAGTCTCTGCTCTACTATGAGGCTCCGTCTTTGCTTCTTGTGGCACCCTGCCCTGCCAAACTCAGAAATCCAAGTTACAGTATTCATGTCACAGTGGAGGAGCTCCTTTTAATTTCCATGCTAACAGCTGGTTTAATGTCAGATGGTTATTGCCAGTGAGCAATCACAACAAAGTGATTAGAAGATAATCAAGGGGGTTTGGATCCTCTTCCCATAGACACACCCAGCCAAGGTCTGCCTGTGCCCAAGTCAACAACCAAATAAAATATACATATATTTAATGCTCTTCTTATAGATATTTATGGTGCTGTAAACTACTAAACAAATTTTGTGTTAAGGGTTGTCATTGTATTTTTACAAAAAAGTCATATTTCTTTTGAATACTAATACTAAAGTATGGGTGAATTTCTCACAAATCCCTAATCATGGCTGTCCTGAAATATGATTGTATATATCTGCCTAAATGCTCCTTAAAATCATAGAATATTGCCTGATTTCCCAAAAGCTACAGTTAGAAAACTGGTCTAGACTGAGTGATATGAGAGCACAGTTTGGTTCCTACATTGTTAGCATTTAATTTTGATGGTCTCAACTTAAAATTACATCTTTGAATGAACCTAGTAAGACCCCACCTGGATTAATCATTCCAAGCAATTTTAAAGAGTTCTTATTATCAAAGAGAAGATCAAAAATGTATATAAGTATATTCTCCCCCTAGAGAGGTCAGATATCATGAGTTAGATGAGAGAAAAAAAAGCTTACCATTGGAAAGGCACCTGGCAGAGGTATATTGTCAAGCTTATAATAGTGTAATGGTATAATGGTATAATGACAAGAGCTCTGGATGTAGAGAAATGAAACCAGCTTCACAGCCTTATTCACTTCTTACTAGCTCTGCACTTGGGAATAGGCCACCTTCAGTTGCCTTATTGCATTTTACGATCATCATCTGTAAAAATGGACGTTCTTCTCAACATGGGGATTTTGTGAGAATCACCATGAGACCATGAATGATTAACTTTTAACTCACCAAGATGTATAAATATCCCTAATAAAAGAGAACAAAGAGAGCATTGTCACATTAATCAGGTATTGATAGTTAATTAAAAATTCTCTACTTTAGGGGCACCTGGGTGGCTCAGTTAGTTAAGTGTCCAACTTCAGCTCAGGTCATGATCTCGCGATTCATGGATTTGAGCTCCATGTCAGGTTCTGTGCTGACAGTTCAGAGCCTGGAGCCTGCTTCAGATTCTGTGTTTCTCTCTCTCTCTCTACCCCTCCCCCCCTCAAAAATAATAAAATAAATGTTAAAAACAATTTTAAAAAGAATTGCATTACTTTAATATGGCAGTCTCAGACTTTGAAGCAGAAGGTTAAAAAAGGAATAAAGATGCAAAGCCATATAACTAGAGAATTCTGGATCTGGAAGGGACCTCACAGAACATTTGTTCCAATTCCCAATCCCCAGACACCCATTTTATAGAGAAGGAAACACAGAGAGGTTGAGAACCCTTCCCTAGATCTCACGGAACTACCTGCAGAGCTCAGACTAGAACTTAGCTCTCCTGCTTCCCAGTCCTTAGCACCTATGACTACAATTGTTAAACTGTGTCCATATCCCATTTCCTACATCCCTGCACCCACGTCCACAACCACCAAAACTTATTATCCAGTTCAATTATGTCCTTTAATAAAAATTAACAAGATGATTGCAATACCTTCCTTTCCCTTTGCAATGTAGACAGGACTGAACAGTTGGAAAACTGCCATCAACTTCAGTCAGGAAGAGAGACCTTTCTCATTCAGTATCAAATATTTATCCGAGGTCTTACTTGTGTCCAAGTCTGAATGCTCCAAGGTTTCCTTCAAGTTGTGGATATAGACCAATGATGACCATGTAGTTGAAGAGATTAAAGCAGATATAAACAGATTGCAGTGGAAGCTTAAGGGGATGGTGTGACTAAGGAGCTAAGAGAAATTTGACAGTGAATTCTGCTTCATCCAGACAAATTGGCAAGTATACAATGTTAAAAAAAATTAAAATGTGAAGTCAAGGGAAGAACAAATTTCCTTCATCTATGAGAATTCTGCAGTGATCAGTGACAGTTATATAGTTTTATGTTCCTGGTTTGGACAGCTCGCCCCTCCCCACCAGGAACTGGATCAGATTCTGACCCTAGGAACTCTGATGTCAAAGTCAGCCATACTCTGAACACTGAATATTCTGTACCAGCAGTAGATAACTCACCTCTGTGTTTCTCAGTTTCTTCATCTATAAAGTAGAGACAATTATAAAACCTCTCCACTAGTAGGGTTACCTTGAAGATCAAATGAGTTTGACCACATCAAATGCTTAGAACAATGCCAGGGACTGGGAGGCAGGGTGGGGGGCTGGTTGGCTCAGTCAGTTAAACACCCAACTTGGGCTCAGGTCATGATCTCAATGTTCATGGGTTTGAGCCCTGCGTCAGGCTCTATACTGACAGTTCAGAGCCTGGAGCCTGCTTCAGATTCTGTGTCTCCCTCTCTATTTGCTCCTCTCCTGCTTATGCTCTGTCTCTCTCAGAAATAAACATTTAAAAAAATTTTTTTTAAAAAAGAACAATTCCAGGGACCAAGTACATGTTCAATAAATGTTAGCCACTCGGTAAGGGAACACCAATTGTCCCTGAAAATTCACTTCTAAGTGTGAATATATGAATGCAAGGAAGTAGATGAAGAAAGATGTGTCCATTAGGCTTAACCAGAGGAACAGAACTGCTGGGGGATATAGTTGAAGGGATGTCTTAGAAGAAATTGGTTCATATGGTTGTTGAGGTGACTGAATAAATCTGAAATCCCTAGAGCAAGGCGTTGGGAAAGGCAGGTCAGAACTCTTGGGCATAAGCTGAAGTTACAGTCCAAAGGCAGAATTTCTTCTTCCTCAACAAAGCCTCAGTTCTGCTCTTAAGGCCTTTCAACTGATAGTATCAGGCCCACCCAAGTTATCAAGGAAAATCTCCTTTACTTTGTTTTCACAGCTTTATTGAGATATAACTGATAATAGAACTGTGCAGAGAACTGTACGTATTTCATGCATGCAATGTGATGAAACTGGACATATGCAAACACCCGTGATACCATCACCATAATCAAAATGGCAGACATATCCAACACCTCCCAGATTATCCTGTATCCTTGGTTTTTGTCTTTGTGGTAAAAACACTTAACATGAGAGCTAGCCTTTCAACAAGTCTTTGAAGTGCATAATACAATATTGTTAACTATAGAGACTATGTTTTACAGCAGATCTCTAGGACCTATTCATGTAGCATAAATGAAATTTTATAACCATGGAACAACACCTTCTCTCTCCCCCCACCTCCCTCAGCCCTTGGCAATTACTATTGTAGTCTCTGTTTCATGATTTTCATTCTTATAGATACCTCATAAAGTAGAATCAAGCCATATTTGTTCTTCTGTGACTAGCTTATATTACTTATTACATTATCCATCCATGTTGTCAGAAATGTCAAGATTTCCTTCTTTTTTAAGGCTGAATAATATTCCATTGTATGTATGTACCCCATTATCTTTCTCATTCATCTGTCTGTGGATACTTGGGTTGTTTCCATGTCTTAGCTATTGTGAATAGTGCTGCAGTGAACTTGGAAGTGCAGATGTCTTCAAGATACTGACTTCAATTCTTTTGGATATATACCCAGAATTGGAATTACTAGATCATATGATACTTATATTTTTCATTGTTTAAGAAACCTTCATATTGTTTTCCATAGCTACTACACCATTTAACATTCCCACCAACAATCCACAAGGGTACCAATTTCTCCACATCCTTGCCAACAATTATCTTTTGTATTTCATATTTTGCGGGTTTTTTTCCTAAATAATGGCCATCCTAACTGATGTGAGGTTATATCTCATTATCGTTTTGATTTGCATTTCCTTGATAATTAATGATGCTGAGCATCACTTCATATACCTATTGGCCAGTTGTGTATCTTCTTTAGAGGAATATCTACTCAAGTCCTTTGTCCATTTTTTAATTGGGCTATTTGGAGTTTTTTTGCTGTTGAGTTGTAGGAGATACTTATAATTTTTTTGGAAATTAACCCCTATCAGATATGTAGTTTGCACGTATTTCTCCTGTTCCAGAAGATACCTTTTCATTTTGTTGATTCCTTTCCTGGGTAGAAGCTTTTTAGTTTGACATTGGTTTTGTTGCCTATGCTTTTTGTGTCATATCCAAGAAATCATTACCAAGGCCAATGTCAAGAAAGTTGCCCCATGTTTTCTTCTTGTAATTTTAATGGTTTCACGTCTTATGTTTAAATCTTTAATGCATTTTGAGTTGATTTTTGTGCATAGAAATGGTGGAAATCAAATTTCTTCCCTTCCCTTCCCTTCCCTTCCCTTCCCTTCCTTTCCCTTTCCCTCAACTTCTCCCCATCCCTTTCCCTTTCCCTTTCCTTCTTCCTTCCTTCCTTTCTTTTCTTCTCTTCTCTTCTCTTCTCTTCTCTTCTCTTCTCCTCTCTTCTCCTCTCCACTCCTCTCTTCCCTCCCCTCCCCTCCCCTCCCCTTCCCTTCCCCTTCCTTTCCCTTTCCCCTTCCTTCCTTCCTTCCTTCCTTCCCTCCCTCCCTCCCTCCTTTCTTTCTTTCTTTCTTTCTTCCTTCCTTCCTTCCTTCCTTCCTTCCTTCCTTCCTTCCTTCCTTCCTTCCTTCCTTCCTTCCTTCCTTCCTTCCTTCCTTCCTTCCTTCCTTCCTTCCTTCCCTCCCTCCCTCCCTCCTTTCTTTCTTTCTTTCTTTCTTTTCTTTTCTTTTCTTTTTTCTTTTCTTTCTGCATTTGGATATCTAGTTTCCCCAGCATCACTTGTTAAAAGGAATATCCTTGGGGCACCTGGGTGGCTCAGTAAGTTAAGCGTCCGACTTCGGCTCAGGTCATGAATGATCTCACGGTTCGTGGGTTCGAGCCCCACGTCAGGCTCTGTGCTGACAGCTAGCTCAGAGCCCAGAACCTGTTTCAGATTCTGTGTCTCCCTCTCTCTCTGACCCTCCTCTGCGGGTGCTGTCTCTCTCTCAGAAATTAAAAAATAAAAAAAAATTTTTTTAAATAAAAAAAAGAGTATCCTTCACTGTGTATTCATGGTATCTTTGTTAAAAATTAGTTGACCATATATGCATGCATTTATTTCTGGGCTTTCTGTTCTATCCCATTAGCCTACAGGTTTGTTTTTATGCCAGTGCCATGCGGCGTTAAGCACTGCAGCTTTGTGATGTATTTTGGAATTAGAATGGTAGTGCATCCAGCTTTGTTGTTTTCTCTTAAGATTGCTTTGACTCTTCTAGTTTGATAAAATTCAACACGGTTTCATGATAAAAATGCTCAACAAATGAGATATAAAGGAATATACCTCCAAAGTACAGAGGCCATAGTTAATATCATACTCAGTGGTGAAAATTGAAAGCTTTTCCTCTTACAGGAACAAGATAAGGATTCACCCTTTCTATTCAACACAGTACTGGAAATCCTTGCCAGAGCAATTAGGAAAGAAAAGAAAAGAAAAACAAAAGATATATAGATAGGAAAAGAAGTCATAAAATTATCTCTTTGCAGATGACATGATTCCCATATGTAGAAAACCCTATAGACTCCACCAAAAAGAACTACTAGAATTAATACACAAATTCGGTAAACTTGCAGGATACAAAATTACTATACAAAAGTCAGTTGTGTTTCTATATACTAACAATGAACCATCAAAAAAGGAAATTAAGAAAACGGTCTTATTGGGGTGCTTGGGCATCAGACTTCAGCTCAGGCCATGTGGGGTTCAGGCCCCGTGTCAGGCTCTGTGCTGACAGCTCAGAGCCTGGAGCCCACTTCCAATTCTGTGTCTCCCTCTCTCTCTGCCCTTACCCTGCTCATGCTCTGTCTCTTTCTCTCAAAAATAGATAAACATAAAAGTTTTTTAAAAACGAAAGCAGTCTTAATTTACAATAACACAAAAAATAATAAAACACTTAGGAATAAACTTAACCAAGTAGGCTAAAAGTTGCACATTGGAAACTACAAAACACTGGCAAAATTAAAGGAGACTCAAATAAATGGAAAGACATTCTGTGTTCATGTACTAGAAGACTTAATACCATTCAAAATATCCATAATACTCTAATTGGTCTATAGATTCAATGTTGTCTCCATCAAAATGTCAATGATGTGTTTTTGTTTTAGAAGTAGAAGAACAATCCTAAAGTTCATATGGAACCACAAAGTCTCCTTTATTTTAAATTCAGCTGACTATGAACTGATTAACTGTGTCTATAAAATATTTCACTGCAACACCTAGATTAATGTTTGATTAAATAACCAGGGACTGTAGCCTAGCCAAGTTGACACATAAAACTGACCATCACAAAAGGCTAATGAACAATAAGTTGGCATATCTTTCTTCTAATGGGCTCAATGCAAACGTCCAATAAGAACAGGATGGCATAGTGCAGACCCACAAGACACACATCTCCATGCATTTCACAGACCAAGCTAAGGACCCCAGAGACAATGCACACACTGCTGTCCATGCAACCCCTCGCATCGGAACAGTGAACAGGTTCTCTCTGTTGCTTGATGTGTTTATTGAGCTTCAGAGAATCCTAATCATTTATAGTTTCAATCACAGAATGGAGTTTTTTACACAGAGCAAACTAACAAGACCTAAATTCTGAATTTCTGCTTCCATTAAGAGGCAGTATGGTGTAACAGAAAATAGATCACCTGTGGCACCAGGCACCCGGATTAAAATCCATCTTTTTCACTTTCTGGGTGTCCAGTCAAGTCCCTTAACCTCTAAGCCTGTGAATGGCAATTACCTATAAATGGTAATAATAATATTGTCACTTCAAGGTTATTGTAAAGGACTAAAGACCATAAACTAAGTGGCACGAGTTCATAAAACATGATCAGTTAAGATATGCTATGAACTTCTTTTAGTTCAAAGCTTATCTAGTGTTAGCTGAGTGGTCTTGGGAAACTTGCTTTCCTTCTCTGTATCTCGATTTCTTCATCTGTAAAATGAGCATAACAATATTCTGGGTATTAAATGAGTTGATATGTATTTTTTCATATATAAAATTAATATATATAAACTAAGTGCTCAGAATAGTGTCTGGTACACAGTAAACACTATATATGTTGTAATTATTATAATTTTCCATTTGTGTGGTTGCTGTGAAATGAGGAACACCTGGATTTTAGTCCCATTCCCGCACTGGGTGAACTCACAGAAGCTACTTCACTTCTCTGCCATCCTTTCCTCCTCTGTAAAATGAAGGGGTTGATTGGACTGTCTGTGGAGCTCAGGCAGTGTAAGACTGCATACTAAATTCCACTGAGAGATGCAGGGACTTGAGGAGGCTTCTGCCTCATAGAATCTCCAGCTGCTGATCTCTCACAGATCTGTCAAGGCTTCCTTATTGATTCACACCAAGAATCCTGCCTCGGTCTCGGTTTTTCTGCAGGGCAGTTGATCTGTTTACTCTGCACCAAGATGTGTTCCTCTGTCAGCTGCCTCAAAGCTGTCACAAGCCAGCTTCGTGGCAGGGAGAGATGGAAAAAGTGTTTTTGTTTTTCTGCTTCACTGTTTCTTCCTTTAAGGTCCCTTCTGAAAAAGGTCAAAACAGAATTCTGCATCTGCCATAATGAGAAGTGCTATCCAATTGAAGAAGCAGGGCCCATATAAGTGACAGGGCCTGTCCTGGGGAGGCCAGGATGAGAGTCTCGTCAAGCCTGACTCATCCTCCAGTCCGTGGGGCTTCAGTGGTCACTCCCTTTCTGCCCCTGAGAGAGAGCACATTACAAACATCCTGAATGCTGTGGTTGGCAGGTGGAAGGAGGGGACACTAACTAACTAAAGCATGACAGGAAATCTAAGGCAAAAGAAGAGTGACATGTGGTTTTTGCCTAAGATTCTGTGACAGACCGATGTACTGGGTATACCCCCTCTTGCTTTTTCTATATTCTCCTCTGACTAGGGAGACAGGAAGAAGGGACTCCTAGCTCTTTCCCAAGGCTGCTTCCACTTCTCTCTCATGAGTTCCTGCCCCTTCATCTTTTTATCCGCTCCTCCCCAAAGGTAAAAGAGTAGCTGAGCACCAGACTCAGGTGTCCCATGGTTGTATTTACTATCAGGCCATGGTATGAGCCTTAAAGACAGGGTCCCAAGAACTGCCCTTTCTTTCTGTGTCCAGGTCTGGGTCATTAATGTGTAAGGTGGGAGAGTCAGTAAAGAGGGACTGTCAAACAGGGAGAAAAGCACCTGGTTGTAAGTAATGCAGATCAACTGACAGTGTTCAACAACTTGATATTTACAATACATATTCTGAGTGATTTTTCCAAATGGCAGAATCATTGATGGTTCCCTTGGCCATTGGAATAAATGGGGTAGAACCTCATCCCACTTTCAATTAAAAAGGGAGTTCTTATCACTCCTAATAAACATTGCACTGCTTTTCATTTCCACCAGAAGGAGCTAAGCCTTTCATTGATGTTATTTTGCAACCTATACAACTGCAACTAACCTTAGCATCTCCAAGGTAGAAGAAAACTCAAAAGAACATCCCACCCAATCCTCTATAACATTCTCCACTTGACTTTCTCTACCATGTTTTGGGGGTATAGTCCTGCAGTTTCTTCTTGAATATTTCCAACAATAAAACACTCACTCTTACACAGATGACTTTATTTCTGGACAGGTATAATTCTTTGTTACTGTTTTGTAACTTCCTCACAAAATTTGTGTCCCCCCTTTTGGGGTCAGACAAAGTAAATTGAAATACCTTTTTGTATGAGTGCTTTAAATGGTTCTCAGACTAAGTTGTGCTGTAACCATTTCAGTGGCTAAAAACAGCAGTGAATCCTTTCTTGTAGACACAAATGTCCCTCCTGGATCATCCGGGGGCTCTGCTGCACATTTCCCTCACTTAGAGACTAAGGTTGACATAACAGATACTATTTGCAGTTTACTTTTAGCACCTACCAATTGAGTAAAAAGGCAATGACCATAAAGTTAGTGCAAATTGAATAATGGTTTCAACTCTATTTTAATTGTAATTCTCCAACTTCTTGGGGTTGAAGTTTCTTTCAGAATCTAAACAGGGTATCTTGAGTTCTAACTCCATTTATTCCAGAAATTGATACCATCCCCAGTGTGTCTGTGGGGTTCCATTCCTCGCAGTCATCTGTCTGGCTCTCCCTCCACAGCCCTTCTATCCCCAATTCTTAATCCCTGAGGACTATATCACACTGCAGTCTAATCTACTTGTCCCAAAACATGCCCCACTCCTTTATGCTCCAAGCCACCACCAGCATAATGCTTAATGGGTGGCAGATTTACTAGAGTCTTAGGAATAACAGGAGAAGAGGAGGCAGAGAGGGCACCTGAGGGGAGAGATACCCAAATGACTTGACCTTGAAAATTAGACCTCACAGTTTCCAAAGTTCCTTACCTGTCTCCTACCTCCCCCACCCCAATGCCAAACCCATCTTCAGCCCTCTGATGAATCCTTGCCTAATTTCTTCTCACCCTACATCCCAGGGCCCCATGTTTGTGTCTCTAGTTGCAAAGGGAAAATTCAACTTGACATTACTTTACTCAGCAGAGCAGTTGAGCTACCTTTGTCTTAACCTTTTCCATTTTTATTTATTCTAATATAATCTCCTTCATAACCAAAGGGCTTATTAATATGTTTTACAAGCAAAAGAATGATCTACCATAGCCTCCACGTTTAAAAGAGAAAGCAAAAGTTAAGAAATTAATTTTTCTTTAAGATGCCTCAAAAAAAATTCTTAGCAAATGCTTTTTATTCCAACCAACTTCATATTAAATAAAATTTAAAATGCTGTACACATGGATTATAAAGGGTGAATTTGAGGATATCCAGGAAGTCAGATCATGAAAGCCCTTAGAAGACCTGTTAGCCTATATGTCTTTTTATTTTAAGCAGGAAATTAGCCTGATTGGTGAATTATGGGGGGTGGGAGGGAGAAAGCATAAGAGAGAGGGCAAGGAGACCGTCCAAGTGATGCAGGTGACAATGCTGGAGTCCAGCCATAGTTAGAGGACAGGACAGAATGCACAGGAGTTGGTGCGAGAGCCAGGGGAAGTGAGGTATCAGGAATGACATCCAGTTTTTTCTTTGTAGCAACTGGTTGAGTGTTGGCACAATTCGCCATGACAGAAAATAAATGAGCAGGAATGAATGCGGTGGGGTGGGGGTGGGGGTGGAATTATGTTTGTTTTTGTACACAATTCATTTTAGGTCTGAGGCATCCTGCATATCAGTGAATAGTTAGGTCAGGTTTTTCAGGCATGACCAGCTAGTGGGGTCTGCATCCTGAGGAAGGACCAGGTTGCCTCTTAGAACCCCAATATTCCAGGGGAAACTTTGGAGTAAAAGGTCCGTTTTGCTGTCGTAGTCTTATTTGAGGTCTGGGACTCCCTCGGTATAAATTACTAGCTTAAGATAGGGACATGACGTCTACAGTGCTTGAGACCTTATTCCACAGCCTGTACCCTGGGAAAAATGGAGAATTCCTTTTTCACCTGTGTATGTATAACCAAACAGATGGAGGGCTATTGATTTAATCTGAGTCACTCTACAGAGTGTTGCTTGCATGCCCAGAATTTAAACTTAATATTGCTTGAAAGAACTTTCTTGGTAGAAGTGAGTGTCTCATGTGTGATGGATGCCTGGTATTTACCAGTGTGACTTACCTGTCACCATTTTCCACCTATTTTTCATATGCATACAGTTAAAGACTTTACTTGTTTGCCTTCTTATGCATTATTATTAGCATCACGCTTTTGTCTTCAGAAAAAAATAGGAAAAGAAAATGTGATTAGCATTGTCCCATTCAAATCATTAAACATAAACTGCATTGTAGAAGCTAGACACGGAGTCAGGCATCAGTTTCCAGTTGTAGACCAGGGAGGCTCTCTGCCATAGGGAAAACACTGGAATTACACTTAGGACATCTGCCTTCCCATCCCAGGTTTCCATTCACTAGATAGTCTGTTGGTAAGACACTCATATCCTCTTGGTCCTGTTAGCCTTATCTGAAAAATGGGCAAATTATTAGTCACTGCTGAGTCACAGGGCTGCTTTGAGAGATTATGGAAACAAGGCCAAGTAAAGACTCTAAAAACCCCTGGGAATGAAATCTTGCCATTTGCAACAGCATAGATGGATCTACAGAGCATAATGCTAAATGAAAGAAGGCAGAGAAAGAAAAATACCATATGATTTTACTCATACGTGTAATTTAAGAAACAAAACAAATAGAGGGGGAAAAGAGAGAGAGACAAAGCAAGAAACAGACTCTTACCTATAGAGAACAAACTGATGATTATAGGGGAGGTGGGTGGAGGGATGGGTGAAACAGGTGAAGGGGATTAAGAGTACCCTTACCATGATGAGCTCTGAGTAACGTATAGAATTGTTGAAATCACTATATCGTACACCTGAAACTAATATATAATACTGTATGTTAACTACACTGGAATTAAAATTTTTTAACTTAATTAAAAAAAAAAAAGAAGACTATAAAAACCAAAGGGATACCACATCCCAAATGCTACAATCCAAGAGTGCTTGGCTTTTGGCATCTCTCATCAGTTCTTCCTCATAAATTTCACACTGTCTTCAGCTACTGTGGATGCATTCTTATTCTTATTATTTTTTTTTTTTTGAAAAATCACTTCCTTTCTCTTGCAGTGCATAGTATGGGACTGGGACTCCAATGGCAAACATGACTTCATCGGAGAATTCACCTCAACATTCAAAGAGATGAGAGGAGCAATGGAAGGGAAACAGGTAGGTGGCAAACCACGCATGGTATTTCCTCACTCACTTCTCCCATGATGCATCCTTAACACCCTCTACACATGGAACAGCTAGAGGGGAGACATCAATATGTGATTAAATCTGACAAGTAGGGAGCATGGTGGGGTTTGAGTACTCAGATTCTAACACTACCCCGACCCAAAGCAACTAGTGTGACTTTGGATGAGGTACTGCCTCTGCGTGGCACAGTTTCTCCATCAGTAAAACAGAGAGGTCAGATGCGAATATTTCTAATTTCCCTTAGCTGTGTAGCCTTTGGCAAGTGACTCAATTTTCTCTGTACCTCAGTTGTCTCACTTAAAACACAGAGGTGATAATTGTATGTACCTAATAGAATTTTGTGAAGATTAAACGAGATAATCCATGAGTCCCTAGCATGCAGCTAGTATTTCCAAAATATCTCCTTCTCGTAGTACTATTCTTTCCATGACTTCGTGGCATTCACTACACATTTAGTGCTTTGGAAAAAATTATTGGATTCCTCCAAATTTTCATTATGGGCACTAGATTTTCATTTGGCTTCTCCATGTCACTGTCACACACTGGATACCAAGACATGTACCCAAACACTACCACATACCACAGAGGCATATAGGGCTTTCTTTGCACCACACGGAAACCTAAACTTCCTCTGCATTGCTCTCAAACATACATTCACATATCTATACACTGATCAGTCAGTTGCTGTCATCTGGACCCTAACCATGGAACTGCTGTTCTCACCTGTTCAGTGTTCACCTGCCCGATTTCCAGCCACAAAACCTGTACCTCTTTGCCTGATGGCTTTCTCTGGTGGCTGGAGCCTGCTCTGCCTGGGGCTCACAGGAGGCTGAAGTATGAGGGGAGGTGTAGCTCCTTCCAGAGAGTGGCCCTCAACAAATAACTCATGAGGGGCAGGGAGTGTAAATACCCAACTCTCTTGCCCCACAGGTGGCCAAACTCATTTCTATGCAGCTTCCCATTGGGAATAAGCCCTGGTGGCCAGAGGGGTGGCTGACCTGCACACCTTTTAGGCAGCCTCCACATCTCAGTTCCCTACTCTTCCATTAGTACTTCCTGCTATTATTTCCCAAATGAATAATTTACACTTAAATCCTTGCCTCAGGGGCACTCAAACCAAAATACCTGATATTCTTACTCCAGCCCACTGTCTCCATGGAGCAGAAAAGAGTGACAGCTGACCATTCAGTGGTTTGAGAAAGGTTTTTGCCTTAGAGATAAGATCCTATACCTGGCCTGGTCAGAGATGCTGACTACAGAAGAGGTCACAACTCATTTTTCAAGTCTCTTCTTTCAGATATAAGGTCAAGATATACCTAGACCAGATAGGAATAAACTCACATTCTTGAGAGCTGGAAGCTTAATCTAAATCAGACCGTTTGTTGAGTACTTACATTTGGTCTCAGAAATCAAGGGCAGCTTTCTTCATAACTCCCACAAAACCTGGTGTATATGCTTTATTAAATATCCAGTATTGCAAGCAACTTGTCAAACACTCAGAGATCTTCACCACAAGTAGGCATGCAGAGTTTCAGGGCCTTAGTCAAAACTAATACTAAACTGTAAGTGTGGTCACACCCAGGATAACAAGGAAGATAGCCCGAGAAGTTGTGGCTCTGTTGAACCAGGCCCCACTGTGCTAATAAATCAATGAGTTATCAATACCACCTACTAGAGTTCTAAAAATTTTAATAAAGTTGTACGTTATTCTCCTCTACAAGTAGAAAGAGCCAAACCAATAAATGTGGGACACATTTTGTCTTTAGGATCCTACAAGGGTATTAAAAGTAAAATTGTGCACATATTATAATTTAAAAGTACCAAAGTCCAATGCTTTCAAACAAACAGAAATGAATCTTCAAGTTCCACTGAGGAAATGGATCATATCCTACAGTACTTTTCCATATTACTGAGATACCAGAAAGGGTTTATTTAGTCCCATCACTCAGCCCCATTTGGGTGCATTTACACTGTGGGACCTGTTCTCTTATTTACTGATGCTGCTGATATTTGTAAGGAACACCTACTAAGTGCCAGCCTCTAGGTGTCATGACCGTGCATCAGAGTACAATATAAACATGAATCAAACAAAAAATTAAAATGTAATTACAGCTTGTAACAAATGCTATTAAAAAATGAACCAGTTCAAACCAGTTCAGTAGAAAAGTATGGTATTGGAAAGATAATCTGAAATGGCAGCATTTAAGCTGAGGTCCCTTAAAGATGAAGAAAGCCAACCATGTAACAAGCAAGAGAAAAGCATAGAGGCCAAAGACATCTTACATTACAAAGTCCTGAATGAGGAAAGTGCTTGGGGTGATTAAAGATGTGCAAAGAAACCAGTATATCTGGAGCAGAGAGCATGCATGGGATGTGGTCAAAGACAGAAACAGGGGCCAGGAAAAGCACATCCTAATAGCTCAAAGAAAGGAATTCCAATTTTCCTCTAACTGTGATAAGAGACACTTTGTGATCTCCAGGACAGGAGCCATGAGCTACATGTGAGTATTTTAGTCTCACTTTTAATCAGTTAAAAATCAAGTTTCAATTTCAATTCCTGAGTCATACCAGCTACGCTCCAAGTACACTATAGCCTCATGTGGCTACTGGCTTCAATGTTGGTTGGTATGAATATAGAATATTTCCACCATTGCAGAAAGTTCTACTCGACAGTGGTGCAAAGGAGTCCAAGTTAGAGAATGACATGACTGGTTTTAACTTTTTTTGAAAGATTACTCTGGCTACTGTGTAGAAAATCCATTATAGAGGGGCGCCTGGGTGGCTTAGTCGGTTAAGCGTCCGACTTTCGCTTAGGTCATGATCTCACGGTTCGTGGGTTCGAGCCCCGCGTCGGGCTCTGTGCTGACTGCCAGCTCAGAGCCTGGAGCCTGTTTCAGAGTCTGTGACTCCCTCTCTCTCTGACCCTCCCCTGCTCATGCTGTCTGTCTGTCTGTCTCTCTCTCTCTCTCTCCCTCTCTCTCTCCTAGAAATAAATAAAAAATTTTTAAAAATCCATTATAGAGAGAACACAGTGAAGCCAGTCTGCCAGAAGGCAAGACAAGAGGTGATAATGACTTAGGCTAACAAAGTGGTGATGGGGATGGAGAGAAGTGGACTGATTTAAGATGGATTTTGGAGACAGAGGCTAGGACACATTGAGGGTCTGGATATGAGGAGGATAGATGGGTAGATGTGAGTGCCATTTCCTGAGTAAGGAAGTCTTGTTTCAGGGAGGTTTGTGAGAAGTTCAAGAATGGGGTTCAGGACACTGGCACTCAGGGGAGAGGACTACCTGGAGATGTATTTTGGAGCCGTCAGTAAACAGAGGTAGTTAATGTTAAGAGAATGGAGGGTACAGAGAGAAGATAGAGGAGGCTTGAACCCTGAGGAACCTCAGAAAGTAGAAACGGAGACAGAAAGAGGAGACATCCACTTTTAAGCTCCTTCCTGTGAGAGTCATGGTTCTGCAGGTGCTGGGTAAATTTGTGATTGACTTAGATTAATTCTTGGCCGGCCTTCATGATCAGCCTGAGCTCGAGGTGGCCAAAAGGGAGACTTGCAAGAACAAACAGGAGAGCCCCTCCAAGACTTCCCAGCAGAAGCATGTATTAATTGGCCAGGCTTTGGAGCGGGATTGACAGGTACCAACCCAGCTCCACTAATTGCCACCTGTATGACCTGAGCCTCATCTTTAGTCTACAAAAGTGAGTTGTAGGGAGAATTAAGTGGGATTGTAGATGTAAGGCACATAGCCCATAATTACCTGAGAGCTTTATCCTAAGGCAGATGCAAAGTACATAGATTTGGTTCATCAGCATCCCCTGCCCACCCAACAGGCGTGAAAGCCCCAAGTACCTGCTGGCTCTGACTCAGGTTCCTTGGAACCCTTGTCTGGCTGCACCAACCCCTCCTCCACTACTGGTCTGCCTTAGCCTAAGATGGCAATGAGTACCCTTTTCAGAGATTAGCATTATAATTCTTTTTTTTTAATTTTTAAATGTTTATTTACTTGAGAGAGAGAAATGGGGAAGGGGGAGCAGAGGGAAAGGGAGACACAGAATCTGAAGCAGGCTTCAGGCTCTGAGCTGTCAGCAAGAGTCAGACATGGGGCTCAACTGCAAGATCATGACTTGAGGCAGAAGTCGAACGCTTAACCAACTGAGCCACCCAGGCACCCCTATCGTTATAATTATTTTTTTTATTTTTTTTTT